>NC_090260.1:37307203-37354237 GCF_037325665.1 Littorina saxatilis | reverse complement strand
GCAGTACCTGTATCAATCATTTGTCTGTACATGCGAAGTCATGAATTTGTTGGACATAAGTGAACATTCCCATGACGGGTTTAACTTGACAACTTGATCCGAAACATTGCATCACATCTGAACAAATATCCAAAATAACAATACTTCCATTCAGATACTGTATGGAACTTCCAAACAAACATATTTTAAGGTGGGTATTACTCTGAAAGAATTGTTGAAATTTAGATAATGATATTACTGTAGAAAGTGCTCGACTAAGACCAATCAGTTTAACCGTCATCATAAAGTTGCCAAAGGCGGAGCAAACTATTCCGCTTTGTGGCTCACAAGCTTCCGAGTGATTTATTGTCCAAGGAAGCAAATAAGCGTTCCTTACTGCGTACTTGAAGGGATATGATCGTTTAATGACAAGCGATGGGGTGCACTGATTGGTCATTCAATTGTGCACATTCTTAACGGTGTCTAATCGAGCATAAAGACAGGAACGAAACTACCATCCGACAAATACTAACTGGCAATTATGACGCGGGCGGAACTGCACTTGCAATGCAAAGGGCTTGGGGGTGATTGGGGATCGTTACTATTGTGTTGTTCAGTCTGTATCTCTCATATTACTCTGTCCCTGTTTCGCCATGACCGTTTGTTGTATAGAAGTATGTAAAATGGGATATATTCCATAGTCAACATGCTTAGGAATACACAAATGAGTTCGGCTTTTTATTCTACCTTCAAAACAACAATAAAGGTAGGTATTGGAAAGCTCAATTATTGACAAAACAAAACGTTACATTGACTGATCTTCGGCCAAACGGTCTTTTAAAGGCACAGTGCGCTTCCCGTAAACCATCACAGATACTGTCAGGCTTTTACACACAGTACAAACACCCTTCCATTTGAACGCTCACCGAACGGGAACATCTTTGGTGCCCTACGTAAAGAGCGAGCAATTTTCAAAGAATTAATCTTTCGGATTGTCTCCATCACAATCGGACCGTGGTGCGTTTTGGCGCTAGACCTAACTTTTAAAATCCAAATGATAAATTGACAGCTTGTTACACAAACATTCTTAAATCATGAAATAATTATTTTTTTCATCAAGACAAGATCAGTACAAATCGAAGTTTTGAAAGTTTGAAAAAAGAAAAGCCCGGAAGCAGGGTCACGCAAGGTCGTGGTTCTCGTAGCAGACGACGGTTTATGCCTTCGCCAGTTCCTCTAAACAGTCAAAAGCCATCGCGAGAGTTCTTGTGAACCACAACCGTTTGTTGCGTGCATAGTCATAGATACATAATAACGTGCTATTGCAGATAAGCTCGCAGCGAGTCGCATTCAAATTACTAACTGACGACTGCATTGTGAAAGGGAAACTGGATCACACGGGTTCACAGGGGTAAGATAAACCACGCAAAAATAAATTCTTTGACATTACGGAGGGCACCTAGGATGTCCTCAAGCGGTGAGTGTTTAAATGGAAGGGTGTTTACTGTGTGTAAAAGGCTGACAGTATCTGTGATGGCTCACGGGAGGCTTACTGTGCCTTTAAGTTGACGACCAGACAAACTCTTTTAATACAGACATGTTTATAATATGTTGGTCTGTCTGTCCACTTTAAAGACAGATGGATCAAAGATCAGTAAATGTAACGTGGTTTTTTTAGTGGCAATATTTAAACGTTCCAATAACTTACCTTTCTAGTGTTTGTTTTTTAAATTCTCAAGTTGGGATCGTTTGACAGTCTATTTGTTATGGGATTTCTTCATTCTACAAACACGGAGACATGTGCCGTACATCCGAGGATTTTTATCTGTCCAGAAAGAACGCTCAAGGGATTGACTAAACATTCGCGTTACGTATCTATAGGCGATCATTATGGTCAGGGTCACCTTTGACTCTACCACAATTCCAAATGATGTACCAGCAAAATATGAGAGAGAAACAGACGGACAGGGGGACGGGCGGACGGACGGACGGACGGACGGATAAACAGATAGACAAACAGACAGACAGACAGACAGACAGACAGGCAGACAGACAGACAGACAGACAGACAGACAGACAGACAGACAGATAGACAAAACACGCCTCTTCACAAGGGAAGGGTCACTATATACAAAACTAAGCTACAGAGCAACAAAAGTAGAGAGAGAATCTAGGGGCGATATTACTTTGTGGGAATTTTTATTTTATTTTGTATGCCAATGCAAAAGGTAAAACCTAAACATCTACCAATTGATTGAAGGAAAAGGAGAAATCAAACTATGTGTTCATGTAACATATATCACAGTTATCCCATTAAGCTTGTATTTCATTCATGTGTAAAATGTCGGCATTGAAAAAACAAAAGCTGTTCTTCCAGTCGGGCCAGTAAATTGTGACCCTCCACCACGAAATGAGTCGCATGTCACCTTTGCATGATTTTCATATTTTTACATTTTCCTAAAGAGTGTTTTATGCTCTATCCAGTGGTGAAACCCGTTTTACAAAAGAGCAAAAACTGTTTGAGTTATAAGCCTGTGACTAAGGTGACCCTCACACTGTTACCATACATTCCCCGGATTTATATTAAGCCTAGCGCAGAACCGTACGAGCTGACATGCGACTCATTTCGTGGTGGAGGGTCACAATTGATCTGTGTACCGCCCCCACCCATCTTATCTCTCTCCCTTCTCTCTGTTAGTTAGTTAGTTAGTTAGTTAGCTGTTGCTTTTCGGGTCCAGCGGACCATAATAGGCCAAATCAGGACCCCCCTTCTCTCTGTACACACTATGCAAAATGTAGATAATAATGAGAAGAAAAAAAACAACGATCATTTTGCTGTGAATCTATCACCGTGTTAGTTCTAAAAGTGTTCCTCGGGCCCGCTGCTCGTAGGCTTACAAGCTTGTTATTGTGAACAGATAGAATGCAGGCGAAATGTACTCGAAGTTGTCCCTAATTGAACTCAGCGCTCTTTGAAGAGGCCATTGTTAAAGCAAACTTTGTCATGGAAGACCGCTGCAAAGGTTTTTCAAGTAAATGAGGAGAAAAAAGCAGACACAACAATTACACTTGAACATGTGAAGGACCCTACCTAATTCACTGGTCACACATCATTGCGCCCGGCTGAGGTGGATACCGTTGTCAGCTAGATTATTTGTCTCCGTGTTCCCGTCAAACCAACCGAGCTACACCCGTTTGTTCTTTTGTTTGATTGTTAAAAGGTTATCAACTTATATCCAGAATTCGTTCTTTTTAGATTGACATAATACAGTTCACTTGTTTAAATTTGACAAGTTGTACCTGTTATACATTTTTGTAAATGTTGTGTCATCATGTTAAGCGCACCAGTATTTTGTCTGTACAAATGTGAGTGTCTAGGACAGAAAGAATCCATAAACAAGTCGCGTAAGGCGAAATAACAACGTTTAAGTCAAGCTGTCGAACTCACAGAATGAAACTGAACGCACTGGTTTTTTTTAACCAAGACCACATACTCGTAGTTTCGTCAGTCCACCGCTCGTGGCAAAGGCAGTGAAATCGACAAGCCAGAATAGTGCGGCAATGGTCGCCCTTAGCAGAATAGCACGCTTTTCTGTATCTCTATTCTTGTTTAATAGCGTACTGAGTTCGTTTTTAATCCAAACATATCATATCTATATGTTTTTGGAATCAAGGACCGACAAGGAATAAGATGAAATTGTTTCTAAATCGATTTCGGACAATTCATTTTTATCATAATTTTCATATTAAATTTTAGAGCTTATTTGTAATCCAAATATAACATATGTATATGTTTTTGGAATCAGAAAAATGACGAAAAATAAGATGAAATTGTTTTTGGATCGTTTAAAAACATTTTGCTTTTTAATGACAAGTTTCCGATTTTTAATGACCAAATTCAATAATTATTTTTTAAGCCACCAAGCTGAAATGCAATACCAAAGTCCGGCCTTTGTCGTAGATTGCTTTGCCAAATTTTCAATCAATTTGATTAAAAAATGAGGGTGTGACAGTGCCGCCTCAACGTTTACAAAAAGCCGGATATGACGTCATCAAAGATATTTATCGACAAAATAAAAAATATCCGGGGATATCATTCCCAGGAACTCTCATGTCAAATTTCATAAAGATCGGTACAGTAGTTTTAGTCTGAATCGCTCTACACACACAAACACAGACACAGACACAGACACAGACACACACACAGACACACACAGACACACACACACACACACACACACAGGGGCGCGCGAAAACCACGTCACACACACACGCGCGCGTGTGTGTACGTGTGTGTGTTTGTGTGTGTGTTTGTGTGTGTGTTTGTGTGTGTGTTTGTGTGTGTGTGTGTTTGTGTGTGTGTGTGTGAGAGAGAGAGACAGACAGAGAGAGACAGAGAGAGAGAGAGAGAGAGAGAGAGAGAGACAGACAGACAGAGAGAGAGAGAGAGAGAGAGAGAGAGAGAGAGAGAGAGAGAGAGAGAGAGAGAGAGAGAGAGAGAGAGAGAGAGAGAGAGAGAGAGAGAGAGAGAGAGAGAGAGAGAGAGAGAGAGAGAGAGAGAGAGAGAGAGAGAGATTTATTTCGCTGGGGTATGCAGTGCCTTGGCGTTGCACTTCTACTTAATTCACATGTTATTTTTTACTGTGACTGACAATCTTTACGTGACCCTTCCTTCATTTAGTACATTTGATTATTGCACGAACATTGCAACAACACAAAAAGCAATTAACCAATCAATCGATTGCTTGACTGAAGTGCATTGACAATATATTCGTGAAGACAGCATAACAGCGCGAGAACATGTACCTGTTACGCGCATTCTTACGATTACGACCATCTTAAGATGGTGCTGCGCCGGTACACGCCGCGTGTATTGGCGCAGCCGGCTTAAGACGGTTGCGCTATTACACGTCTGCGGAAAAACAGATGGCTGCGCCGATACACGTTCACCTACAAAGCAAACTGCGTTCAGTAAACGGAACAAGTTCGTGTTGAACAACTAAGTAGTACTTCTCTGTAATCCACACCCAAGGGCTCAGGACTGGTTGTGTGTGGTGATGTTGTGAGTAAATATGTTTAGTTGCTGTACAATACCTTGTGAAATGCATAACAGTAATTTCCAATGTTTAAATAAATATTTCCTAAAACAAAGCACAAAGATTCCACACAACCTATTGCGATTTACTCTATCTGTCTCTCATCTCTCTTCCTGGGTACTGTAATTCCTAAAAGGCATATTCAAATGCTCACATTTCCATACTACCCACATTGTCAGAATAGCAATATTTAAAACAAATGTTTACTACTACCTAACTTCATTTCAAACCCACACCGATAATTATATATACACACATTTTACATTAAAACCATTGGTCGGCTACTATCAATATGTATCGACTTAAGTTTGATAGATTGTGATTATGAACGTGTATCGGCGCAGCCATCTGTTTTTCCGCAGACGTGTAATAGCGCAACCGTCTTAAGCCGGCTGCGCCAATACACGCGGCGTGTACCGGCGCAGCGCCATCTTAAGATGGTCGTAATCGTAAGAATGCGCGTAACATACCCACTTATCTGAGGAAACTTGGAAAAAATCACACCAAAAAGGGTGACACGGTAGAGAGAGACCTAGAGATCTCAGACGACATCCCACTGTGTGGATCTTTCAAACCCCTCTTGGCACTTTATTACATGTTAAATGACGACGGTTGAACTCTTTCTTTCTGCGCTCTGCTCACGCGGACCAAACGCCGCACACTCCCTGACACGTTACACCATTGACTCTGCTCAGATCGTGAGTCCTTGCCAACTTTTAGAGTCGTGCTGAAAAACATTTTTGAAAAGTTTTAAACATTTGTAGATCGAGCATTGAAATGTATTTAACATTTGTTAAGAGTAGGACACTGCAGTTTTTCTTCTGAGTGACTCGCTATACAATGTTCAATGACAGACTGTAAAGACCGAAAATCCACGTCAAAGAATAGTTTGAAAATGATCATTCCTGAACTCGTCATTCTTCTTCTTCTTCTTCTTCGTACGACGGTTGTGTCAGACTCGGAATCTGGAGGATGCCATGAACATGGACGTTCTTTCCAGGTCCTCCAGTGCTCCCCACATTTTGGTCCTCAGATCTGTTGGGTCAGGCCATGTCTGGATGAACTCGTCATTGAACATGGTGGGATGACGACCAGATCATGTACGGGTGAAGAGAGAGAGAGAGAGAGAGAGAGAGAGAGAGAGAGAGAGAGAGAGACAGAGACAGAGAGACAGAGAGAGAGAGAGAGAGAGAGAGAGAGAGAGAGAGAGAGAAAGAGAGATAGAGAGAGAGAGAGACAGAGACAGAGAGAGAGAGAGACAGAGAGACAGAGAAAGAGAGAGGGATAGAGAGGGAGAGAGAGACAGAGAATTGAATTGAATTGAACTTTATTTAACAAGGATTAAGATTTAAAGAGAGAGGGAGACGTAAGACGTAAGACGTAAGACATTTTATTGATTAAACACACAAGGTTCATTTCAACGGGGAGGGGGGGGGGGTCAGTAATACATGCCGTGTGTTTGTATTTATGGACAATCACCCGGTTTTATCTCTTTCTCTCTAACATATATATACTCACACGAACGCACGCACGCTCTCACTCTCTCTCACTCTCTTTCTCTTAAACATAAAGACATATCCAGAGAGAGAGAGAGAGAGAGAGAGAGAGAGAGAGAGAGAGAGAGAGAGAGAGAGAGAGAGAGGAGAGAGAGAGAGAGAGAGAGAGAGAGAGAGAGAGAGAGAGAGAGAGAGAGAGAGAGAGAGAGAGAGAGACAAACGAGTCGTGTTAAGCGATATAATAACTTTTAGTCAAGCTGTCGGCATCCAAGTAACAGATAAACACAATAGACAGTCATTGCCGAGACTATATTTAAGATAGTCTCGACTAACCACACCCCAAAATAGAGACGGGTCACGCACGTCTCCGGGTAGCGTGGAAACGCAGTACATGTGTACTTACTTGACCTATTTTCTGTAATTCTGAGCACATTTTTAGAGTAAACATAACATATGTATATATTTTTGAATTCAGGAGAAATTAAGGAATACGATGCATTCATTTGTATATGTTAGTGAAAAATCGATTTTAATGACAACTTTAATTAGCAAAGTAATTAAGTAGTTTTTAAGCCTCCAAGCTGAAATGCAATACCAAAGTCCGGGCTTCGTCGAAGAGTGCTGCACCAAAATTTCAACCAATTTTGTTAAAAAATGAGGGCGTGACAGTGCTGCCTCAACTTTCACAAAAAGCCGGATATGACGTCATCAAGGACATTAATCGAAGAAATGAAAAACAAGTCTGGGGATATCATACCCACGAACTCTCATGTGAAATTTCATTTAGATTGGTCCAGTAGTTTTCTCTGAATCGTTCTACGCACACACACACACACACACACACACACACACACACACACACACACACACACACACACACACACACACACACACACACACACACACACACACACACACACACACATATTATAGAGGTATTATTGTGTGCATGAACAGAACTGTTTCAAACTCGGTTGGAAGTCATTGGAAAGCTACGATGTCTGACAGTGGCACACCTTTATGAGCTCGCGACAGAAAGATCACCAGAGAGATTTGTTGTTTGGCGCCACTGTGTGCATACCTATCACATTGCTGAAGACTGCCATTTTCTTTTCATCTTCTTGAGATGTTCCTCCAGGCGTACTTGCTGCGACTTGGGGTAAACATGCATTGTGCGAAAAGGGGGGAATAGGGTCACGTTCACCTTTCAAAATGCAAAATGGACGAAAAGTTTTTCGTTTCAAATATTGAAAGCTTCATCGGATAAATAGAGTCACCCAACAGGCCAATGTTAGTGAAAGCATGATATTTGGCAATGAAATGGTTACAAAGAAAGCTCAGAGGATCTTTGACACCTGCACAACAGCGCTTCAGATAATACTGTAAGCCTGGCAATAAACGGTGCGAGTTTCAACGTGTTAGAGCGAGACACAAACCAAGCGGAGTTGTGCTTCAGAACTGATTGAGCTGGGCATTTTGATTTTCAAATATTGTATTCAGGCCTGTCGAGTCACCTTCAAGTGACATTGACACTGCACACACACACATATTTTTTGTCTTTGGAGTCAAATTCTTGCTTGGCTTTAGTAGCAGTCAGTCATATAATCTCAAAGAAAAGGATTTGTAGTGATTTTAGCTTAAACAAATAGCTAAAAGGAAAAGACGTGTGCACTCTCATAAAACGACTTGTAAAAACGCAGAGCAACAATATCAAGACGTAGTACGGCTCAGTTGTGTTATGGCGGGAAGATATCCGAGAAAAAATGCAGCTTAAAATAATCAAAAACAAGAGACAGAGAGACACATAGAGACAAACATATATATATATATATATATATATATATATATATATATATATGGGTTGTCCAGTATATAATTTAATTCTCTATTTCTGCATGAACTCAAATGTTTAGTGTTCTTAGTATGTCTTGTTAGGCTAAGTTCTATTTAATCAGAGTATGTTTGCGTGTGCTTATACCTAGTGATATTGTAAAGCGCATAGTGCTTTTAGTTATGCGCTATAGAAATCTCCTTAATAAATAAATAAATATATATGAGCCAATGTCAAAAGGTGCTGTGGGTACGCTAGGTATTTTATAAGTTCTGTAACTATTTACTGAATGTACACTCAGATGGAACTTTTGGTTTTTTCTGAGAGATTAATGAATAAAGATGATCGCAGAGAAAAACCAAAGACTAACTATAAACAGTTAAAATTCTGCTCCTCATTCATTACGCAAATTAGTGCTTTTTAGGGACGTATTTTGACAAGGTGTTTGAGTACTCTCGGCAGTTTTAGAAAAAATGCTAATAAGCTTTTTTCTGGGCAGTTGGATTTAAACCAAATGATTGCATGAACCCCAATACATAGTTTTGTGTGTTTTTCTTCCCATTTGTCCGTTTTTTTAAAGAAATTATTAAAGTTTGAAAATTGCGTGTCTAGCGTGACTCTTTGCGTCACAAAAACTCAAACTTTAAAAGCTTCCAAAAAATGTTGTTGTTCAACTAGATACACAAAAGAACCAGTTTTGAACAAAAACTGTCGGTGAAAAGGAAAAACAATGAAAATAACCACTATATTTTGAAGTTTGGTACCATTTCTGGCTAATTTAAGCTTTGTCGTCACAATGTCACACTAGACACTTTTTTTTTTTTTTTATCAAATTTCCTTTTTTTTCAACAAAATTTTTAATTTCTTTCTTTTTTTTTGCTAGCAGTCAGAAGCAAATCAAATGACTGCTTCATTATCACAGTTTTTGAAAAGAAGAAATAACAAGTCGCGTAAGGCGAAAATACAACATTTAGTCAAGTAGCTGTCGAACTCACAGAATGAAACTGAACGCAATGCAACGCAGCAAGACCGTATACTCGTCAGTCCACCGCGCACGGCAAAGGCAGTGAAATTGACAGGAAGAGCGGGGTAGTACTTGCGCTGAGAAGGATAGCACGCTTTTCTGTACCTCTCTTTGTTTTAACTTTCTGAGCGTGTTTTTAATCCAAACATATATCTATATGTTTTTGGAATCAGGAACCGACAAGGAATAAGATGAAAGTGTTTTTAAATTGATTTCAAAAATTTAATTTTGATAATAATTTTTATATATTTAATTTTCAGAGCTTGTTTTTATAACATATTTATATGTTTTTGGAATCAGCAAATGATGGAGAATAAGATGAACGTAAATTTGGATCGTTTTAGAAAAAAATAATTTTTTTTACAATTTTCAGATTTTTAATGACCAAAGTCATCAATTAATTTTTAAGCCACCAAGCTGAAATGCAATACCGAAGTCCGGGCTTCGTCGAAGACTACTTGATCAAAATTTCAATCAATTTGGTTGAAAAATGAGAGCGTGACAGTGCCGCCTCAACTTTCACGAAAAGCCGGATAGGACGTCATCACCTGTAGGGGCGACCACCCCCAACCAGGCGCGTTCACAGGTGGCGGATAGTGTGATGGCCTTCAGATATGGAGGTTAGCTGCGAAATAAGCCAGGCTTGCCAGGACGAATAAGCAGTCGCGGACCAACTGGCGGTGCTTCCAACAGGAGGGGGCGGGGTAACAGGTGGCACTGTTACACTCAAGAAATACCCCAGGTGTCCAATGACGGGAGCATCATGCGAACAAGAGCCGCATTTTAAGTTCTAGCCCTGGGGAAGGTCACCTCAGATAAACAAACCAGCCAGCTATGGCCAAATAGCCGGGTAGACTGGACTCGACAGCCCTGTAAAGCCACCAGTCTAGGAGAAGGATCACTCCGATATAAAAACACGCTGAAGCCGGATGAGCTGGGCCATGTATGGCGCATAACGACAGCTCAACGCATCAACGCTCATATGACAGACGACAACGGAATTTCACGATGTGGTGCTCTACCGTTGGAGACCCGCCGGGGTGGAAGAGTGCCGGGCCCTGTGCCTCAAAGGGGCCCAAGCCAAGCAACTGGTGGTCCCCGTACCCCGTATCGTGGTGGAGCCAGGCGGCGGGTGAGACGGGTAAATGCAACTGGCAACGACAATGAAGGAAGAGAAAAAACAAAGCCTCTAACGATACTGCAGTGGAATGCTGAGGGCATCTCCAGGAAGAAGACCCCACTCGCAGAAAGACTTCATAAGGAGGGCGTGGATATAGCCTGCTTCCAGGAGACACACCTCACTGACAACCTGCTATTCACTGTCAGAGGATATCAGACTTTTAGAGTCGACAGGCAGGAGAGAAACAAAGGAGGTGTGCTTATCCTGGTCAGGAATCATCTGCCAGCCCAACATCTGACAGTGGACACTGAGGGACAGGCAGAAATCAACGGTGTGGAGGTTACGATTGAGGACAAGAAGAAAGAAGGACGTCATCAAAGACATTTATCAAAAAAAGGAAAGAAACGTTCGGGGATATCATACCCAGGAACTCTCATGTCAAATTTCATAAAGATCGGTCCAGTAGTTTGGTCTGAATCGCTCTACACGCACGCACACACGCACACACATACACCACGACCCTCGTTTCGATTCCCCCTCGATGTTAAAACATTTAGTCAAAACTTGACTAAATGTAACAAGTCGCGTAAGGCGAAAATACAATATTTAGTCAAGTAGCTGTCGAACTCACAGAATGAAACTGAACGCAATGCCATTTTTCAGCAAGACCGTATACTCGTAGCATCGTCAGTCCACCGCTCATGGCAAAGGCAGTGAAATTGACAAGAAGAGCGGGGTAGTAGTTGCGCTAAGAAGGATAGCACGCTTTTCTGTACCTCTCTTTGTTTTAACTTTCTGAGCGTGTTTTTAATCCAAACATATCATATCTATATGTTTTTGGAATCAGGAACCGACAAGGAATAAGATGGAAGTGTTTTTAAATTGATTTGGACAATTTAATTTTGATAATAATTTTTATATATTTAATTTTCAGAGCTTGTTTTTAATCCGAATATAACATATTTATATGTTTTTGGAATCAGAAAATGATGGAGAATAAGATAAACGTAAATTTGGATCGTTTTGTAAATTTTTTTTTTTTTTTACAATGTTCAGATTTTTAATGACCAAAGTCATTAATTAATTTTTAAGCCACCAAGCTGAAATGCAATACCGAAGTCCGGGCTTCGTCGAAGATTACTTGACCAAAATTTCAACCAATTTGGTTGAAAAATGAGGGCGTGACAGTGCCGCCTCAACTTTCACGAAAAGCCGGATATGACGTCATCAAAGACATTTATCAAAAAAATGAAAAAAATGTTCGGGGATTTCATACCCAGGAACTTTCATGTCAAATTTCATAAAGATCGGTCCAGTAGTTTAGTCTGAATCGCTCTACACACACACACAGACAGACAGACAGACACACGCACATACACCACGACCCTCGTTTCGATTCCCCCTCGATGTTAAAATATTTAGTCAAAACTTGACTAAATATAACAAGTCGCGTAAGGCGAAAATACAATATTTAGTCAAGTAGCTGTCGAACTCACAGAATGAAACTGAACGCAATGCCATTTTTCAGCAAGACCGTATACTCGTAGCATCGTCAGTCCACCGCTCATGGCAAAGGCAGTGAAATTGACAAGAAGAGCGGGGTAGTAGTTGCGCTAAGAAGGATAGCACGCTTTTCTGTACCTCTCTTTGTTTTAACTTTCTGAGCGTGTTTTTAATCCCAACATATCATATCTATATGTTTTTGGAATCAGGAACCGACAAGGAATAAGATGAAAGTGTTTTTAAATTGATTTCGACAATTTAATTTTGATAATAATATTTATATATTTAATTTTCAGAGCTTGTTTTTAATCCGAATATAACATATTTATATGTTTTTGGAATCAGAAAATGATGGAAAATAAGATAAACGTAAATTTGGATCGTTTTATAAATTTTTTTTTTTTTTACAATTTTCAGATTTTTAATGACCAAAGTCATTAATTAATTTTTAAGCCACCAAGCTGAAATGCAATACCGAAGTCCGGGCTTTGTCGAAGATTACTTGACCAAAATTTCAACTAATTTGGTTGAAACATGAGGGCGTGACAATTCCGCCTCAACTTTCACCAAAAGCCTGAATTAACGTCACCAAAGACATTTATCGAAAGAAAGAAAATAATGCCTGGGGATATCATACACAGGAACTATCATGTCAAATTTCATAAAGATCGGTCCAGTAGTTTAGTCTGAATCGCTCTACACACACACACACACACAGACACACAGACACACACACACACACACACACACGCACATACACCACGACCCTCGTTTCGATTCCCCCTCGATGTTAAAATATTTAGTCAGAACTTGACTAAATATAAAAAGAAAAACAGATCTCCGCTAACTGCAGCAAAAAGGAAGAAAACGACTATTAAAAACATAATTCGTAAAGCGGAGACACCTGCAGACAGGCAGAAGAAGAAAACCAAAGAAAATGCTAAGTTTCGGCAGTGCAAAAGAAGATCTTCCATGACAGATAAACAGAAGAGGGAATTGAACAAAATAAGAATGGACAGATACCACAGAAAACAAGAAAAAGACAATCTGACGAATCTCGCAAGACCAGTGAGCTTTTTGAAGTCAGTAAAAATGGCATTTAATGCCATTTCCAGGAAGCGGGACAAAGAGTCTCTTCAGAAACAAAATTTCATTAAAACGTTACTCAAGCGACAAGCAGTACATCAAGACAGTTGTAGAACTCTCAAGCAACTGTACGTGCGTAAACGTCCGACAGACACAAAAGTGGAGAAATTCTACGACAGGGAATCAATCGATGTGCCTGGAAAGCGTACAGTGTCAAAAATGTCAATGATCCAGAAAAAAAGTTCTGACCAAGAAAGTGGAGGACTTGTTTGAAATGTTCAAATCTGAAAATCCGTTGTACAAAATATCTCTGACCCCTTTTGCACGGAGGCGCCCAAAACACATCCTGCTGTCTACCAGTCGGACTTTTCTGCAGTGCCTCTGTGAGACATGCACCAACCCAATGTTGAAAGTTGACAAGCTAAACCAGCACTTGTCTGCGATAACTTATTTAATCCGCTTTTATGGAATAACCAATATTTTGTTTATGATGGAAATGTACTGTATTTTGAAGATTGGACAAGAAAGGGTCTTGTTAGCGTATATGATGTTTTACATAGAAAAGAGTTTGTTTCCTATCAGTTCATTTGTGATGTTTTATGAAAATCCCCAAAGAGAATTTTGAAATATAACATGGTTCGTGCTGTTGTTGTAAATGTTATTAATAAGATGATGCACGGAAAGGAAGACATTGATTTGATGGATATCCCCTCTTATCGTGGTAAGAAAGTACACAACGCACAGAATTAGAAAAGAATTAGTAAGCATGAAACTTGTTGAACCGTGTGCAATTGGATTTTGGAGGAGGAAATTTAATTATGAAATTGACAAGAAAGATTGGCTGATGAGTTTTGAATCGGTTAAAGAGACAAGGCTACGAGTATTACAATGGAAATTACTTCACAATATTTACCCCACAAATATTATGTTATGTAAAATGAAAGTTGTGGAAGACAATATTTGTTCACACTGTAGTAATAGCATTGACAATATAGAACACTTTTTTTTCTTTGGCCCAGTGGTGCTTGAGTTTTGGAAACAAATTGAATTTTATATTTGGGTACAGTTGGATAAACAGATAAAGTTAACTGTGCATGAAATCATGTTTGGAGTTAAAAATCGAAAAATGCATGCAACTCTGTTGAAAAAATTAAACTGTATAATTTTGGTTGCTAAAATGTGCATAAGTATTTATAAGAAAACCAAGGCTTCAATGCCTCTTTTTGTTATCTTCGAAAGGAAACTGCAGATCAGAAATATGTATTTCTTATTACAAAGTTCCAAGACAAATATTTAGTACATTTGTTTTAAATAAAAACAATTGTAAATGTTACCTCCATACTGTCAGGCTTTTACACACAGTACAAACACCCTTCCAGGTAAACGCTCACTAAACGGAAACATCCCAGGTGCCCTACGTAAAGAGCGAGCAATTTTTACAGAATTAATTTTGCGGATTGTCTCAGAGACAATCGGACCGTGGTGCGTTTTGGCGCTAGACCTAACTTTTAAAATCTAAATAATAAATTGACAGCTTGTTACACAAACATTCTTAAATCATAAAAGAATTCTTTTTTCATCAAGACAAGATCAGTACAATTCGAAGTTTTTAAAGTTTGAAAAAAGAAAAGCCCGGAAGCAGGGTCACGCAAGGTCGTGGTTCTCGTAGCAGACGACGGTTTATGCCTATCGCCAATTCCTCTGAACAGTCAAAAGCCATCGCTAGAGTTCTTGTGAACCACAGCCGTTTGTTTCGTGCATAGTCAGATAAGCTCACATCGAGTCGCATTCAAATTACTAACTGACGACTGCATTGTGAAAAAGGGAAACTGGATCACACGTTAAATTCTTTGAAAATTGCTCGCTCTTTACGGAGGGCACCTAGGATGTTCTCAAGCGGTGAGTGTTTAAATGAAAGGGTGTTTGTACTGTGTGTAAAAGCCCGACAGTATCTGTGATGGTTTACGGGAGGCTTACTGTGCCTTTAACATTTGACCAGAGTCAACTAGTCTTGCGTCATGTCAGGGCGTTTTCTTGTCCTGGGAATATATTTCATGACCCCACTGTGACCTTGAAATGTGACGCAGGTCTTCCATATTTGTATCATCTATGGAGGACATCAAACCCTGGAAATGTGGAAGTTTCAAAGATGTAGCCCTCAAAACATTCAAAACAATGATACTTTTTACTTTTTGTTCACCTTAGACGGCCTGCTATGACCTTGATATTTGACAAGGGAGAACCAAACTCGCATCATATTTGGATATCATCAAAACATAGAAGTATGGGAAGTTTAAACGCTTTCGCTACAAAGCATTTTGAGAAAATTCCAAATTATTCCCTTTTTGACCCGAAGACAACCCCACCGTGACCTTGACATTTGACAAAGGTCACCCATATTTATATCATGTGTGTAGGCTATCAAACTCTGGAAATTTGTGAAGTTTCAAAGATGTAGCCCCCAAAACATAAAAAACAATGATACATTATTTCTCCTCATTAAGACAGACCTGCTATGACCTTGCTATTTCACAAGAGTAAACCAAATTGAGCATCAGGATTGGATATTATCTCAACAAAGAAGTGTGTGACGTTTAAAAGCTGTTGCTTTAAAACTTTTCGAGAAAATACCAATTTATCACTTTCTGACCCAATACGACCCCGCCGTGACCTTGAAATGTGACGAAGGTCAACTACTCTCTCACCATGTCTGGAGGTCATACAATCATACAAGTATGTGAAGTTTCAAAGCTTTGACTTCAACAATATCTGAGAAAACCTCAAATTAAAGAACTTTTGTATGGAGCACATACCGTTTGTGACTGTGATAGCAATAAATGAATTCATGTTGCTAACATACACATTTTATGCGCTTTTACCTTGATTATATTTAATCTACACCCCAATACTCATATATGCGAGCTCAGTAGAAATGAAAGTTCTAGAAAAAAAAGGAAAAAAATCAGGTTTATGTCCTTACATGCCACAAGAGACACTCGTCAAGCCTCAACTTAACGGCCAAATAACACAGCCGTTGTGAAAGATTTTCCCTTTTCTCCTTTAGAAACTATATACTGAATGTGTTAAGCAACTCAAAACACCAGTCATTTTACTTTGGGTGTACTTTGATTTTCGAAGCTGTCAGACAGCACCTTTTGACATTGGCTCATATGTGTGCGTGTGTGTGAGTGTATGTGTGTGTGTGTGTGTGTGTGTGTGTGAGTGTGTGTGTGTGTGTGTGTGTGTGTGTGTGTGAGTGTGTGTGTGTGTGTGTGTGTGTGTGTGTGTGTGTGTGTGTGTGTGTGTGTGTCGAATGGAATGGTAATGTGCTTGAAGCTGTGTTCGGGAATAGCACTATAGGAAAGTGTTTTATTATTACCACTACAATAGCCTTTACACCATGTGTCACACAAACACTGGCACGCCCCAACTCGCTCAAATCAACTTTCTTTCAGCAGCTTCGGCAACATTTGCATTTTGAACGATCTCGTGCAGCTGCAGTGCAGAAAACTGAAGCACAGGGCCAAAGAATTGTTCTGCGGGCTGGAATTTCCCACAAAACACCATAGCCATGTTCAGACACGATCGGGTTTAACCCACGACTTTGTGGTTGGTATACATGGAGTTCGAGTTGTTGTGGTTATCCAATAACTGAAATTGTTACAGAGAGCTGAATCAATGCCGAAATATGCATTCATGTGTGACTGTGAGTCATAGCTGGCTGCATAATATTGAACTATACTATTGCTTCGTATAAACTGATCGATCATTGAACCAGACGAGGTCTCACATGATTTGCATACTATTGACTGGACAAATGATGTCATTGAAGTCACCTTCACTCCACAGAAGGGAAAAACCCTGACCTTCAAACAATGAGGTTGAATGCACTGTGCCAGCTTAAAACGAATGTCAATGAATAAAGAGTAGATCTAAGTAGAATTGTTACAAACAAGGCAAAGATCTTTGTTTACTTCTTTGCCACGAACTCGTGAACATATTTTGGCATATTAGTTTAGCATGTTGAAACGGGAATAGGGAGGTTCTGTGGCTCGATTCTAAATGTTTCAACACGTTGTTTTTTGTCTGTGCATGTGTTGCTTTTGGCCTTAGCGGATTTAATACAAACAAAATGCACACAGCTAGCTCAGATACACTAAGTAAGTATTCACACAGCACAAACACACAATTATCACTAAAAACTAAAAGCTCATGTTGATATCATTTTCTCGACATGTCTGTTATCACCTGCTAACTGTCAGCATATTAGAAATAACTCATAATAACAGATATGTGGAGAAAATGGATATGAACACGAGCCGGTAGGCGAATGTTGATATCATCCTCCAGACATTTCTGTTTTTATTTGCTGAAAATCAGCAAAATGGAAATAAAAAACAATCCTGCAAGGAGGATTCTTCCGTTTCGGCTTTGCTGTATGGTTACCTGGTAAACAGTGGGATGTTTAACATCCATCCCATTTCAGCTGCCACACTGCCTTAGCTTGGTTTAAGTCCTACCTCACAGACCGCTCTCAGATAGTTTCCATTGACGGCTTCCAATCTGCTCCATCCCCGTTGACTTTCGGTGTCCCCCAAGGTTCTGTACTTGGCCCGGTGCTATTCATCATGTACACGAAACCAATATCTAATGTCATCTCTCGCCACTCTGTTTCCTATGAAAGCTTTGCTGATGACACTCAGTTACAAAAATCTGGCCCTATTACTGACCTCCCCAACACAATCGAGACAACTAAGAACTGCATCTCTGACTTGAAATTGTGGATGACCGAAAATAAATTGAAACTTAATGACGACAAGACCGAGATCATGCTAGTTGTACCCCCTTCTCTTAAAAAAGAACCATCCCTTCCTGCCCAAATCTCTATAGCTGGAACTGATATTCAGTTGGCTTCTCAAGTACGAAACCTCGGTGTCATCTTCGACGAAACTCTCTGCTTCAAACAACAAGTCTCCACTGTCTGTAGAAATGCCTACTATGAACTGAGAAAAATTAGCTCCATCCGCCACTGCCTTTCTTCCGATGCTACAAAAACCCTCATTTGCTCTCTCGTTCTTTCAAGGCTAGATTACAGAAATGCCCTTCTTTCTGGTTCATTTGACTATCTCATTGAAAAACTGCAGAAAGTACAGAACAACTCCGCTAGATTAATCACAAAGACCCCTAAAAGACACCACATCACACCTGTTTTGAGATCCCTTCACTGGCTGCCTGTAAGAAGTCGTATTCAATACAAAATTGCATGCATTTGTTTCTCTTTCTTTCATGGTACAGGACCTGCTTATCTCTCTGAGATGTTATCAAAATATTCAAACCTCTCCTCTCTTCGCTCTGCAACAGATACCAATGTACTTAGTAAACCAAAAAGAAACAGAAAATCAACTAACTATGGATTTGAGAGATCCTTCAAGTACCAGGGACCTCTTGTCTGGGAGAAAATCCCCCGGAGCATTAGGGATTCCCAGTCACCATCTGCCTTTAGAACAGCCCTCAAAACACACATGTTTAAGTTAGACCTCTGAAGGAGATCCCATGATCGGTGAGTCATCGGCGCTGCCACGTGTATTATCTACTAAAGTGTGGCGTTCATGAGGATGTGTATGTGCCTGTGTGTGTTGTGCTAGAATAACGTATGCGTACATGGAATGACATTGCGGGTTACCTGAACATTGACAATGACGAAACAAAGATTGTGTGTGTGTGTGTGTGCGCTCGTGTGTGTGTGTGTGTGTGTGTGTGTGCGTGTGTGTGTGCGTGTGTGTGTGCGTGCGTGTGTGGGTGTGTGTGACCATGTTTGAATTTATTCGGATTTAGTTCTCTTTCCTTGTTTGTATTATGATTGTGTAAGTGTAAAGCGCTCTGGGCTCGTCACCACGAGGTTTACGCGCTATATAAGTAATCGTTATTATTATTATTATTATTAAATAATTACCTTGGTAGCCAATGGAGTACGAATAATATTCTTTGCCTCCCTTTCTTTCGTAGAATGATGTCTGTTACTAGCCATTTTGCACAAAGGCACATATTGTCTGCTTTTTGTGTTTCCGCTATTCGTTGATTTTGATGATAATATAATTGTTACTGAAGTTGTTTCAGTGTGGATAAAGTGTGGTGGTTTAGGATGTACCTGTTAATATTGTGTATGCTTTAGCTGTTCAGCCTGTCCGTTACTGTGTATGCTGTAGTTGTTGTTTGTGCTGCATCAAAGGACGACAGTAACCATGGACACACTGATGCCTTTTGTGGCTGTTGCGTGGTCTTCTGGTTAGTGAATAGATTTATTGATCCATACTGGTCTCAGAGGGGTGAATGTAAAACGCTCGGCTGTGCTATGGCGGACGCATGAACGCTTTGGGTTTTTAATTCAACAATCGAACCAATGGCATAGAAAGCGCCAAGCAAGTCTGTACGTGGTTTCTGTGACTCACATCCCACCGTCACTCTTTTTTTTCAAAGTCTTTTCATAAATACCCTACCCAATGAGATTGATTCGCATCCCAACTCATGTGCCCTAGCAATAAGCACAACCGTGAATCTAGAAGTTATACCTTCAGTAAAAATGGGTTGACCGTGCCTTGCATAAAAACCAAGTATAACACTTGGAAGGAGAACATTGGAGAAGCGAAACGCAATGCTGATAAAAATTCCACGCAGTAAGGTTGTGAATCCTGACATCACATTGCAAGACGACGTCAGTTTGATTCGCAAAAATCGGAGTCATCAAACAGAGCAGTAAATCCACAGGTAAGAGTGTTTTCATGTCATTAATTTCTGAAGAGTGCAACCTGTTTACTCTTGCCTCAGATTTATTAGTGTACATTGTCAAAAGTTATGCACAAAAACGTGTTGGTTCTTATCAACGAAGAAGGAGATGAAATAGTGTATAATTCCAAATAAACAAAAATACATGGCCGAAGTCTACTCCTGACATTAAAAAGTACAATTCGAATAGATATTTCACCCATTTAACGTTTCCCAATTTAAAACGATAGTCAGAATTGATAAAGAACTGAGCTCGAAACTGAATATATTTTCTTTTCAGTTTTACTCATTTATTCAGTGGTGTTTCTTGTTCAAAAGTCTAGTTACACCTCTGTCTATCCATGGTATCGCATGGTATGTTGTCTCGACGGGGTCAATGAATATGATGATGTGAGCCTCAAGTGACGTCATTTTATGCATTCACCCCGTCCAGACAAGATACCACGCAATTCCATGGATGAATCGGAGGTGTAACATATATATGTATACGCTGTGAACCATCAAAGCTGTTTCGAAATGTCTTTACAACGTTAAGATAATTTTTAACGACATAATCTTTATTACAAGACAGGTACTATATACTTTGTCGTCTTCTACAAATCTAGCCTTGGTGGTTGACACGGATTGTAGAAGCTCTAATCGTCCCTTCATTGGCCGGAATAAGTGCTCAATCTGCTGTCATTTCGCCACTGAACCTTTTTTCTTCTTTTCACTTTTTTGTAAACTTTTTACCGGCATCCCAGAAGAGTGTTTTAGCTGTTTCCAGACACGGGTTTAGCTGCCACTTTCGAGTGGCTTGCTCCGCTTTACTGCCATTGGTTCTGTGGGTCTAAAAAGATAGGACAGAGTTGTGTACAGAGAAGACAAACACACGAAAACAAAAAACATTTGATGCGCATGCAGTCATAAAAAGACGTCATGACAAAGTTACACGCAAAAAAAAAGAGACTTTTACGTCATTATTCTGTTTTTATTTTGTCAAGCCCGTCGTGGTCTGTGGTCAACACCACCCAACAAGGAGGCAATGATGCGTTTGCAGTTTGCTACAGAAATGAACAGTCTGTGGTGGATTTCATCTGTTTAATGTATGTCGAAACAAGCCATAAGGCTTTGAAATAAAAGCTACCATTCATTGATCGACGATCAGACACATGACAGCGATATTCTAAGCCTGCAAAAAACAGCTAGCCGCCAACTTGAAAAAACTTTCCTATTTTTGGCAGGTACTCAAGTGTCATACAGGGTGACCCCCCCAAAATGCAACCTACACAAATTTTAATTAAGTAGAAGTGCAACGCCAAGGCACTGCATACCCCAGCGAAAGACAAACCTCTCTCTTACTCTCTCTCTCTCCCTCTCTCTCTCTCTCTCTCTCTCTCTCTCTCTCTCTCTCTCTCTCTCTCTCTCTCTCTCTCTCTCTCTCTCTCTGCCGCCAAATTAAAGGAGGCAAAAGTAATCCCGCTATTCAAATCAGGTAATTCTTCTGACCCCGCCAATTACAGACCAATCTCGATTCTTCCTGTTTTATCCAAACCACTTGAAAAACACATATATACACACTTGGCCGCACATTTGAAGAAATACGACCTTATTCATTCAAATCAGTCAGGCTTCAGAGTAAATCATTCGTGCCACACAGCATTAATAAACCTTCTTGAAAACTTGCTTAGCAACATTAATAATAATGAACTCTGTGGTGTCCTATTCGTCGATTTTGCAAAAGCATTCGACGTCATTAATCATGGGTTACTTTTAAGAAAATTAGCTGAGTATAGATTGTCACCCCAAACCCTATGCCTCCTCTCATCTTTCTTAGCCGGACGAGAGCAATCCGTCTGCGTGAATTCCACTATGTCAAGTAAAAGACCGGTGTTATATGGAGTCCCCCAGGGTTCTGTCCTTGGGCCACTTCTTTTCTCTCTGTATATTAACGATCTTCCTTTTAGTGTTAATGATGATTGTGAACTATTTGCTGATGATACGACCATACACACTTCTGATAAAAAAAATTAGACAAAGTTTATTTATCATTGCAGAACAGTGTAGATGATCTCATTAATTGGACGAAATATAACCACATGAGTCTTCACCCCCAAAAGACCAAATACATGTTAATTACAACAAGGCAAAAAAGACAAAACATCAAGAATAATCCTCATTCCTTATTAATTGGCAACGATGCAATAGCGGAAGTAGGAGATCACAAAGTTTTGGGAGTAAATATCGATAATAATTTATCTTGGACCCATCATGTTAGATCGTTGTGTAAAACCGTGTCGAAGAAAATATATTTGTTGAACAGAATAAAGCACTTTCTTGATCCAGACTCAAGGTTATTATTTTATAATGCATACATACAAACCATCACGGATTGTTGTTCGACCATCTGGGACTCTGCCAGTGCAAACATTTTAAAACCACTGTACAGTCTACACAGACGAGCACTAAAATCAGTTCTATTAAAACAATCCAGTCTTGTTTTCGACGATTATAAAAAACTTAAGATTTTGCCTTTAAAAGAAAGATTTAAATCAAATAAAGGTGTGCTCCTTCACAAAATCCTTTCCGGCCATGCACCGAGTGCTTTCATTACAAAATGTAAAGCCAAACCAAGCCGAAAATTCAACGTCCCCATTCCGCGGATAGATCTCTTTAAATCAAGTTTAGCTTATTCTGGCAGCGTTTTGTGGAATTCTCTCCCAGAATCAGTTCGAGTCCCAACAAGTCTCAATACTTTCAAAAAACACCTCTCATTACATTTAATGTCAAATTACGAAAAGTCACAGTGATGGAAGACTTCGTTCTGATTATTTTCATATTGATCATATCTGTCCATAAAGCATCAGTGTTTCATAACGCAAGAATGTATGTATAGCCTACAACGTGTATATAGTCATGTGAATAGTTTTTCTGCCTTGCTTATCTTTTGTAATTGTTTTACGTATGTATATGTATTCAAGATTAGAATAGTCCCTCTCTGGGCGAGGGCTGGTTGAAAAGAAGCTCGTTTATATTGCTTATGCCACAACCCTCGTAAAATAAAATTTGATTTGATTTGATTTGATTTGATCTCTCTTATCTGTCGCAACAGACAGATATGGCTCAAACAAATTAATTTCCCCGCTACCCCGTATTGATTTATATAAAACCAGTTTAGCGTTTTCGGGCTCAACAATTTGGAATTCGCTACCATGTGAGATAAAGGGGTCAAGCACGATTAAACACTTCAAATCGCAGCTTCGCAAATATCTGTTGTCATGAACAGTTACATTCTGAAGCTGTTTCTAGCAAGAATGCATTGCTATCACTAACCTCTATATATTTTGTTGATGATGATAATGATGTCGACGATGATGATGATGATGATGATGAAGTTGTGTGTGTGTGTGCGTGTGCGTGTGTGTGTGTGTGTGTGTGCGTATGTGTATGTGTATGTGCGCATATGTGTATGTGTGTGTGTGTATGTGTGCGTGTGTGTATGTGTGCGTGTGTGTATGTGTGTGTGTGTGTGTGTATGTATGTGTGTATGTGTGTGTGTGAGTGTGTGTGAGTGTGTGTGTTGTATTGAGGGCGAGCGTGATTGCAGGCATGCGGCGTGCGTGTGTGTGCGAGTCAAATTTTCTTTTCCTTTGTATTATTTTGACATACTCGTACATTTCAATGTTCTATTATGCATTATGTAGTCGTATAGGTAATGTTGTAATTAGTAATATTGTATGATTGCGATTGACAATTGTCCTTTTATTGTCTTTATTTTGATGTCTTAGTTTAGCATGGACAGATTGTAAGAGCCTAAGATCTCCATCCTTGAGTAATAAAGTTCGTTCGTTCGTTCGTTCTCTCTCTAAAACACACACACACACACACACACGAACACACACACACACACACACACACACACACACACCCCCCAAGTTACACACGTACACACATACACACTCACTCATACGCACTCACTCACTCTCTCACACACACTTCATACACACAAAACACACCCCCATACGCACATACAGACAGACGGACATACACACCTTTACAAACAAACACACACACATACACTTACGCACACGCACATACACACACCCACCCACTCTCTCTCTCTCTCTCTTTCTCTCTTTCTCTCTCTTTCTCTCTCTCTTTCTCTCTTATACAGACAGACACACACCCACATACACACACACACACACACACACACACACACATTTACATACGCACGCATGCACGCACGCACACACACACACACACACACACACACACACACACACACACACACATTGACTCACACAAATCTCATACACACAAAACACACACTCATACGCACATAGACCGGCACGGTTGGCCTAGTGGTAAGGCGTCCGCCCCGTGATCGGGAGGTCGTGGGTTCAAACCCCGGCCGGGTCATACCTAAGACTTTAAAATTGGCAATCTAGTGGCTGCTCCGCCTGGCGTCTGGCACTATGACTAGGGAAGAAAAAAAATAAAATAAAAAAAATAAAAAAGGTTTCATAAAAACATTAATGGTAAAACATATAAGTTTATGTACATGAAGCGTATTATGTAGAAGCATTGTAGATCATAAGGTAGTGTTCAAAATTGGGTGTAAAGCAATGAAGATAAACGGAAAGTAACCCAACAATACATTAGGTCAGCAAAACAATGTATTACAGAGCCAAATCTTCGTGATTTTGTCACAATAAACCATAATTCCGATAATGAACAACTGTATACAAAGAGAACATACCAATCAAGTTTATTTGTTCATAGAGTTCATTAAATGGAAAGAATATTTGGTTCTAAAAGAATCCGTATTTGTGGATTGCCGCAGGGCGTCCGGAAGAGCGTTCCAGAGGCTGCTTCCTGAATAAACAAGACTTGATTTAAATAGGTCTATCCTAGGAAGAGGAGTGTTTAGTTTTATACTGAACGGCAAAAGTTAGGGACCGCCCTTGAAACAAGAGGCGAAGCCTTCAAGGCTCACATAAGAAATCGACAAACAGTAACACAAACTCAATCACTCCGTCACACATACACACACACAGTAAGCACTGTGCAAGAGTACGAGACACTAGATCTAGATCTGTCTGTCTGTAGCCTACTTACTGACGGGGACACGATGGCCAGATCGTCACTGCGCTTTCGACAGTGCTTCCTCGCGCAGACACTGGAAACACGCTGTGCAGATTAACCCGTAGGAAATCTCCTTCTTTATCTATTTTTCTGGAGCTACGAAACCGAACAATGTGAAATCATGAGTCGTCTTCTCCGAATCGGCGAACTGCAGCTCGGTGATAACTGTATCTATACCACAATGCTTCACGCGATCTGACCTAACCTTGACCCCTGACCTGGTCTACATACCACACACGACACAAACCAGTCAGCTGTTTTTACCCCCCCCCCCAAAACCCCCCACCACCCGTTTTCTTTGGATACACACTTTAACTACATACGTGCCGACGAAATGTTGATCATTGCTTCAATACTTTGAAGCTGTTGCTTGAATAATAACCAGGTAAAATTAGTATTTCGGTGTTCAGTCAAATGTTAAAGTTTCTACCACAGACATACATACATACCCACGCACGCACGCACGCACAGACAGACAAAAGTTAGCATCGCATAGGCTACACTTACGTGCGCCAAAAACCAGCTGACTTCATCTGTGCCAAACTCCTTGTTCCTAAGTTTATAAAACCAAATGGCTGTCAGGCCGTACACACCAGTGGGTGAGCAATGCTGTGTTAGCAGGACACTTGCTCGGGATCCACGGAGGCCTTTACGAATGAGTACATTAAGACCTTTAGAACCAATATTTATGCATATATGTATACAACTACGTATATCTAAGGTTTGGGGGGATGTGTCATTCTGGGCTAGAATGACCTCCCGGTCAAAATCAGCTAGCCCAGAATGACCCCCCGGTCAAAACTGACTAGGCCAGTCAGTTTTGATCCCCCCTCTTCAAACTTCAAGAATAAGTAGTTTAAGACCTTTTAAAACGAATTGAATGTAAATGTGGACAATATTTGTTGAAAAATGATATTGCAAAAAAAAAGAAAGAAATAAAAGAAATAGAAACAAAACGTTAGACATTTAAAAAAAAAAAGAAAAAAGATTCGACGTTTCCCTTCCAACTTCAAGAATAAGTATTAGGACTTCAGATGAAGAAATGTATGCATATTTGTATGCATCTTTGTATCTCAACAGGTTTGGGGGGATGTGTCATTCTGGTCAAAATCAGCTAGCCTAGAATGACCCCCCGGTCAAAACTGACTAGGCCAGTCAGTTTTGACCTCCCCTTCAAACTTCATCAATAAGTACTTCAAGACCTTTTAAAACGAAATGTATGTAGATCTGGACAATATTTGTTGGAAAATGATTTTGAAAAAAACCAAAAAACAAACAAACAATTAAAATAAAAACTAACTTATTTTTGTAAAAAAAAAGAAGAGGTTTCGACTCTTCCCTTCAAACTTAAAAAATAAGTACATAAGGACTTAGAGGGGGCTGACATGTTAGAGAGGGGACCAATATAACAGAGGGGGCCGACATGACAGAGAGGGGGCCGACATGATAGAGAGGGGGCCGACATGACAGAGAGGGGGCCGACATGATAGAGAGGGGGCCGACATGATAGAGAGGGGGCCGACATGATAGAGAGGGGGCCGACATGATAGAGAGGGGGCCGACATGATAGAGAGGGGGCCGACATGATAGAGAGGGGGTCGACATGATAGAGAGAGGGCCGACATGACAGAGAGGGGGCCGACATGATAGAGAGGGGGCCGACATGATAGAGAGGGGGTCGACATGATAGAGAGGGGGCCGACATGATAGAGAGGGGGCCGACATGATAGAGAGCTGGCCGACATGATAGAGAGGGGGTCGACTTGATAGAGAAGGGGCGATATGACAGAGAGGGGGCAGACATGATGTGGAGGGGGCCAACATGATAGAGAGGTGGCCGACATGATAGAGAGAGGGACGACATAATAGAGAAAGGACCGACATGATGAAGAGGGGCCGACATGATGGATAATGGGCCGACATGTTAGTGAGGGGGCCGACATGACGGAGACTTGGTCGACATAATAGAGAGTGGGCCGACATGCTAGAGAGGGGGCCCCCTCTCCATTATATCGGCTTACTCTCTCTATCCCAGAATGACCCGCTCCCCGCCCACCCCGAAACCTGTGGAAATACACAGATGTTTACATATATGCATACATTTCGTTTTACAAGGTCTTAGTGTACTTATTCTTCAAGTTGGAGGGAGAGGTCTTAACTTAATAGAAATAGTTTTATTTTAAAAAAAGTAAGTTTTTTTTCTTCTATTTTCTTTCTTAAAATCCAACAAATATTGTGCACATATACATATATTTCGTTTTTAAGGGTTCTAAAGTACTTATTCTTGACATTTGAAGGGGAGGTCAAAACTGACTGGCCTAGTCAGTTTTGACCGGGGGGTCATTCTGGGCTAGCTGATTTTGACCGGGAGGTCATTCATCCCCCCAAACCTGTTGAGATACATAGATGCATACATATATGCATACATTTCGCCATCTGAAGTCCTAATTAGTCACCTGGCTGGCTATAGTGGAAAGGTTACTTTTGGTGGTCACATTAGATATTATGTTTTTTGGAAAGTTCGTTTTATTTGCAGCCACAGTTCGGTAAACGACAAATGGCTAAACCCAACCACCTAAGAATGAGAAGCGTTTTTGTAACATGACCCATATTCTGCAAAAATGCAGCCATGACGCAGGGGATAGGTTACAAAAAACCGTCATGTACCGCTTGACTGCATACGGATATAAGCAAATTATACCTTGAACGAAAGCTAAAGATTTTTGCCATCAGACAGCAAGTAAAATGCCTAATTCGTATACACAGTTTTATTTTTAACAACATCTGTGTAACATGCGGACGACAAAACAGGAAATGCCATTTTCTCAATCGATATGTATAGCTAACTGAACGCCTGGTTGAAACCGCAATCAAAAGCATCTTGAAAATTGTTTATTCTCACAGCTAGAATTATTTTACATCAACAATTGTTAATTTACCGAGGAAAACAACAGTCACATAAGATACATAATGGATGATTTTGAATCAACTCCGAAAACCGAACCGGGTCGAAGCAAAAAAGAGTTTACACATACACAGGCTTGAAAAAGGATAATTTGGTTCAATCTGTTAGATTTTTACCCATAACGTTAAAGATTAGCTTAATATAAAAGGAAAGTGATCATTGTAAAAGGATTTTGCTATCGCAAAATAATTCAACTTCCGGTTTTACCACATGGCGTCCATAATGTTATCAATTTATTACATAGCATGCATTTGTCAGAAATTATACTAAATGTTAGAAGCGATCTTAAAGTGAAAGTAACGTTTAATAAAAGTATGCGCATTTATTTATTGATTGATATATGACTAAAATAATGGACATGTAATTTAAACGTACAAAACGACATTTTGTACACTACCTCTCTAAAAAAAACGCGACTATGACCGACCGATATGTATGTGTAAATTAGGTCATTGTTAGTGATGAAAACGGGTTTTCTTTAAAAGATAACACGCAAACTGTGAAGTTCAAGCCCATAAATGATTTTAGTACGACTTCTTCAAAACAGGTCTGTTTTTCACTCCACCAGTTTCAGTTTTAATAAAATATATGTATAGCTCTCATTTTCAAAAAAAACTTATCTGCAATTCACTTAACCAAATACACAATGAACCCAGAAGGTATTAGAGTGAGACACTTTACAGTGAAATATGTTATGATTCCCCTTATTTCAAAATATATGCATTTTAATTGGCAGACACGATTCACGTCGTTGGTACGTGTCCTCTGGTGAGGCATCCGTTAGCATTTTTTGTCGTAAAAATTGACATTTTTAATCATAAATCATGGACAAAAAACTAATTCTACAAAAAGTGCAGGTTTTCTTGGTATAGTCAGTTAAATCATCTTAAAATTCAAGAAATTGTGCAATTACGTGTATGTATTTGAAATGGCAGAAAATATTGAATGAAAGTGATTTTTTACTGATTGAAACCCTACCCCCACTAACAAAATGTGCCCTGAGATTAGGGGTGTTAGTTGAAGATGAATGAATAATGGCTATGGTTTTCCCCTAAAGTATTCAAAACCTAAACATATACATAGGCAAGATGTTCTACATTAACACAATTAACTTTTTAAACATATACATATGCTTAGTACACGATACTTCCGGTTTTTCTACCGGATGACTTATACATTTAGGGGGTAAACACCTTATCGTAGAAAAAGCTTTATTTTCAAAAAGTGCAAGTAATTATTAAAAATCATACATAATATTTATATATTGGAGTTAATTTTCCTTCGAAAGTCATTTGTTTCAAGTGGCAGACACCACATTGCACCTGGACTCACGTCTACACAGACGGCTCCTCAGAGAACGCCGTAAGGAATGGAGGCAGTGGCGTCTACATCCGTCGCCCAAACGGGACCACCACCTCCCTCTCCGTCCCAGCTGGTGACCTGAGCTCGAACTACAGGGCCGAGCTCCACGCCCTCATCACTGCAGCAGAGCACGCAGCAGGGGAAGACCGCAGTCGGCAAAACATCGTCCTCCTCACTGACTCCCTGTCCGCCCTCCAGTCCCTTCTGTCTGGCCCCACTGACCTCCCCACCAGGCAACTCGACAACTGCCTCAGCACCCTGTCTCAACACAACAAGGTGGTGCTCCAGTGGATACCGGCTCATGTCGGCATTGCCGGCAATGAAGAAGCGGACAGGCTGGCAAAAGGAGGTGCGAGACTTCCCCAACCACACAACTCCACCTCGTACAAAGAAGCCAAGACTCTTCTACAACGGAAGAAGAAAGAAAACTGGAAAAAGAGAAACGGAGACTACAACCCACAGGAAGACCCCATCAACAAACTAGACCGGAGAAGCCAAACCACCATTTTCCGTCTAAGGACAGGGCACTGTGGACTGAAGAAACACCTCAAGAGACTGGGCCTTGCGGATGACGCACACTGTGAATGTGGCTCGGAAGAGCAAACTCCGGAGCACATTCTCCAGAACTGCCCCCATCTAGAGACAATACGCCAGAAGTTCTGGCAAGAAGAGACCAGTGTTGGAGCCAAACTCTGGGGTCCTGCCGACGAACTGCGCAAGACTGCGGACTTCCTGGCAGCCACTGGTCTGAGGATCTAGCACGGCCACCAACATCGAACGCAGAAGAAGAAGAAGAAGAAGTGGCAGACAATGTCAGTTGGAGAGTTACATGTACGTAAAGTGTATAACTGTTGTCTGTGATTAGTGCATTGTGTACACATTGGCACCATTTGATCCTAAATGCTAAACGATGTCCACAGTTTTAGGATAATTTACATCGCATCGATTACTAAATTGATGGTAGAATTTCACTGATAAATTCTATTTCCGGTAGCGTCAGTGCCGTTATCTGAGATAGTAACGTTTTACATGGTTTCACGTTCAGTGGTGAACGTAACGTGTGGTTTAACAAAATTACACACAGACAGACTTCACTATTGTATACAATAGTGAAGTCTGTCTGTGTGTCTTTGTTTGTGTGTTTGTCTGTGTCTGTCTGTGTGTTCGTCTGTTTGTCTCTCCCTCTGTCTGTCTATCTCTTTCTCTCTGTGTCTTTGTCTGTCTGTCTGTGTGTCTCTCTCACTCTCTCTCTCTCTCTCTCTCTCTCTCTCTCTCTCTCTCTCTCTCTCTCTCTCTCTCTCTCTCTCTCTCTCTCTCTCTCTCTCTCTCTCTCTCTCTCTCTCTCTCTCTCTCTCTCTCTCTGCGAGGTAGGTGCACTTAAAGAGAAAGCAATACAGAAAGAAATGCATTTCTCTACCAAGAATGAAGTTTGTCTGTCTGTGTGTTTGTGTGCGTGTTTTTTTGGTTGCGTAAGTGTTTCTCTATAAGCATCTCTACGTCTTTGTTTGCGTACATAAGTGCGTGCGTGCATGTGTGGGGGTTTCTGTGTCGGTTTGTCTCACTGTGTGTATGTCTGTCATTTTGTCGGTATGTTTGTGTATGTCTTTGTGTGTGTGTGTGTGTGTGTGTGTGTGTGTGTGTGTGTGTGTGTGTGTGTGCGTGCGTGCGCGCGCGCGCGCGCGTGTGTGTGTGTGTGTATGAGTGCGTGCGTGTGTGTGTGCGTGTGTGTGTGCGTGTGTGTGTGTGATTGCAATTATTCCTCCTTTTTATATTTAGTCAAATTTTGACTAAATGTTTTAAGGTAGAGCGGGGAATCGAGACGAGGGTCGTGGTGTATGTGCGTGTTTGTGTCTGTGTGTGTGTGTGTGTGTGTGTGTGTGTAGAGCGATTTAGACTAAACTACTGGACCGATCTTTATGAAATTTGACATGAGAGTTCCTGGGTATGATATCCCCAGACGTTTTTTTTCAGTTTTTTGATAAATGTATTTGATGACGTCATATCCGGCTTTTCGTGAAAGTTGAGGCGGCACTGTCACGCTCTCATTTTTCAACCAAATTGGTTGAAATTTTGGTCAAGTAATTTTCGACAAAGCCCAGACTTCGGTATTGCATTTCAGTTTGGTGGCTTAAAAATTAATTGATGACTTTGGTCATTAAAAATCTGAAAATTGTAAAAAAAATTATTTTTTTTATATAAAACGATCCAAATTTACGTTCATCGTATTGTCCATCATTTTCTGATTCCAAAAACATATAAATATGTTATATTTGGATTAAAAACAAGCTCTAAAAATTAAAAATGTAAACATTATTATCAAAATTAAATTTCCGAAATCGTTTTAAAAACACTTTCATCTTATTCCTTGTCGGTTCCTGATTCCAAAAACATATAGATATGATATGTTTGGATTAAAAACACGCTCAGAAAGTTAAAACGAAGAGAGGTACAGAAAAGCGTGCTATCCTTCTCAGCGCAACTACTACCCCGCTCTTCTTGTCAATTTCACAAAAACAAACAGATAATGACGTCATTTTAAGTGGCACAAACGTGTACATGAATGCCTTCCCTTTCGAATGATTTACAGTTATATAATTTCTGTCAAGCGGTTTAAGTTTTATGTCCGTTTTATGAACCCAACCCTCAAAACAAGAATAGTAACGCCAAAGAAGGAAAACATACACACAAACCAACGTTTTTCTCACCGGTGGTTTGGAATATTGCCCCAAAACTTTCGATTTAGTGTTGTGGTGTTAAAATCTATCAGAAAAGAGTGTTTGCTAACGTGACGCCAAAAAGTAACCAAAACGGTCCTTAGCCGACTGACTAAATGTACTTATTCTTGAAGTTTAAAGGAAAGCGTCGAAACTTCTTTTTTGTTAGAAGAAAAGTAAAAGGTTTTTTTCGATTTTTATTTTCAATATCATTTTCCACCAAATATTGTCCACATTTACATTTAATTCGTTTTAAAAGGTCTTAAAGTACTTATTCTTGAAGTTTGAAGGGGGGTCAAAACTGACTGGCCTAGTCAGTTTTGACCGGGGGGTCATTCTGGGCAAGCTGATTTTGACCGGGAGGTCATTCTGGGCTAGACACATCCCCGCAAACCTGTTGAGATACATAGATGCATATATGCATTCATTTCGTCATGTGAAGTCCTAATGTACTTATTCTTGAGGTTTATAGGGAAACGTCGAAACATTTTTTTTTTAGAAAAATAAGTTAAAGTTTTTTTTCATATTTTTTTTTTCAATATCATTTTGCAACAAATATTGTCCACATTTACATTCAATTCGTTTTAAAAGGTCTTAAAGTACTCATTCTTGAAGTTTGAAGGGGGGGTGCCTAGTCAGTTTTGACCGGGGGGGTCATTCTGGGCTAGCTGATTTTGACTGGGAGGTCAATCTGGGCTAGATGACACATCCCCTCAAACCTGTTGAGATACATAGATGCATACATATACGCATACATTTCGTTCATGTGAAGTCCTAATGTACTTATTCTTGAAGTTTGAAGGGAAGCGTCGACACTTTTTTCATTTTTAGAAAAAAGTTAAAGGTTTTTTTCGATTTTTTTTCTTTTCAATATGATTTTCCACCAAATATTGTCCACATTTACATTTAATTCGTTTTAAAAGGTCTTAAAGTACTCATTCTTGAAGTTTGAAGGGGGGGTCAAAACTGACTGGCCTAGTCAGTTTTGACCGGGGGGTCATTCTAGCCTAGCTGATTTTGACCGGGAGGTCATTCTGGGCTAGCCCAAAAAAACTTGTGGAGATGCATAGCTGCATTCATTTATGCGTACATTTCGTTTCAAAAGGTCCTTGTGTACTTATTCTTGACGTTTCAAAGAAAACGTCAAAACATTTTTTTTTTTGAATTTTGAATTTTTAAATTTTTTTTTAGATCATTTTTTAACACATATTGTGCACATATACATATATTTCGTTTTAAAAGGTCCTAACATACTTATTCTTGAAGTTTGAAGGGGGGATCAAAACTGACTGGGGGGGTCAAAATTGGCTAGCCCAGAATGACCTCCCGGTCAAAATCAGCTAGCCCAGAATGACCTCCTGGTCAAAACTGACTATGTGTCAAAATGGCCAGTTACACCGGGCCATCGCATGGCTGCAAGACGGCGTAAGCAAGCGAGAAGTGGGCAGACGACTTGGAGTGTCCCATTCTGTCGTGGTCAGGCTGCATCAGAAGTTCCAGGCAAACAACAGCGTTCTGGAGAGGCCCAGGTCAGGACGGCCTGGTTTTTTCAAGGGCGGTCCCTAACTTTTGACGTTCAGTATATAAAGTGGTGCGAGATCTTCAAAGAGAACTTTGAACAAATGGTTTCGGGTGCATTTTCTCTCATACTTTTATGCATCATTATTCCTTTGTTATAATTCATTCTTGACTTTAGAGGTAGGACCCCTATGTTGATGTAGTCTGAGTCTGTGAGAGTAGTCTGTTTGAGTAATACTACTTTTAGCGCTCTTTTGTGTAATCTGCTGAGTAGCTTTAGGGAATTATCACTTGCTGAGTCCCATAGAGTGGATGCGAATCAATAAGAGACTGAATATGAGCAGAGAGTGAGAAAGAGAGAGAGAGAGAGAGAGAGAGAGAGAGAGAGAGAGAGAGAGAGAGAGAGAGAGAGAGAGAGAGAGAGAGAGAGAGAGAGAGAGAGAGAGAAAGAGAGAGAGAGAGAGAGAGAGAGAGAGAGAGAGAGAGAGAGAGAGAGAGAGAGAGAGGGAGAGGGAGAGACAATGACAATGACAATGACAATTCTTTATTAAACGAGGGTAATAGATTAAGCAGTGATCTGCTTTTTTACATCCACCCCTCGCCTTAAAGAAGGACTAACTAAAGAGAAACAAAACACTTCTACAGTTTAACAGATAACTGAAGTAAGAACACTTTATACATTTGTACACAAAATGTATTGCATAAAGGGAAATTGCGGGTTCATTGGTGTGAAATTTGCACTGACGCAACACATTTTAAAACACTATGCTATTATTCATTCATTGCATTTAAAAGGAAATCAACTAAACAAGCAATACATTGCATAGATCATCACACATCTAAATGGTTGTTTGTTTTTAAATCCCTTCTTCCCAAAAAGGGTCTGTGTACATTATAGTGAAACAAAGGGGAGGGGAATGTTAATACAAACAAAATGAATACGTACCTCATAAGACAAATAACATTTATTTTGACTTCATTAAATAAGCAAAAATATCTGCTCTTAAAAACATTTGTGCTGGTAGTTTGCCTCAGGGAGGTCGGAAGAGAATTCCAGAGACTGGTACCTCAATAAAGCAAAACAAGTCATTCCGAGGAATAAGAGTGTTATAATCTCATAAACTGAGCACAAACATTATTGCACCCATTTTTGTACCCCATTTAAAACATTTATTCCCGTGTCTTTCTATGCCATTCAAGGCCCTTCACATGGCACACTTTTTGGATCAAAGATATCGGTTGTAGGTATCACGTGACCGCCGCCGAAGTAAGGGTGCCCCCTGACAAAAACGTCAGGTACCAATTACAAAATCGAAACAAATTCAGACTAGGCTTCACTTGGCAACGTTTACATACGAGGAGAAAGCCAAATTAATTATCTATTCCAAACATGTTGTTTTGTTTTGCTATCTTGAGTATCTCGTGTGTTATGTAATTTATACTGATGCAGGTGTGGAGAGCATGAGCAGTAGATAACGAGAGGGTTTTGCAGCCATTTCAAGGGGTACCATGACAAAGAGCGCTGTATTTCAGCATTGGATCGATTCAAAACTTTCAGGATCCTAAGTCTAAATACGAGACGTACGTCCGGTACATTTTTGCATCGTTACAGATATTTGTTGAGATGATCAACGATCTTCCGGAAATGTTTGATAACGTGTCATAGGTTTGAAGGCTTACATCCAAAAAATCATGACTTTGCATGCATACAGAAAAATGAGTGTTACAAATATTGCCAAAGTTTCGTTAAATTACATATTCTTACTCCGAATCACATATAGCATTGACACAGTCTGAGATGCTAAGGTCTGAAAAAGCTTACCCGTCTAACATTTTTAAAGGGAAGCAACCCCATCACAAAAAGAGCTAAAAATAGCCATGGTTATGAGCACATACTCTGAGAGTTACCTCCCATTGGTGTGTACTACGTCACTACCTCTATCACCACGTGTCCAAGATCATACGACTTTTTCAGAACTGACGAGCAGGTTGTTGATTTTTGGCGCTCTCGTGGCTGTGTGGTTTGGTGTTTGTTTGACACCCACTGGCCACTTACCCGTCTTACTTGCCTTCTGCTTCGTAGTTGGTGAGCTCTTTCCTTTTTGGGTCATTAGTCTGACAGGAATGTTGTTGTAGTTGCTGATTTTTTCGTCCGTTTTTGGACTTGTAAATTTTTCAGTAACTTACGTTTTGGCCGCCATTTTTCGTTGGTCAGCATAGCTGACAAGTATTTAATGTGGCTAGGCCTATGTAATGTTGAGGTAAACTTAATATTACCTTCTTACTTTGTTAGTTGGTAAGCTCTTTCCTTTTTGGTCATTAGTTTGACAGGAATTTCGTTGTAGTTACTGCCTTTTCGTACGTTTTGGACTTGTACATTTTACAGTAACTTTTTGTCTGGCCCCCCTTTTTTGTTGGCCAGCATGGCTGACATTGGTCAAGACTTAGGTCATGGATCTACCAGACCGTTTGTAATTGTTGTTGTTTCGGACTACGCATGTAATGCCGTTATGTCCGTTACTTATTCTGCCCATACGAACACTTGTTTGGTGGGCAGTTAAGCATGTTTTTGTCTTCTTTTTACATTTAGTCAAGTTTTGACTAAATGTTTTAACGTAGAGGGGGAATCGAGACGAGGGTCGTGGTGTATGTGTGTCTGTGTGTGTAGAGCGATTCAGACTAAACTACTGGACCGATCTTTATGAAATTTGTCATGAGAGTTCCTGGGTATGATATCCCCAGACGTTTTTTTCATTTTTTTGATAAATGTCTTTGATGACGTCATGTCCGGCTTTTCGTGAAAGTTGAGGCGGCACTGTCACGCCCTCATTTTTCAACCAAATTGGTTGAAATTTTGTTCAAGTAATCTTCGACGAAGCCCGGACTTCGGTATTGCATTTCAGCTTGGTGGCTTAAAAAATTAATTAATGACTTTGGTCATTAAAAATCTGAAAATTGTAAAAACAAATTTGTATAAAACGATCCAAATTTACGTTCATCTTATTCTCCATCATTTTCTGATTCCAAAAACATATAAATATGTTATATTTGGATTAAAATCAAGCTCTGAAAATTAAAAATATAAAAATTATTATCAAAATTAAATTTTTGAAATCAATTTAAAAACCCTGACCGTACTTCCCTGTTGACTGGTGACTTTCACGTGCTACGCGACGACGGCGATGGTAAAGGACTATGAATTGGCATTGCGACTTAATTACACTCGGGTTTAATGAATAGCGTCTCGGTATGCTCTCTTAATGTAAGAGGATTACGTAACAAAAGAAAAAGAAGATCTATATTTGATTTATTAAAAAAAAGAAAATATGATTTGATATGCTTGCAGGAATCATATATTACGGACGATGTGAAAGATCAGTGGGAGAGAGAATGGGGTGGAAAAGTGTTTCATTCTTCAGTTTCCTGTCAGAGCATGGGACAAATTATTCTCCTAAAAAAAAGTTTTGATGGTGAAGCAGAATTAGTATTTAAAACAGAAAGAATTTTGTGTTTGAAAATTACATTTGAAAATTATTTTTTTTATTTTGTGAATATTTATTTTCCTAATACTTCTTTCGAAAAAAGTCAATTATGGGCACAAGTTAATTCGTGTTTTTAAGAGTTCGATGGTGAGAAAATAATTTGTGGGGATTTCAATTGTGTTTTGAATAACGAGATAGATATTGTGAGTGGTGAAAAACATAAACAGTCTGATGTTGTTAAGGTGGCACAGCTAGCTGAAAAACCACGAAAAATCATTAAAAATTATAAAAATTATTGATTGTGGTATTCTTATGGTAAAATGGCTGAATTTTTCGAAAATGACAATCGTTTTGATGTATTTTACTTACCTAATGAGATATTTGCCTTCAAAGTGGGGTGGTTGACCACAGCATTCATGAAACAGAACTGTTTGTGCTAAAATTCGGTGTGCTTTTGCTTCAATGTATGTAGAGTAATAGTACATGATGAAAAACAAAATGTGATTTTAGATTGACTTAGTAAAAATTATTAAATGAAAAATAAGCAAAGCGTTGAATCGAAACATGTAAGTTCAGGGATGACAAGATAATTTCAACACTATTCATCAGATTGATTTGAACTTATGCAGAAATGTTTTAGACATGCTGATAAATGATTTGTAACGGATAAGCTCTAGGGAAAAAAGTTAAAGAGATACACATTTTCATAATGTGTTTATTTATATGAAGTCTTATATCGCGCGCGTATCTCCAGACTCGGACTCAAGGCGCAGGGATATATTTATGCCGTGTGAGATGGAAATTTTTACACAATACATCACGCATTCACATCGACCAGCAGATCGCTGCCATTTCGGCGCATATCCTACTTTTCACGGCCTATTATTCCAAGTCACACGGGTATTTTGGTGGACATTTTTTATCTATGCCTATACAATTTTGCCAGGAAAGACCCTTTTGTCAATCGTGGGATCTTTAACGTGCACACCCTAATGTAGTGTACACGAAGGGACCTCGGTTTTTCGTCTCATCCGAAAGGCTAGCACTTGAACCCACCACCTAGGTTAGGAAAGGGGGGAGAAAATTGCTAACGCCCTGACCCAGGGTCGAACTCGCAACCTCTCGCTTCCGAGCGCAAGTGCGTTACCACTCGGCCACCCAGTTTTGCTAGAGAAAATCGTTTTGAAAAAAACATCAATCAGAATGTCTAAAACAATTCTGCAAAAGTTGTCTGATGAATAGTGTTGAAATGATCTTGTAATCCGTGAACTAACATGTTTCGATTCAACGCTTTGCTTATTTTTTCATTTAATAATTTTAAGTTATTGAGACATCCCAGTGCACTATTAGTGGGGCGGCTTAGCCCAAATGTTCAAAAGAATTGTGCATTTTGTTATACAAGCACCAAATTTGGCACAAATGTACATTAATATGTTGCGAACATTTTCAGATATTGGGCCACTTGAAATTCTCTCTATATGTCTGCCATATTGGATTTCAAAATGGCCGCCACTTGAAATTTACATTTGTTATTATCTGTGGACATAATGCACCTATTGACTTGATTCTGGTATCTAAATGTATGTTTTTTGGGGAAAATGTTCGCAAAATATTAATGTACATTTGTGCCAAATTTGGTGCTTGTATAACAAAATGCACAGCAGGTTTGCTATGCTGCTGCACTATAAGGGATTTATAGAGCAAATCGAGAAAATTCATTATTGAACGAAGCGCAAAGCGCTGAGTTCAATAATTATTTTCGAGATTTGCTCTATAAATCCCTTAGTGCCATGGGATTGTTTCAATAACGATATTGTCAGTACCGCCAGAGAAAAAAGAAGATTCAAAACGCACATTTTGCTACGCGCATTTGGATAGGCATAACTGTGTGGTCGGGTCGTGTAAGATCTACTTTTGTGTGGGCTGTCTCAAGTGTGTCGTGCTTTCGTCACACGCAAACTCTTGTTTTAATTTCTGTTGGTGAATTCCAGTGTAGCGTTAAGCTAAAAAGTGATGATCTTTCATAGAGACCTCATTTGAACTCGGAGAAAGGACTGTGCTCTTAGTTATTTGCGATTCGAAACCTTCAGTCGAGCTTCGAGTTCGACGGATTGACTGCAGAGTGATGCCTCCTGAATTGACTCCAAGGACTCTACGGTTAGCACATTTTCAAAATAAATGTGGTATGTTTCTCGTGTTGTATCTTCACTCATCGGGGATTCTGGTACTAAATATGAACGGTAAGAATGCTCTGAACCCTACACGTAGTATATCCCCATCGGTTTTTCGGTCACATTTGCCCAACATGTTAATTTGCTGAGCGGGGTTTATGTCGTCTGCTAGGCTAGGGCAATCGAACCACTGCAGTCTCATTTCAAAAAACAAAAATTGCTCGTCACGTTGCATTGAGTCTGCACGAATGAGGCAGGCTAGTAATAAGTCTTATACATGGTAAGAACGTTCTGAACCCTACACGTTTTCGATTCCGATTGTTCTTGCCTTGAAATAATAATTCGGAAACCATTCATTTACTGAACTGATGCATTCGTATTTCAGTGTAGTCTGCTACGTATGACAAAGTCGATCAAGTCAGTCGACATTCAAATGCTGGTCTAGCTTGTACGTTATCGGAATAACACTTGTGTTTTCTGTTAGCCGCTGGGAATTGTATACTAACTCATCATTTGGTAATGTGGATAATAAGCTACATGCCACTAACACGGCATACTTATGAGAAGAATCTTCGCAAGTCGAAACTGAAAAATTAGAAACAGCGGGTTCCATTTTTAGTGGGCTTCACTGTGGCACAGGCGCATGGAATCTGTCAGAAAAAAATCTACTTCTGCTTTAAGCCGCAGGAAATGTATGGCCATTTGGTAATGTGGAGAATATAAGCTATGCATGTCATTAATTAATTCTGAGGATGTTTGTTTGTTTGTTCGTTCATGGGCTGAAACTCCCACGGCTTTTACATGTATGACCGTTTTTACCCCTCCATTTGGGCAGCCATACGCCGCTTTTAGACATGCTGATAAATGATTTGTAACGGATAAGCTCTAGGGAAAAAAGTCAAAGAGATACACATTTTCATAATTTGTTTACCCACAAAGCAACATTTGTATTTCTTTAACTGTTTTTTTTTAACTGTGTCTAAAACAATTCTGCAAAAGTTCAAATCATTCTGATGAATAGCGTTGAAATTATCTTGTCATCCCTGAACTAACATGTTTCGATTCAACGCTTTGCTTATTTTTCATTTAATAATTTTTACTAAGTCAATCTAAAAGCACATTTTGTTTTTCATCATGTACTATTACTCTACATACATTGAAGCAAAAGCACACCGAAAAACACACAGCTTTACATGAGGTTATTTTCTCTGGTCCTCGCACTCCGAAGTCTATGATATTTTCCAGTGACATGTTGTCCTGCTGGCCACCAGCTCCGCGTACTTGGGCATGAACGGTCACCAAGAATACCATTGATCATTATCTCTCATTTAATGGCTGTGTGAAAGCTAATAAGGTCAATGACAGAAAAAAACATGTGCTTCCTCACTGCAAAGGAAAGCTTTTTAATCCTGTCCCACTCAATTATCGGGATGTTCCTGTGGTAGCACAACCTCTTGTTTAGAGTACACTATGCACTATGTCTTGGTATCAGAGAGTTGTAATGTTAATTTGTAAGGACGTCCTTTCCTAAAACAAATGAAGAGTTGGATTACAACGCTGCAGTGTTCTCTGACCTGGATTCCCCGTCGTAAATCAGCAGTAGATCTGAGGGTACTGTGTTCATTTGGAAATCTACCATCAGCTTATCTGTCTTTTGCACTGCAGACACTAAGCAATAGGTACCTGACATGTGGCCACTTTTTCCACTGCTGTCCTCAGTCTTATACTTTTCATCAAGACTTGTCACATGCCGAGTGGATCTAAATTCGGAAGTTTTCATGGGGGTCGGCCCGCTATTGCGCGGGGCCGCTATTGCGCGAATCTTTAGGGTTGGGTTAGGGTTAGGGTTAGGGTTAGATTCGCGCAATAGCGGCCCCGCGCAATAGCGGACCCGCGCAATAGCGGCCCAGCCCCGTTTTCATGTGGCTGAGGCATATCTGACATAGCGTCGATCTTGTTGTAGCAAATGGCGAAATTAGATTAGTTGTGATGAGTACAACCTACACAAATATAAACAGTGTTTCGAAACTGAATAGTCGGGTTATACGAGCCACTTTACCTATGCAACATGGGAACCCTACAATATGCGAAACATGTCAACTGACTGCAGCAGCCCAATAATTCCGACGGTCAACACAACCAACACACTATTTACAGTACATTTTGAGGAGCAACTGAGGTACTCTCTAAGGGTCTTGTTTTAGTGATAACGATCAACTCAGGAGGAAGAAACCAAAAGACGAAAAAAGAAACCGTTAACATTAACCGCAGAAAAATACAGCTTTCTTTGGATGACTGTCGTTGTCTCAAAACTCGCATTCTACCTGCTGTCTAAAAGAATCTAATCTTACGTTGTGCTGCCTTGAAAGAAAATGCCAACAAAGACACGGGAGCTGTTGCAAGGTAAGGTTACCAAACGTTACAGACATAGCGAAACAAAGTAGATTACCAGAAAGGTAATTCATTCTCCTACCGTATGAAATAAAGAGTTTCATTTTTCATTAGTTAGCGTTTATGCAGTGTATCGAAGACCTAGGACAATTACTTTTTACGGTATATTTGCAAAAATTCAGCATTTTGCGAACTCCAACACAAATGAATATTACAATAGGAAGGTTTCCGCCAGTTATCTCTTTGAGGTTGTGGGTGCTTACAGAGTACCGTGCCCCTTGCGGGGGCATCAAACATCGAGGTCACAAGCAGGGTCAAGGGGAAGGTCGGCTGGGCGGACAGGAGACTACAATAGGAAGGTTTCCGCCAGTTATCTCTCTTTGAGGTTTTGGGCGGACAGGAGACTATTGGGAATTAATTTTGGTACAAAAGCAACAACGCGCTTGTGTGGTAGGGAAATGTGAACGCGAAACAACAATCACGAAAAACAGGTCTTCCAACATCAAAACCCAGTCAAGCGCATCAGACTGAACTGGCACGTCACACACAGCGATAATAAGCGTGCCAGTTCAGTCTGCTGATCTGATCTGACTTAATCTCTCTCTCTCTCTCTCTCTCTCTCTCTCTCTCTCTCTCTCTCTCTCTCTCTCTCTCTCTCTCTCTCTCTTTCTCTCTCAATCACAAGATGTGTACGATCTAGCCTCAAAAAACGTGAAATTGAAATCAAGACTGCTAAACAGAAGAGAAATCGCAAACTCAAAACAAGTGGTTTGTGAAAGAAAAGGTGGAAAGAAGTAACTGACAGCAGCAAGTCACGACTACGTGCTAACCTATTACTGTTAAACGGCGCAGACACTGACATTCCGCCCTCTGTCCGGCGCTTGCCATAAGTCGACAACAACGTGTTTCACGAGGAAATGTACCAGCTGACGGCGGATCTCCAGGTTCTGTCCACACTCGTACAGTGCTACCTGCGTGATATGACGGACTGACTGTTCCGGCTTGACGACACCGTCCCCCAAAACCCAAAGTGAAAGAGGCTGTTTTGCCAAAATGTATTAAAAATGTGTCAGTGTCAGTGTCTCTCTCAAACACAAACACATATACATGCACTCACTGACGCACGCGCACACACACACACACACACACACAGTCACACACACACACACTCACACACACACACACACACATACACACACACACACGCACGTACGCACACACACACACACGCACGCACGCACGCACGCACACACACACACACACACACATAGTTTTACAGACGCAATAACCACGGTTCTTATTTGTCAGCAGCCAACAGTCAACATGGCAGCGCAATACAACCTGAAAACGTGCAAAGAGCGCGTTGAGCAGTGGTATCCGGAGCTCTCCACACAGCCCTACTTTGTGCCTGCAGTGTACATGAACAGAACACAACACGATCAAGAGAAGGTAGCAGGGCGCACTGTGTACGTCCTACAGCCTCTGAGCCAGGAAAGTGACGCTCGTGATGACGCTGCAAATAATCGGGTGCTGAGATGCTTACACCAGGTGTCCCGCGGGCAAGCCATGTTTGTCATTTCACAGCTCCAGTTCAATGAGTATCTGAAACATCTGTCTTGTACCCAAACACCTATACCACCCAAACCGAAAGACTCCATTTTAAAACAACAACGAAAACACGAGGGGGATTTTGACATTTTGATTGTTCACAGAAAGTACGGACTCTTGGCGTGTGAACTCAAAGCGTTTGGAGACAGTGTTTCCACGGCTAACATGTCAGTGGTGGATCAGCAGATAACCATTGCAGATAAAGTGAAAAAGGCCGTTACGCAGATGAAGAAGGCACGCGACGTGCTCCAACACCTTGTGTCACACGATCAGAACAAGCCCAGGATCAGGACAACGCTGATGGTGCCCAACATCACCAGGGCCCAACTGCGTACAGCTCTAGGCGCCAAACTCAAGCTGCAACAGGTTGGTCAATATCAATACCGCTTGTCCCGTGTGCGTACTTGCGTGCGTGAGTGTATGGTGTCATAACCACAAATAGGACCAGAAGGTACGATTTCTAAACTAACATTCTCGAATGTAGAGCAGGGTGTAGATATATCCGGTATCTGCGTTTTGAAATGTTCTATTTCATTGCTGTGCTGAATGTCTTTCAAATGTGTGTCATTTCCCCAAACAGTGTTAAAGTTGCCACTGACATTTTGCCTACGGAACAGATTTGGTTTCCTTATTTGAGCAAACGTTCTCGCCCTGGAAAATTATTCAAACAAAATTGAACTGCTGTTTGCGATGATAGCATACAGCGGCCTTTTATTTACTCTGCGGGCATGTTTTCCAACCACCAGACTTTTTCTATATAGACTTAAATTTGATGATCCCCGAGATGACTCCGCATATGAGCAGCAAACCAGTAATTCAAGGTGCCGTCAATTAGAATACAGCGTCTTTGCTGTTTAGTCCATTTTGTAAAGTTCATCGATTCACCCAGGTTTAACCAGAAATGACACCATCCTTTCACTCCAACATATATATGCCAAAAACCCATGTCATAATTTTTTTGACTTTTCATTCATGACGAGCTTGGTAACAACAAAACCCCACAATGTTGGTTGGTAAAAAATAACCGATTTAACGCGGGAACATTGCTTTTGATAATTTTATTTTAGGGGGTGTCTGTATTGTTAGATACATTACACATACACTTATAGTGTAAAACCAATCTGTTTGTTGAATATGGTAGGGGAATTAAAAATCATGTCCTTTTCAGTCGCATCACTGGTTTGACAATAAATAGCCTCATCACAAAGATCTGCATTCAAATCCATCTGCTTAGCTTTTTATGACGGGTAGTATAGAAACCCAGCAAACTGCTCTGCATCCTCAAGAAGTGGACGCGCACGTTATAATTTGAATTGAGAGAGCTTCCTTGTCCAAATGTTACATTGAATTTTGAACCTTTTCTACCCACAAATCAAATTCTGCTTCACATTTTTCTGACAAATGTGTCGTGGTCTCAAAATGCTCACTGTTGCTTTTAACAGCAAGTTTTTGTCTCCAGCTTTCTGTAGTGTAATGGTCCCAATTGTACTGCAGGAAAAGCGGCTACTACTTGTTCAATGACCCTGCCCTGTCTCACTTATTGTGAACCTTTTTTTCTTTAACTGCCTGCCATTTTGTTCTATTTTTTCTTCCTGTAGGCTAACAGCTATCTGCTCTGAGTCAAGATAGAAGCCAATATACCTTAACTAGCGTGGACCAAGACAAGAAAAGATAACTCTATATCTCCGTTGCAAAAGTCGACAAAACGATCAGGGAATCACGTTTAAGTGAGGTTGGGAAAATATAGATACACACGTAATGTCAGGCGAGATGTTGAAACCGTTCATCAAAAATGAAAGTGGGAATGTACAATTCGAAGGTGAACACGTTTTCTCACCCCAGAGTGATACAATTGCAGTGGAAACTGCGAATAGACTTTTGTTTGGAAATATTTGTTTATCCTTTTTGAGATCATGCAGCATTTCAATCGTAACAGTCAAGAGAAATTGGAAGTCCCAAGAGAACATACAGATACAATGATTACAAATTTAAGGTTGGAAACTTTAGTTTTACGATCAAAGAAACAGGTAGCCAAACCAATTTCCGAGTACTTTCGGGAATTCATATTCGGAAGTTGCCGAGCTGTACGGTGAATGAGTTAGCAAAAGATCATTAGAGCGGTAAAATTGGCCTCTCCACTTAAACTTGAAAAATGTCCAGAATTCTTCTGCAACTAATACTGAATAGTGAGCCTGTTGTAAATCAGTTAATTCTATAGAGCAACCTCTTTTCATCAAGTCGGTGTCAAAGCTCCAGAAAATATCAGGCAACACATGGGGCTATTTGAAACTTGCAGTTATGTTAACATTTCTTGAGGTCATTACATAAAGTCAAGTTTTAACTTAATGTTTTCAGATAGTCTGAGAACGAAACGAGGCTGGTGGTGATGGTGGTGGTGGTGGTGGTGGTGGTGGTGTGTGTGTGTGTGTGTGTATGTATGTATGTGTGTGTGTGTGTCTGTATGTGTATGTGTTTGTGTGTGTGTGTGTATGTGTGTATGTATGTGTGTGTGTGTGTATGTGTGTACGTGCGTCTGAACGTGTACGTGCGTGTGTACGCGCGTGTGTGTGTGTGTGAGTGCGTGTGTGAGTTTTTTTTTGGGGGGGAGAGTTTGTGTGTGTGTGTGTGTACGTGTGTGTATGTGTGTGTGTTTAAGTGTGTGTGTGTGTGTGTGTGTGTGTGTGTGTGTGTGTGTGTGTGTGTGTGTGTGTGTGTGTGTGTGTTACATGTACATCTAGGCTAACTGGGAGAGAAAAACTCATTTCATATAACAGATGCTTTCTTATAACGGAGTATTTTCTTATCCCGAGAATTATAACTGGAAGAAAGAAGATATTTGGAAGGGAAATACAAAGTCCTTTCCTGTAAGCGAGATTCTTATAAGTGGGTTCGACTGTATGTTGTTTTTCACAAACAAAGGAAGATGACACAAATGATACATAATGTTTCTGAGTGTGTTTGTTCTGGTTTTTGTGAACACGCATGTTAATTGGAGACATGTCGCACTGCATCAGCGACTCACTTGTCGCTTCATGAAGTTTTTCAAATGCTGGTTCCACAAAGAGGAAGTTGTACAATTCCTCGCTCAGGAAACTGTTCATGTTCTTGGAAATATCATCAAACAGTTCGTTGAAGTCGCCACTTTGTTGCAAAAGTATTGTCGTATGTTTAGCCAACATATAGCTTGACTCCTAGACGTCATTTGCATCATATACACACGTGTGTATATATTGCCTAGTGTTAACATGGTTGGTCTCTCTCACATTTGTAGGATAGAAGGTTTTCGTGACTTCTCCTTACTGGTGAATGGTTCTGTCAGGGTAAGCTAGGCTTTCAGTGACCACAATTTGTTATCAGTCTGCCAAGACGAAAAGAACAACCAAGCTTATTCCAAAAAAGGGCGAAGACCTATTCGCCAAAATTGTTGGTATTTGATGAACGCCCATACATTTCAGGTGGTTTTCAGTTGTTTTGATAAGAACAATATGAGCTTACTCTTAGTTGCAGTGGTTCCAGTCATTCCTTTAAAAGCCTTACTTCAAGGGTATAATGTGTTTGGCACATGCACACTTTTTGTGTGAACAAAGTGTATCAGTTTAAAACGACTCCAAGACACCTTTTAAAAGCAGTCCAGATCAATACCGGTGGGATGGGATGGGGGTATGGGGGAACCGTACTTTGCCAAATATTGTGAACAAGTGATACGAGGAGACTTTAAATGTGCCTCTCTCAGTGGAGGCTACAAAATCTACTGCAGTAACAACTCGCTGTATAAAAA
>NC_090260.1:37279703-37299703 GCF_037325665.1 Littorina saxatilis | reverse complement strand
AAGTGTGAATAGCAGGTCATCTCTTACTCCCTGTGGTTGTTGATACATGTGGGAGTGACTGTTTTCTTCAGAACCCTGCACCCCAACCCGATAGCCCTTTGATCTGATGTGAGAAATAAAAACTTTCCGTGTGTATGACTGACAAGGATTTTGCTTACTGGTGTGCACGCAATGTTGCCTGTTGGTGCGGGGGACAGGTTTGGTCAGTCTTTATACACATTGTTTCTCTTCATTTGTGGTGGTAGCTGCAAGCACTCTCGATCGTCAGTCTTATTTTGTCACCTTGCAATGAATATTGTGCATAATCTAGGTGTATTCATGTTCACTTTGCTGCTTGCTTTTTACATTTAGTCAAGTTTTGACTAAATGTTTTAACGTAGAGGGGGGAATCGAGACGAGGGTCGTGGTGTATGTGCGTGTGTGTGTCTGTCTGTCTGTGTGTGTGTGTGTGTGTGTGTAGAGCGATTCAGACTAAACTACTGGACCGATCTTTATGACATTTGACACGAGAGTTCTTGGGTATGAAATCCCTGAACCTTTTTTTCATTTTTTTGATAAATGTCTGATGACGTCATATCCGGCTTTTCGTGAAAGTTGAGGCGGCACTGTCACGCCCTCATTTTTCAACCAAATTGGTTGAAATTTTGGTCAAGTAATCTTCGACGAAGCCCGGACTTCGGTATTGCATTTCAGCTTGGTGGCTTAAAAATTAATTAATGACTTTGGTCATTAAAAATCTGAAAATTGTAAAAAAAAATAAAAATTTATAAAACGATCCAAATTTACGTTCATCTTATTTTCCATCATTTTCTTATTCCAAAAACATATAAATATGTTATATTTGGATTAAAAACAAGCTCTGAAAATTAAATATATAAAAATTATTATCAAAATTAAATTTTCGAAATCAATTTAAAAACACTTTCATCTTATTCCTTGTCGGTTCCTGATTCCAAAAACATATAGATATGATATGTTTGGATTAAAAACACGCTCAGAAAGTTAAAACAAAGAGAGGTACAGAAAAGCGTGCTATCCTTCTTAGCGCAACTACTACCCCGCTCTTCTTGTCAATTTCACTGCCTTTGCCATGAGCGGTGGACTGACGATGCTACGAGTTTACGGTCTTGCTGAAAAATGGCATTGCGTTCAGTTTCATTCTGTGAATTCGACAGCTACTTGACTAAATGTTGTATTTTCGCCTTACGCGACTTGTTATTCTATTTAATGTTGTAATTTACTTTTTTTCATTTAATTTTTGTATTTTTTAGACCTACTGTCATTTAGAAACTGATAGAAATAAAACTGTACTTTGTCAACAAAAATCGTATTTGCCTTTTATTTGAGAGCCTGTGAAGTGTCTGAAATTAACACTCAGTAGCGTAACCTTTGTGTGTGTGTGTGTGTGTGTGTGTGTGTGTGTGTGTGTGTGTGTGTGTGTGTGTGTGTGTGTGTTTGTGTGTGTGTTTGTGTGTGTGTTTGTGTGTGTGTGTGTGCGTGTGTGTGTGTCTGTGTGTGTGTGTGCGTTTGTGTGTGTTTTCTTCTCTGTTTCTTTTGTTTGTTTGTTTGTTTGTCCAAACTTGCTTTCTTTGCCTGTGACAAACATGAAGCTGTTATTGGATGCCATGATATTGCAACTTGGTTGGGTGGGATCACTAAACAAACTTGTCTATTCAGGGCAAGGGTTAATTTGTTCCTTCTGACGAGGTGAACACTGGTTCCGTTTTGACTGTTTTGATTGTCTGTAATGATAATAATTCGGTACGTTATTTACCATACGTCGTACTTGGTCGTCAGGAATGCAAATTCTGGGCAAAGGCATCGAAAGAAAGGAGGACAGTATGACGTCAAATGTGTACTCCTGGTAAAAGTCATTGACAAGCTATATTCACTTAAGGCAGTACACATTAAAAGCGACTCCATTTTCTAATGTTCCCATTTAATTACTCAATTTATATATCTAATACAATGAAAATGGCTAGAACGTTGACCTTATTGAGTGCCTTTGTCTGAACAATGATAACATTCGTTACATACTCACGATTTTTGACTCTTTGCGAGAAAGTCAGTAACATTAATTTTGTTTGTGTGCAAATTGATAGATGCCAAAAAGGCATAGCTGAAAGCCCCAATGGCTCTGTGTATCTGGATGTAAAAAGTTCAGTAACTTTAAGGAAGTTCAAATTTGCTGCTTGGGGAACATCTGTAACAACAACTTAAAAAAGTTAAAGGCACAGTAAGCCTCCCGTAAACCATCACAGATACTGTCAGGCTTTTACACACAGTACAAACACCCTTCCATTTGAACGATCACCGAACGGGAACATCCTGTAGGTGCCCTACGTAAAGAGCGAGCAATTTTCAAAGAATTAATTTTACGCATTGTCTCCTCAAAATCGGTCCGTGGTGCGTTTTGGTGCTAGACCTAACTTTTAAAATCTAAATAATAAATTGACAGCTTGTTACACAAACATTCTTAAATCATAACAGAATTCTTTTTTTTATCAAGACAACCTCAGTACAATTCGAAGTTTTGAAAGTTTGAAAAAAAGAAAAGCCCGGAAGCAGGGTCACGCAAGGTCGTGGTTCTCGTAGCAGACGACGGTTTATGACGTCGCCAGTTCCTCTGAACAGTCAAAAGCCATCGCTAGAGTTCTTGTGAACCACAGCCGTTTGTTTCGTGCATAGTCAGAGGTACATAATGATGTGCTATTGCAGATAAGCTCACAGCGAGCCGCATTCAAATTACAAACTGACCACTGCATAGTGAAAAAGGGAAACTGGATCACACGGGTTCACGATGGCTCAGGGGTAAGATAAACCACGCAAAAATAAATTCTTTGAAAATTGCTCGCTCTTTTCGGAGGGCACCTAGGATGTTCTCAAGCGGTGAGTGTTTAAATGAACGGGTGTTTGTACTGTGTGTACAAGCCTGACAGTATCTGTGATGGTTTACGGGAGGGTTACTGTGGCTTTAAGTGAACCGACATTAAAACATAAAGTCATTCTGTCAGCCTGACTAAAACTGAATACACTGATGAGGTTTTGGTTTCCACAGAGACTATTAAGTCCATGGCTGGGTTGTCGGAAACCCTTCGAATGAGACAGGGTGGTCTCGGTTAAAATACCAACAACAATAAATCTAATCTGCAGAACATGGTTCCTTATTTATAAGCGCACCGGCACGGTTGGCCTAGTGGTAAGGCGTCCGCCCCGTGAGCGGGAGGTCGTGGGTTCGAACCCCGGCCGGGTCATACCTAAAATTGGCAATCTAGTGGCTGCTCCGTCTGGCGTTATGGGGTTAGTGCTAGGACTGGTTGGTCCGGTGTCAGAATAATGTGACTGGGTGAGACATGAAGCCTGTGCTGCGACTTCTGTCTTGTGTGTGGCGCACGTTATAATTATGTCAAAGCAGCACCGCCCTGATATGGCCCTTCGTGGTCGGCTGGGCGTTAAGCAAACAAACAAACAAACAAAAAATGTATAAGCACATTCAGAACAAGCATAACATAACTACATGTATTAACTTTTGAATTCAGGAAATAGTAACGAAAACAATAAAATTCCTTTTGTGTCTGTAATTTCAATTTTGATTTGAGTCAGACTTTATTCATTACCAGGTTAATTAATATTTTTTAAGCTTCGAATCTGAATTGCGACCCACAGTTTGAACCAGGTAAAAAAATAATTGTTGATCAAAATTAAGCTCAATAAAATAGATTGAAAGTACGGTCATCTGATTGGGGTCTGAACTTCTCTTTTAAGTCGTATAAGGTATAACCAAACGTTGCCATCCATAAAGTAACACACTGTCTTAGGGTTATATTGCTATTTTGATAGACACGTGGGGGAATTTGGGGGTTGCGATTGGATAGTCTCACACAGCCCTATTTCGACCATCAGGCCATATTTCGCAGGAAATTGCTCAATATCCATTTCATATTCACAACAACACTGGCTACACGATTTAGTTCAACACGAACAGAGAGTCTTTCCACCGCTATCATCCTATCGAAAAAATGCAATTCTTCTTACCAATGCTTGTCAACGCTGATTATAAAATACCCTAATTGTCTCATTTCAAACGAAGCATGACATAGTAATACAAAGTATGCCCTTGAACACAGCAATATAACTGAATTGAAAAAAGTGTCAAACGCAAGGGAGGTCACCGCATTGCCAAGTCTTTGAGACGCGCGCGTGCGTGTTTTCCTCACTTGGAAAAAGGACTTTCGGTCAGTAAAAACGGAGAACCTAATCACAAACATATGAAGTTTTTTGCTCTTCCTTGTCGTCAGTTAGGTACAGGTTTTTTTAAACAAGCGAAAACCTCAAACTTTACGCTGTTTCTTACAAATGCCGCTGACACACACATACAAACACACACACATACACACACATACACACACACACACACACAAAAACACACACACACACACATACACACACACATACATGCACACACATACACCAAGACCCTCGTCTCGATTCCCCGTCTATTTTAAAACATTTAGTCATAATTTAACTAAATGTATAAAACCCAAAACGAACTTTGTTTCTGTGATGTAAAGAACAAATAGGGAAAAGATAAAGAGAGAGAGAGAGAGAGAGAGAGAGAGAGAGAGAGAGAGAGAGAGAGAGAGAGAGAGAGAGAGAGAGAGAGAGAGAGAGAGAGAGAGAGAGAGAGAGAGAGAGAGAGAGAGAGAGAGAGAGAGAGACAATGACAATGACAAATCTTTATTTTTCGAGGGTGACAAGAATAAGCATAGATATGCTTTTTTTGCATCTGGCCCTCGCCCTAAAGAGGGACTAAACTATTTTACTATAACTATGACTAGGGAAAAAAAAAGGAAAAAAGTTACATAAAAACATTAATGGTAGAACATATAAGTTTATGTACATGAAGCGCATTATGTAGAAGCATTGTAGATCATAAGGTAGTGTTCAAATTGGGTGTAAAGCAATTAAGATAAACGGAAAGTAACCCAACAATACATTAGCTCAGCAAAACAATGTATTACAGAGCCAAATCTTCGTGATTTTGTCACAATAAACCATAATTCCGATAATGAACAACTGTATACAAAGAGAACATACCAATCAAGTTTATTTGTTCATAGAGTTAATTAAATGGAAAGAATATTTGGATCCGTATTGGTGGATTGCCGCAGGGCGGCCGGAAGAGCGTTCCAGAGGCTGCTTCCTGAATAAACAAGACTTGATTTAAATAGGTCTATCCTAGGAAGAGGAGTGTTTAGTTTTATAAAGTGGTGCGAATTCTTCAAAGAGAACTTTGAACAAATGGTTTCGGGTGCATTTTCTGTCATAATTTTATGCATCATTATTCCTTTGTTATAATTCATTCTTGACTTTAGAGGTAGGACCCCTATGTTGATGTAGTCTGAGTCGGTGAGAGTAGTCTGTTTGAGTAATACTACTTTTAGCGCTTTTTTGTGTAATCTGCTGAGTAGATTTAGGGAATTATCCCTTGCTGAGTCCCATAGAGTGGATGCATAATCAATAAGAGACTGAATTTGAGCAGTGAAAAATAACTTCCTGGCTTGACAATTAAGGAAGTGTTTAATTCTAGATAAGAGGTACTCTTTCTTTGACACTAATTTACTAAGTTGTTCAATGTGAGTTGACCAAGACAGGTTGTTATCGATGTGGACACCTAGAGCTTTGTGATGGTCAACTTTTTCCACTATATTGCCGTCAATCATTACATCGGGACCAGTTGAGGTAACATTCTGTACTTTTTGTCTAGTTGTAATTACCATATATTTGGTTTTCTTTGGGTTAAGAGACATGTGATTTAGGTCAGTCCATTCTGTCAGCTGGTTTAGACTCCCTTGGAGAGATTCTGATAAGCGAGTTAGATTTTTGTTACTGGAGTGAATTGTGGTATCATCTGCAAAAAGTTCACATAAATGTTGAATATAAAGGGGGAGGTCATTAACATATATTGAGAAGAGCAGAGGTCATAATACCGATCCTTGTGGTACACCGTAATCTACAGCTTGCATGCTCGATGCTCTAGTGTTTGTAAGAACTGTCTGTTGTCTGTCAGAGAGGAATGAACTAACAAGATTGATAGTATCATATCCGACGCCATACAAACCGAATTTTCTAAGCAATAATGTGTGATCAATTACGTCAAAGGCTTTTGCAAAGTCTACGAAAATGGCACCACAGAATTCATTATCGTTTATTTTTTCCAACCACTGATCAACAAGAGAGATTAAGGCAGTGTGGCAGGAATGCTTAGCTCTAAATCCTGATTGTTTAGGATGGAATAAGTTGTTTTGGTTGAAATGTGTTAGGATGTGTTTGTTGATATGCTTTTCCAGTGGTTTTGATAACACAGACAAAATGGAAATTGGCCTATAATTTGAGGGGTCTCTTTTGTCACCTGATTTATCAATCAATCAATCAATATGAAGCTTATATAGCGCGTATTCCGTGGGTACAGTTCTAAGCGCTTGTCGAAGAGTTGTCAACACAGGACTAACAAAGAAACTAACATCTTCAGACGGACACGAACCCTATCGCACACTAGCAAACCCTGGTAAACAAACAACTGTTTAACAACAATGTACACATCAATAGCTAGGTCCAAACAAAATAATATTAAGCACAAAGAAAACACCTCTCACAGAGCACAGCACAAGAATGTCTTTTGGGGCACAACACATCACGTCGAGCATGAAAGTCGCAGCCAGCTACGGGAAGAACTGAGTCTTCAACCTACTCTTGAACGCGTCAAGAGAGGGGCTCTGGCGAAGCTCAAGCGGCAGGGAGTTCCAGACGGAGGGGCCCGCGGAGGGAAATGCACGCTGACCAGCAGATGCGAGTTTCGAGCGAGGGATGTGGAGGCGGAGAGGGTCAGTAGCAGAACGAAGGGGACGGTCGGAGGGCTGGGTGTACAGGTCCAGGGAGGATTGAAGGTACTCAGGAGCAGAGTCGTTGAGACATTTGTAGACCAGAGTGGACAGTTTGTAGGAGATTCGGGTGTTGACAGGGAGCCAGTGCAAGGAGCAAAGTAGGGGGGTGATGTGGTCTCGCTTCGTCTTCCTCAACGTCAGCCTGGCAGCGGCGTTCTGGACTCGTTGTAGGCCATGAATGGATGAGGCGGGGAGGCCGGCTAGAAGGGAGTTGCAGTAGTCCAGACGACTGAAGATGAGGGAGACAACCAGCTTGACACAGGCGTCGTGGGTGAGGTAGCGACGGATGGAGGCGATGCGTCGTAGGTGGAAAAAGCAGGTCTTGATGATGAAGGAGATGTGTGTCTGCATGGAGAGAGTGGAGTCGAGAAAGACGCCAAGGCTCTTGACAGCAGGGGAGAATGGAACAGTCGCGTCATCCAGCTGGAGGTCGGTCACAGTGAGGGAAGCAATCTTCTGTCGTGTTCCAACGAGAAGGGCCTCCGTCTTCTCACTGTTCAGCTTCAGCTTGTTCTCAGTCATCCAGTTCTTGATGTCAGTGAAACAACTGGAGATGGATCCAAGGAGATCGTCAACGTCCTCCGGCTTGGCGCTGTTCTGGAGCTGCGTGTCATCGGCAAAGGAGTTGTAGTTCAGGCCGTGGCGTTCGATGACCAGGGAGAGGGGTTGGGTGTACAGGGTGAAAAGGACAGGGCCGAGGACAGATCCTTGTGGGACGCCGAAGCGGACAGGGACAGGCTGAGAAGAGAACGAATCAGTGGTGACAGTCTGAGAGCGGTTCTGGAGGTAGTTCCTAAACCAAGAGAGGGCGGTGTCGTGAATGCCGAACGTGGAACTGAGGCGATCGACGAGTAGCTGGTGGTCGATCAGAGGAATGACTTTAGCCTGTTTCAGGGCGTCTGGAAAATATGTTTTGTCTAAACAGAGATTGTAAATGTAGGTAAGTGTTTCAGAAATTACGGGGGGCTGACAATTTAAGAATCCTACCATCAAGCCCATCGAGCCCCCGGGTGCCTGTTTGCTTGAGGTGTGTAAGTGCGTGAAAAACTTCAGGTACTGTAAGAAAGGGAATTTTTGCTTTACATGAAATTTGTTTTGATTTGCAAAATTCTTCTAAAACTTTCAAATCATTTAATTTGGACTTATCATTTTTAATCACATTTTCAGCTATTTTAGAAAAATGTGTGTTTAAATCATCGGGAGATATGTCCTTGATACAACTCGGATGACTGGCAGCCTTTTTATTTGTTAGTTCATTTATTGCCTTCCATATATTCTTTGAGTTTTGCTTTGAACTTGATGATGTTAGGTCACGAAAATATTTTATCTTTTTTGTTCGTTTAAGTGAATTTACCTTATTTCTCTGTTCTCTGTATTCCTCTCCCTTGCCAACCGACTTTAAAAAATCGCGATGGTCAATGGCATGCTGTAAATCATTATCAAACCATTTAGGTTTTACAATGTGCCTAACTCTCTTTATTCTCCATGGAGCATGTTTATCGTATATGTCATTGAAGGCACTAAGCCAATGTGTTAGGGCTTCGTCCGGATGCGTAAAATTGTAAGTATCAGATAGTGGGGAATTCCAAAGTTCATGTAGAAAGGTGTCTTCATTAAATTGAGAAAAAGAGCGGTATTTTATTGTCTTGTGACCAACTTTAGGAATTTTGACACCCTTTCTTGACCATGTTAAACAGATAGGAAAATGATCGCTGCAACCATTGGCTGGAACACAACATTCGACAATATTATGGTGATCAGTAACATAGATATGATCTATGCTGGATGCTGTGACTCTAGTGGGAGTGTTGACTATTTGTTTAGGATTAATAGAGGTTAATCATATCAACCCACTGCTTGTTTTGTTTAAGCAAATCAACATTAAAGTCTCCCAACAGAATTGTTTCCTTTGACTCGAGCAGAACTGCATCTAACATCTGTGTAAAGTTATCTGACCAGTTTGCTCGCTCTGCGGGATTTCTATAACAAAATCCTATGAGGAGTGGAGGTGCTCCTCTCAACTTAACTTCAATCCACACATATTCCACGAAGTTCTCAAGGTGTATTATTCGTGTATAACTAATTGATTCACTTATGTACAAAAGTATACCAGTTTCTCTACTTTGCTGAGGGTCTCTGCGTAACGTACTGTAACCTGGAATAACAACATCAGAATCCGAGATCTGAGGTGTTAATCTTGATTCTGTGATCCCAAAAATGTGAAAACTTGTTCCAGTATTTAACAGCATTGTAGAAATATCATTGATTTTATTTATAGCATGGTTAATGCTCAGGTGTTCATGAGAGAGAGAGAGAGAGAGAGATAGAGAGAGAGAGAGAGGGAGAGAGAGAGAGCGAGCGAGAGAGAGAGAGAGGGAGAGAGAGAGAGAGAGAGAGAGAGAGAGAGAGAGAGAGAGAGAGAGAGAGAGAGAGAGAGAGAGAGAGATCAAATCAAATCAAATCAAATTTTATTTTACGAGGGTTGAGGCATAAGCAATATAAACGAGCTTCTTTTCAACCAGCCCTCGCCCAGAGAGGGACTATTTTAATCTTGAATACATATATATATATATACAAACGTAAAACAATTACAAAAGATAAGCATGACAGTAAACAACAACAACAAAAAAACAAAAAAAACAAAATTAAAAATTAAAAAAAAAAAAAGACAAAAGAAAAAAAGGCAGAAAAACTATTCACATGACTATATACACGTTGTAGGCTATACATACATTCTTGCGTTATGAAAACACTGATGCTTTATGGACAGATATGATCAATATGAAAATAATAAGAACGAAGTCTTCCATCACTGTGACTTCGTAATTTGACATTAAATGTAATGAGAGGTGTTTTTTGAAAGAATTGAGACTTGTTGGGACTCGAACTGATTCCGGGAGAGAATTCCACAAAACGCTGCCAGAATAAGCTAAACTTGATTTAAAGAGATCTATCCGCGGAATGGGGACGTTGAATTTTCGGCTTGGTTTGGCTTTAAATTTTGTAATGAAAGCACTCGGTGCATGGCCGGAAAGGATTTTGTGAAGGAGCACGCCTTTATTTGATTTAAATCTTTCTTTTAAGGGCAAAATCTTAAGTTTTTTTATAATCGTCCAAAACAAGACTGGATTGTTTTAATAGAACTGATTTTAGTGCTCGTCTGTGTAGACTATACAGTGGTTTTAAAATATTTGCACTGGCTGAGTCCCAGATGGTCGAACAATAATCCGTGATGGTTTGTATGTATGTGTTCTGCGCGAACTTAGAATCCGGTTTCATTCTAGAATGGACCGGGTCCAGGTTGGAATTCTAACCCTGCGCAAGTACAGGGGTGCCATTCTAGAATGAAACCCTTGTTGCTGGTCCATTCTAGAATCGGCCGTGCGCAAGGTTGGAATTTGGGTCCAAGTTGGAATAGTCATTTCAGTTAGACTATCACACAGCCAAAGCCACAAATGTGGATTTTCTGTTTGTTTTTGTTTTTTGTGTGTTTGGTTGGGTTTTTTTTCGGGTTTTTTACACTTTACTCAAAGACATCGTGAATTGGGATTGTGATGTTCTGAAAGTGATTACGATTTTGAGAGACACTCAGCACTGTATGGATAGCTACGAACGGAAATTTCCGGACTGACAGTGTTTTGCCGATCTCGCTTGTAACTTGTGACTGTGGAGAGGGAGATCAGACTCCAGAACATGTTCTCCAAGCATGTCCCCTCCTCGACCAACTGCGAATCCAGACATGGCCTGACCAAACAGATCTGAGGACCAAAATGTGGGGAGCACTGGAGGACCTGGAAAGAACGTCCATGTTCATGGCATCCTCCAGATTCCGAGTCTGACACAACCGTCGTACGAAGAAGAAGAAGAAGAAGAAGAATCTTATTCATATACATGAAGTTGGTCTTCTGAATTGTGAAGATATAATGTCAACTTTTTTTAAACCTGTGACAACAGCTCTATAACTCACTCTGTCCTTCTGTTGGTCTGTCTGTCGGTTAGTCGGTCTGACCGTCTGTCTGTCTGTCTGTCAAAAAAATTGTCAAAAAACCGGACATTTCCGAGAGGGAGACAGCGCTGACATTGCAAGCGGCCGCAACCGGCTCTCATCACAAAAACAACTGCCCTGCAAACAATACCGCCCTGGTAGTCCCCCTTGCTATGGTCTGCCTTTGTTTATTGCGTACTCAGGAGTGTCAACTTTCTTGACATGACATGACATCGCAAGATCGCCAAAGGATTTTTTTCAGGGGTAGACAAATCAGCCCCATTTTATCAAAGGGAAGGTGCAGGTGGAGATAATTCAAGGGAAGACAACTCTGTCTTACCTACAAACATTACGGCCCCCTTTATTCAAGGGTTTCATTCTAGAATGGCACCCCTGTACTTGCGCAGGGTTAGAATTCCAACCTGGACCCGGTCCATTCTAGAATGAAACCGGATTCTAAGTTCGCGCAGAACATATGCATTATAAAATAATAACCTTGAGTGTGGATCAAGAAAGTGCTTTATTCTGTTCAACAAATATATTTTCCTCGACATGGTTTTACACAACGATCTAACATGATGGGTCCAAGATAAATTATTATCGATATTTACTCCCAAAACTTTGTGATCTCCTACTTCCGCTATTGCATCGTTGCCAATTAATAAGGAATGAGGATTATTCTTGATGTTTTGTCTTTTTTGCCTTGTTGTAATTAACATGTATTTGGTCTTTTGGGGGTGAAGACTCATGTGGTTATATTTCGTCCAATTAATGAGATCATCTACACTGTTCTGCAATGATAAATAAACTTTTTCTAATTTTTTATCAGAAGTGTGTATGGTCGTATCATCAGCAAATAAGAGAGAGAGAGAGAGAGAGAGAGAGAGAGAGAGAGAGAGAGAGAGAGAGAGAGAGAGAGAGAGAGAGAGAGAGAGAGAGAGAGAGAGAGAGAGAGAGAGAGAGAGAGAGAGAGAGAGAGAGAGAGAGAGAGAGAGATAGATATGGGTGAGTGGCGGTGGTAAAGCAACATGCTGACAATCATTCGGAAATGTTTCGAAAAACACATCGCGACCTTTTTTAAAATCATGTTTTTGCACAAATACTGATTCTGAAGATCACAGTGGATGCATGAGCAAAACGGCGTTCTGTATTTTATTGCACTCAGTAAATTTGAGAAAAAAATGGAAGTTTCTTCAGTTGAAATGATCATATTGCATACTGCTATAATTGCAGAGCATACTCAATTCCCAGGCAATCGACTCAAATTCCTGGTTTTGTCAGGGCGCAACGCCCAGTATGGTCACCTGTGGTCATGTTTCGAAGAAAATCTGGATGACCTTGCTCTTATTTTATATCTTGTTTTCACAAAATCGGCTCGAAAAGTATGTTCCCCGTTGAGAAACATGTCATAGGCTGTAATTGCAACCTTCTATTTTATAATTTCTCAAAAGTTGTGTCAATAAAGCCTTATTTTGCAACCAAGGGTTCCTGGTAGAGCCAAAAGGAGTTTATTCACAAATTAACCATGGTAATTGGAAAAAGCACATAATAACCTTTACTGCTGTATGTAATAATTATGCCAGACTTTTGTATGTTATGAACTTATGTACAACTTGTTTGAATCATAGGCAAAGTTATCAATAATGTACAGAAAGACTGTAAATACAGTCGTCCGTACACAACTGTGCATCATTTCATAAAATATGAAACAATGGTACGTCAAGAAACCAACTTTGTGTCTGTCAAGTACATGACAAAGATAAAAATGAAAGGGTTTAATTATATACAACAGTCAGGGAGACTTACGTGGAGTCAGTCTCTTTCAAATTAACAAAGATCTTTAATCCTCAAAATTATTTACCGCCGCAACCCCATGTTCCTTATCCCTTACAGACACTTACGTACATAGTCAAATGTAAGTGTGAACTTTTTGTTTCTGTTACTGTTTTGCATATTTCTGTTTAGTGCTCCATCTTCATGCTTTTTGAGTAACACACCTTCAATTTGTTTTGTTCAGGTGTTACAATCTTCAACAACACACGCTGACCGGGAAGGAAGTGTAAGGTAGGTGGACATTTCTTTAACGCATGGATTTCAGACAGCAAGGAGACTTAGGCTTACGCTTCCACAAGTCGTTTGGTAATTTATCATATTTCATTCCTTCACTTCTTCACAAAAAGTTCATTGGGATATAGTCTGATATAGTCTGCACTATAGTCTGCAATATAGTCTGATATAGTCTGATATAGTCTGCACTATAGTCTGCAATATAGTCTGCAATATAGTCTGTAATATAGTCTGCAATAATTGCATGTTTTATTTCTAAAGAGAAACCCTATCTTGCTAGTCTGTCCTGGAATTACCTTTACGTGTGTTAATTAATTCAAAATTGGTGAAAGTCATTCGTTGTTTCTATGCGGCTTAGTTAGATGACGTACCTCTGTAAGGCATGACCTGTTAAAGTGCGGTAAATAGATAATACTAAATGTACATGGCTTGCTGTGTGATACCAGGTTTACAACAAACATGAAATGCAAGCTTAAGCAATGTTTTTGATTTGTGAAAAAGACACACACAAGAGCTACGAATGTGTCATCATAAGCGGTGCAGTATTACTTCTAAGGTCCCTACCAGGCTGTAATTGATCCGACTTCATTTGTAATCATGATGAACACACGTGTGAAGATATGGTTAAGTTATTACATGAGTTGCCTATATCATGTATGAAGGATAAAGCACAGTAGGTCGATTTGAATCATCTTTCTTAATGCGTTCAGTACAGTCAAACAATTAACAGCGATCCGTATATAATCGGTCATTTATTTGAAATCTGACTACATATTAAACAAATAATAGGAACGATGATCCTTTGACGACAGTGCTGTTTACAAGAGTTCGATGGGTCGAGGGTAAAATAAGAACCACTTTGCTTCAATGATTAATTGGATACTTCTATTACAACCTGTGTACTTGCCTTCCAGCGTTAGACAAAGCCAAGAACAATGACTTACCGCCAGAAAATGTGAAGTATTCTTAAGTCATCCAAGTCCCTGATTTTATTTTAATTCTAAACTATTTAGGAAAATTAATAGACATTAGATAAAACCAAGCCAAGACAAGGTAACTCTTGCGGAAAACCGGAATCCCCCAAAATAGGGAGACACAATTTACGCTTTCACCTCGTGCAGTTATGCAGATTGAACATGTCTTTTGCTGGTTTTTTGGCGTTAGATAATGCCATGCAATGTGTTTTTTGCAATATGCGTGTCCCCTGTTTTTAGCAAACACTATTTTCGTGGTGCACCACCCATGCTTTAAAAAGAAAACACCTTACATTACAAAACGGCCATAGTTTCTCTTTACTTAGATGAAGTACAACTTTAAAAACATTGTTCTATAGTTCAGACTTAAACCAATGATTGCATGAAGAATTCCAAAAGATCAGTGGGTTATGCCTAAAAATGGTTTCCAACAAATTCAATCATTTTTGACTGAGATCATCAGCGAAAAACAGGACAACTTGGGGGAAAGTGCATCCACGACTTTTCCACTCATGATACGACTGAGCATTGAGCTTTAAGAGTACACAACAATGTATCAACACACGGGCCATATTTTTCACATAACATTTATTTGTACACGTTTTAAAACGTATGCGTGGTACCTTTTGACCTGTTGTGTGTAAGCCTTGATGCAGTCTCCTTGTTGTGTGAAAACCTGGCGCTTACACGCACACATTCGTGAATTGTAAAACATGGCAAATGCTGCTTTTTATGTTTATTTCTAGTTCCACCTCAGTATTTGTGTTGATGGTTCTGTGTTGTATCTTGTCATTGTGTGAGCTTCAGTCGTCTGTTTGTCGTTGTCTTGGTTTGTCTTTGTTGCTCGCCTTTCAATGAACAATGAACATTTACTCAAACACAAAAAGAAAGTGCACATCTCTTTCAAGCAATGCCGTAGATGTTTCATCAACTTTGACATTATGTCCTTCTTATTTAAACACAGTCGTTCAAATAGATTTACTGCAGCCTGCACACTAATTCATTCGCCATGCTACAAAGGCTGCTCAGTAATTCTGTTCTCAAATGTACAACTTGTCAGCACACTTTTCACTGACCAATACAGATTATAAGTTATTAGCGAAATGTTTAGCTCTTCGGCTCTCTGATGTTGTAGGGAGTGTTGTGAATGAGGATCAAGTTGGGTATATAAAAGGTAGACGTGTCTCAACCTTATTGCGATTAGTTGATGATGTTTTAGAACATGCAGATTTACATAATAAGCCTGGATTGATGGTGTCAATTGACTTTTTTCATGCATTTGATTGCATCTCCAAAGAGTTTATGTTGAAGATGTTTGAAAAATTTGGTTTTGGAACTGATTTTGTGAAATGGGTTAATGTTTTGATGAAAAACGCAAAAAGTTGTGTAAACTATTGTGGTTGGTTATCTGAATTTTTTAATATTGATTCCGGAATAAGGCAAGGGTGTCCTTTTTCCGCACTAGCCTTCGTATTAGCAGTTGAATTGTTAGCAATCAAAATTCGAGAGGCCAAAAATATAAAGGGTATGTCATTATGGAACAACGGAGATATGAATAAAGTTTTGAAATTATTGTTGTATGCTGATGATGTTACATTGTTTTTGCAAGATGAACATGACATGTTCCAAGCCCTGGCTTTGATTGGTAAATTTTCAGAAATATCAGGTTTGAACATAAATCACCAAAAATCCAAACTAATGTGGTTTGGGTCGCGGAAGAATTGCAGGAATGAGTGTTGCGGTTTTGCATGTACAGACAAAATGAAAATTCTAGGTGTGTATTTCTGTAATTATATGCGTGCGTCAAAAGTGAAAGAGAATTGGGAAGAGAGAGTGAATGTTGCAAAAAGGCTCATCTGCATGTGGGAGAAAAGGAATTTGAGCATTATTGGTAAAGTCTGTGTATTCAAAACGTTTATTCTGCCACATTTTGTCTATATAATGCAGGCGCTGATTGTACCAGACGACGTTCTAACTGAAATTAATAGGTTAATGTTTCGCTTCGTGTGGCGCAAAAAAGACTGCAACAGAAAAGCATTTGAAAAGGTGAAAAGAACTGTTTTATGTAACGAAGTAAAGCAAGGTGGATTAAATATGATTGATTTGCGTCAGATGCAGTGTTCCTTTTTGTTAAGCTGGGTTGTGAACCTAACTCTGTCTAATGAAGACCAGAAATGGTCATGGCTCCCAAAAGCACTGTTTTTCCGTTTTGGGAGTCGCTTTGAGTGTTTTTTTGCGAACATTAATAGCAAACCATTTAAAGGATTGGACAGTATTAAATCGGAATTTTGGTCCGATGTGTTGAAGGCATGGCTTGATAACAATCAAGTCGATAATAATGGTAATTCTGTTTCCGGTTTGTTGTGGAACAACAAAGATATAATTTGTCAAGGAAACCCACTCTTTTTTGCGGATTGGATTAAAAGTGGTATAATGTATGTGAGCGATGTGTGTGAGAATGGACGTTTTGCTACCTATGAAGAAGTGTGTGAAAGAACTGGCTACACTGCAAATAGATTGCTTGAGTACAATGTTGTTCGAATAGCTGTACATCTCCTTTTAAGAAATGTCGATATAAACGATGTAAATTGTTCAGTCTGTGACATTCCGACCTTCTGTGGGAAAAAAGTTAAATCAGTAAAAGAAATTCGAAAGATTCTGGTAGGAAAACAATACAGCCAACCCTGTTCAGAAGGATTTTGGAGAAGAAAATTAGGATTTGAAATTGACGAAAAGAATTGGAACTTAGCAGCCACTGTCACTAGTGAAGTTCGATTACGTGTATTGCATTGGAAAATATTGCAAAACATTTATCCAACTAATATTTTATTGTGTAAAATGAAAGTGAAGGCTGATAAAAACTGTACATATTGTAAGGATGAACTTGATGTATTGGAGCATTTTTTCTTTGAGTGCCCAACAGTGCTCAGGTTTTGGAAATATATTGAAATGTACATTTTAGTAAACATTGGTGAAAGAATTAGGTTGAATGTTACAGATGTGCTTTTTGGTATAAAAAGTAACAGCAAAAATATGAAGAAGATTAATCACATTATTTTAATCGCAAAGATGTGCGTAAGCATTTTTAAAAAAACCGATTCACGATTAACACTGGAAATTATTTTTGGAAATCATGTTGTTTTGAGATTTCGTTAGTCTGAAGTTTTATTAATTAAAAACAAACTATTGTTTATTTTCTTTGATATAATGTAAAGACAGCCATACATTATGATGCGAATATTGTTTAAAAAAAAAAGATCAATATATGATGACATATGATCATTTTGATGCTACACATGTTGACACGTATATTTTTTTTCACGTATGACTATTTTTAGTCCTTTTGTATAATGTACAAGTTTTTCTGAACCGCATGTAAATGAGAGAGTATGTGTGCAAACAGAAAATACCATGTTTGTTATCTAGTGTTTTATTAATTGAATAAAAAAAAAAAAATTAAAAAAAAAAAAAAAAAAAAAAAAAAAAAAACCTATTGTTCAATATGGTGCTGAGGTATGGGGTCTGATGCAGGCAGCAACAGTAGAAAAGGTGCATTTGTTTGCTTTAAAACGTTTTTTAGGTGTTGACAGGCGTACTCCTAATGATCTTGTATATGGTGAATTTGGACGTTATCCCATTTACTTAAATTCATATGTACGTTGCATAAGATACTGGCTGAAACTGACAAGAATGGATGACAGTAGATTACCTCGTAAAGCATATAAGATGTTGTTTACTCTAGATAGCAGAGGTAAATCTACTTGGGCATCACAGGTACGGTTGTGCCTGTGTCGATATGGTTTTCAGTATGTATGGATTAACCAAGGTGTAGCCTGTATTAATTCATTTTTGGCATGTTTTAGGCAACGCATTATTGACTGCCGGTGGCAAGAGTGGGATAATCATATTCAGACTAGCGACCGGTTTGCATTGTACCGTACCTTTAAGACAACAAATCTTGTAGAAACATACTTGTCAATTCCAGTAAACAGACACATTTTAAATGTTTTGGTTAAATTTAGATTGGGTATTTCCAGACTTGCTTTACATACAGAAAGGTATAAAGCTGTAAGTGAAAATAATTTGGTCTGTCGTTTGTGTCAATCTAGTACTGAAGATGAATTGCATTTTGTTTTATGCTGCCCTGCACTGGAAAATCTAAGACGTCAATTTATTCCAGCAAAATTTTGTAGATGTCCTTCGAATTTCAAACTTGCACTGTTGTTGTCTGTGAAAAATGAAACTATACTTTGCAATGTAGCTAAGTTCTTGTATTTTTCATTTAAATGTTTAGAAAATGCTGTTTAAGCATTAGTATTTTGTGATTATACATTGTCTTTTCTTCTGTTCACTTGAAACGACGCGTGTGTGGATTGCTGCTGCACACACGCTTTACTTTTGTGTAACCAGCCCCCTTCCGAAAGGGGCTAAGGCCTTAAAGGAATAAAATCTTGTTCTTGTAAAAAAAAAAAAAAAAAAAAAAAAAAAAAAAAAAAAAACTTGTCAGCAAGTCTGCGGAACAAATACAAGCAGTAGCAGATGCCAATTTTATCTTAAATGTACGCTGTCTGCGAGGTAAATTCAAAAATATTTGTATACCGTACTTTCTAAATCAAACAGTGAAAAAGAAAAAAGGAATTCTACTGGCTAAAATGTCCATGCCACTAGCTGAGGGAGGGGGTGGGGGTGGTGGTGGTTGGGAGTATCATGAAATTGGCCTGCACTAGCTGAGGGAGGGGTTGGGAGTATCTTGAAGCTTGAGGAGGGGCGGGGAAGTGATGGTTGGGAGTACATGTATCTTGAAGTTGGCCTGCAGTAGCTGAGGGAGGGGCGGGAAGTTGTGGTTGAGAGTATCATGAAGTTGGCCTGTACTAGCTGAGGGAGGGGCGGGAAGTGGTGGTTCAGAGTATCATGAAGTTGGCCTGCACTAGCTGAGGGAGGGGCGGGAAGTGGTGGTTCAGAGTATCATGAAGTTGGCCTGCACTAGCTGAGGGAGGGGCGGGAAGTGGTGGTTCAGAGTATCATGAAGTTGGCCTGCACTAGCTGAGGGAGGGGCGGGAAGTGGTGGTTCAGAGTATCATGAAGTTGGCCTGCACTAGCTGAGGGAGGGGCGGGAAGTGGTGGTTCAGAGTATCATGAAGTTGGCCTGCACTAGCTGAGGGAGGGGCGGGAAGTTGTGGTTGAGAGTATCATGAAGTTGGCCTGCACTAGCTGAGGGAGGGGCGGGGAAGTGGTGGTGAAGAGTATCATGAAGTTGGCCTGCACTAGCTGAGGGAGGGGCGGGAAGTGGTGGTTGGGAGTATCATGAAGTTGGCCTGCACTAGCTGAGGGAGAGGCGGGGAAGTGGTGGTTAAGAGTATCATCAAGTTGGCCTGCACTAGCTGAGGGAGAGGCGGGGAAGTGGTGGTTAAGAGTATCATGAAGTTGGCCTGCACTAGCTGAGGGAGAGGCGGGGAAGTGGTGGCTAAGAGTATCATGAAGTTGGCCTGTACTAGCTGAGGGATGGGCGGGAAGTGGTGGTTAAGAGTATCATGAAGTTGGCCTGCACTAGCTGAGGGAGAGGCGGGGAGTGGTGGTTAAGAGTATCATGAAGTTGGCCTGCACTGGCTGAGGGAGGGGCGGGGAAGTGGTGGTTGGGAGTATCATGAAGTTGGCCTGCACTAGCTGAGGGAGAGGCGGGGAAGTGGTGGTTAAGAGTATCATCAAGTTGGCGTGCACTGGCTGAGGGAGGGGCGGGGAAGTGGTAATTAAGAGTATCATGAAGTTGGCCTGCACTAGCTGAGGGAGAGGCGGGGAAGTGGTGGTTAAGAGTATCATCAAGTTGGCCTGCACTAGCTGAGGGAGAGGCGGGGAAGTGGTGGTTAAGAGTATCATGAAGTAGGCCTGTATCAGCTGAGGGAGGGGCGGGAAGTGGTGGTTAAGAGTATCATGAAGTTGGCCTGCACTAGCTGAGGGAGAGGCGGGGAAGTGGTGGTTAAGAGTATCATGAAGTTGGCCTGCACTAGCTGAGGGAGAGGCGGGGAAGTGGTG
>NC_090260.1:37172203-37272203 GCF_037325665.1 Littorina saxatilis | reverse complement strand
CGCTCGGCTGTGCTATGGCGGACGCATGAACGCTTTGGGTTTTTAATTCAACAATCGAACCAATGGCATAGAAAGCGCCAAGCAAGTCTGTACGTGGTTTCTGTGACTCACATCCCACCGTCACTCTTTTTTTTCAAAGTCTTTTCATAAATACCCTACCCAATGAGATTGATTCGCGTCCCAACTCATGTGCCCTAGCAATAAGCACAACCGTGAATCTAGAAGTTATACCTTCAGTAAAAATGGGTTGACCGTGCCAAGTATAACACTTGGAAGGAGAACATTGGAGAAGCGAAACGCAATGCTGATAAAAATTCCACGCAGTAAGGTTGTGAATCCTGACATCACATTGCAAGACGACGTCAGTTTGATTCGCAAAAATCGGAGTCATCAAACAGAGCAGTAAATCCACAGGTAAGAGTGTTTTCATGTCATTAATTTCTGAAGAGTGCAACCTGTTCACTCTTGCCTCAGATTTATTAGTGTACATTGTCAAAAAAGTTATGCATAAAAACTTGTTGGTTCTTATCAACGAAGAAGGAGATGAAATCGTGTATAATTCCAAATAAACAAAAATACATGGCCGAAGTCTACTCCTGACATTAAAAAGTACAATTCGAATAGATATTTCACCCATTTAACGTTTCCCAATTTAAAACGATAGTCAGCATTGATAAAGAACTGAGCTCAAAACTGAATATATTTTCTTTTCAGTTTTACTCATTTATTCAGTGGTGTTACTTGTTCAAAAGTCTATAAATATAAGTTACAGCTCTGTCCATCCATGGTATCGCGTGGTATTTTGTCTCGACGGGATGAAAGAATATAATGTTGGAGATTTTGTCAATCAAACATTGCAGACTTTTTTCGCGTTTCTTTTGTTGCTCGGTATACTTTACAGCTCCGAATCATCCATGGTATCGCGTGATATTTTGTCGAGACTGGGTCAATGAATATGATGACGTCACTCGAGGCAGGGCTTTTTGCATTTCTCCATGTGTTTCGGCGAGTATAGCAGTATCATCAGAATATATTAACAGGAACAAATACATATAGTCATTAATGCGTTCAACATCTATTTCTTGGGCTCTTTTCATGGGCAACTCTAGGCTGACATCATATTCAACCAAAAACTGCTTCAGGTCGTTTAAAAATAGTGAGAAAAGAATCGGTGATAAATTTTCGCCCTGAAGAAGCCCGATGTTTGAGGTGAACGCCTCGGAGAATACACTATTCACCTTCACGCACAATTTTGCCTTATCATACATGTCCTTAATTACATTCAATACTTTACCATTAATATTCCGTTGCATCAGCTTCTGCCACAGGAGACTGCGTTGCACAGAATCAAAAGCCTTACGCAGATCAATGAAAGCACAATATAACTTTTTCTTTTGTTGTAAAAATATATCAATAAGGCAATGTAGTGCAAAAATGTGGTCTACAGTAGAGTGGCCTTTTCGGAATCCAGCTTGTTCGTTGCCGATCACAGAATTGTCATCCAGAAATGCATGCAATCTTTTATTTATCACACTTGTAACAAGTTTTCCAAAACAACTTAGTACACTGATTCCTCTATAATTATCAGGGTCGGCTGTTATATACCCCACTGTCCAAGCTTTAGGCATTTTCCCAGTATGCAATATCAAGTTAAATAAACGTGTTACAATAGTTAATAGTTTTGGTGAGGAATATTTCAAAAACTCGTTTATAATACCATCGTATCCGCAAGCTTTGTTATTCTTTAAATTGTTTACACATATCATCACCTCCTCCTTTGTAATATCAACATTCAATTGTTCATTCATAAGGTCTATGTCATCAAGCACATCATCTTGCACATCAATCAAGTCGTGGTCAGATACATTACTAAGTTTTTCAAAATGTTTTACAAATACTTCACGGGATATATCATGCATCGCTTGTTTCTTCTGCTGGTCACATCCACTTATCAATTTCCAATAACTGCTGGGGTCAGAAGACTTCATTGTTCGAATTTTCTTATGTAGCTGCTTTAAATAACTATTATAACTTTTACTCAGTGTTCCCTTATAATCCTTGAATGCTTGGACCTTATCTTGTATAATCTCTCTGTTATTTGGTTGGGCTTTAAATTTTCTCTTTATTTTTCTATATTTCCTTCTTGTCTGTTTACATTCTTTATCAAACCAAATTTTCTTAACTCCACTATGTGCATCGTTACTGCTACATGTATTTATTTTTTTCTTCTGCTTATTCTTTCTAAGCATGTTCAATTTATTGGCAGCTTCGGATAGAATTCCTTCTATTTGTTTCATTACATTATCGATCTGGTCCTGAGTTACATCCTCTACGCTACCAATTAGGGAAACTAGTGGTAAGGCGTCCGCCCCGTGATCGGGAGGTCGTGGGTTCGAACCCCGGATCATACCTAAGACTTTAAAATTGGCAATCTAGTGGCTGCTCCGCCTGGCGTCTGGCATTATGGGGTTAGTGCTAGGACTGGTTGGTCCGGTGTCAGATTAATGTGACTGGGTGACACATGAAGCCAGTGCTGCGACTTTGGATTATCTGAATTACTCCGTCACGGCGGAGGGCTCACACTACCAGATGGGTATTTTTTGGAAGCTTTAGGGCCTGCCGAACATAAATATCGATGTTGACAAGAAATATTCTGCGTACAGCCAAAGCATCAACAACCTTTACCAAACTCATTCTTATTGTGAATGTAAAACCCAAATAGTTATATTCGTTCACCACATCCATCAAGAGGATCAAGAACCCATGTTTTGCTAAATCAGCTAAATCATTGCTAAAGTGTAGCGCTTTTTGAGATGATAAACCCTAAAAACTGACGCAAAAAGTCCCGTTTTTGACTGCTCTTGCGATCGACACTTGTATCAGGAGCAGGGGCGGACAAAAATAATAAAAAATTGGAAAGCTGATTCTATGACCATTTCTAAGTTTAAATGGCACCAGATGGCACCATTTTGCTTCTTTGGGCCAAACAAATTTCCGGGGGCATGCCCCCGGACCCCCCTAGCAAATTCGGGCGCTTCGCGCCCATCACATTCACTTTCGATTCAAAGTGCACCCCCCCTTACAAAGCAACTGATCCGCCCCTGAGGAGGAATAGCAAAGCACACGAAATACACAAGGTAACTTAACAAAACAATCTGTTCAGGTTAGATAATTGATTTCACTTTCTTTTCATTGTCAAAGTTGCAAAATTTTGCCTATTGTGATTTTTTTTCGATTTTTCATTCGGCCTTTCCGCTTTTGTCAGGTCGATTTTGAGGATATCCTTATTTGAGCGGCGGTCACGTGATCCCTATAAAAGAACGGCCTTAACTTGCATATTAAGTTTTAATAGGAATAGACATAGGACATAATGCTTTATTTTGGGTGGGAAATTTGTTGCAATATTTTTTTGGCCAAGTTTATATTCAGGACCTGAAAGATCTCCAAACGCCCCCCCCCCCCCCCCCCTTCTCTCTCTCTCTGTCTGTCTCCGTGCCTGTCTCTGTTCATCTCTGATGAATTGCACAGGCATAGCTTTGATAAATGCGATTCGTATCTATCTGCAGGAAACGGTCGTCATGGCAGCTGGCCCGGCAGCACAGCCAAACCCACAACCAGACCCACCGCCAGACCTGGCAATGTGCAAGCAGATCATGCGGCAGTGGTATCCAGAACTCTTCACAAAATCCTACATCGTGCCTGCTGTGTACATGAACAAAACACACCACACTGAACATACAATAGCAGGGCGCTCTGTGTACGTCCTACAGCCTCTGACACAGGAAAGTGACGCTCGTAATGACGACGCGAACAGGCGTGTATTGAAATGTATTGAGCATGTGTCCAAGCAGCAAGTCATGTTCGTTATTTCAGAGCTCCAGTTTAGAAACTATCTCAACAAACTATCTGACACCGAACCTGCTGTAACACCTAAAGCAAGTGACCCAGATTTAACAAGGCAACATCGAGATCAGGGAGATTTTGACCTATTGATTCTTAACAGACATGGCATATTAGCCTGTGAGATCAAAGCGTTTGGAGATAGTGTTTCCACGGCTAGGTTGTCAGAGATCGGTCAGCACTTCGTCCTTGTAAAGAAAGTGCTAGATGCCATTGATCAGCTGGAAAAGGCACGTGCCGTGCTACAACACCTAGTGTCACACGATCAGAACCAGCCCAGGATCAGGACAACGCTGATGGTGCCCAACATCACCAAGGACAAACTGCGTACAACTCTAGGCACCGACAGGCAACTGAAAGAGGTAAGCGATCGTGTGGCATTTGTATGTCGTTTTCTCTATAACAGAACTGTGTGTGTGTGCGTGCGTGTGTGTGTGTGTGTGTGTGTGTGTGTGCGTGCGTGTACGTGTGTGTGCGTGTGCGTGTGTGTGTGTGTCTATGTCGCATGGCCAGCGCATTCCGCTTTACTCGCAACAATGAGGTAACCAAATGTTACCTACACAATGAATCTTGCGATTTCATGCTTCTATTTATGTTTGATTTAGAACAAATTTAGCCGCAACTCGAAAACTCAGTTGAGCACTCCTCGACTCATCGGCGACTTGCCACAGATTTGGCTCAGACTTTTCTTATTGCGCTTACCGATTGGTTAGCTGTACTCCTCTAGCCAATGAAGAAAATGTTTGCATTTGATCCTCGTTATCACTGCAAGTCTGGCGAAACTCGCCGCTTAGTTTGAACGTTTGTGCTGTTCAAATATGCAGCAATTTTCAACAGACTTGGCGTCAACAAAAATTGCTTGTAAGTTTGGGTACATTTGAAGGTCACAGTCGACCATTTCGTGTAGGTCCAAAAACCGGAAAATAACCTTTTTTCTTTTAATTTGTCGAACCAAAAACCTTAAAAGTTCACACACTTCCGGTCTTAATAGCCTCCACGCATGGTGGAAATCTGGTTGACCTTTGTCTAATCTCAAGATCAAGTATAGACCATTAAAAAACAAGAGGCGAAGCCTTCAAGGCTCACGTAAGAAATAGACAAACAGTAACACAAACTCAATCACTCCGTCACACATACACACCCACACACACAGTAAGCTTAGGTGACACTGTGCAAGAAAGAGAGACACTAGATCTAGATCTGTCTGTCTGCATGTAGCCTACTTACAGGGACACGACTGCCAAATAGTCTCGGCCCGCTCAAAATAACAATGACCGAGACCACACACACCACGCGAGAGAGAAAGACTACAGGAAGGCATGCCGTCATGATGCATTAATTGACGTCAAACACTTTTGACCGTGACGTAATCTTATGCGAGCTTTATCCATAGTCTTGGATAACCACTCACACATAGACTCGGAAATGTTAAAGTTTCTACCACAGACATACACACGCACAAACACACACACGCACACACACACGCACAAACGCACAGACAGACAAAGTTACGATCGCATAGGCTACACTTCGTGAGCCAACAAGCAAGAAAAATTATCATTGTCTCCGTTTTTTAAAAAGGGAGAGCCTTCACACATCACACAACGCCGTAGATCATTATGATTCTCAAAGATTTAGGAGTTTAGGTAAATCCTTGTCAAATGTTAAGGTTACAGCAGTTACGGGTAAAATACAAACAAAATGAACATAGTTATTTGTTTCAGCTTGGTGGGCAGCTAGAACCTTGAAACTTAACACACTTCAGTGCTTAATAGCTTTAAAACACCTTAGAAGTCTGGTGGACCTTTGTCAAATCTCAAGGTCACTGCTGTGTCGTGTATGGGTAAGAAAGCACAGAACATATACCATTGTCTCCTTTGTTATCAAAACTAGACACTTGAAACTTAACACAACGGAATTCATCAATGATCCTCTGACATGGGGAAGTTTAGGTCGATTTTTAACAAATGTCAAAGTCATGACGGGGTCTCGTGCAGGTATAAAACGGAAAATTTTCCTCTGACATTTTTGAAGCTACAACCTTGAAACTTCACACACATTCAAAACTAAAAAGCCTTCTGACATGATAGAAGTCCAGCTAACCCTTGTCAAATGTTAAGGTCACAGCTGGGTCGCTTTGTTTTTGAAGCAAGAGAATTGAAACTTTATGTAAAACATTTGCTCAATGATTCAACGAGATAGAAAAGCTAGAACCTCGAAACCTTAAACAACCCATAATCAAAGTTTTAAGATCAGGTCAAACAATCGAAAATAATAATTTTCTTGGGCGTTTTTTTTAAGCTAGAACCTTGTAACTTCACACAATGTTTGGGTTAGATAGCCAGCTACAGATATGGCAGAAATCTGAAATTTCAAGGTCACATCTGAGTCGCGTATGGTTAAAAAGCAGAACATTATCATTTTCTCCATTGAATTTGAAGCTATATTTTTGGAACTTTACACCACGCCTTTGCTCAATGATTCGTGAATATGTTCTGTTTGATCCTTGTTCAAATTTCAAGGGCATAGCGGGGTCAATTTAAGGTACAAATAAGTGAAGCTAGAGAGTTTAAACTTCGCCGATTGTAAGTGTAGGCATAACTAAGCTAAGAGAAGGCAACTCTTGCGGAAAATCGGAAGTTCCCCAAAAAGGGAGACAAAATAACACGCTTTCACCTTGTGCAGTTAGGCAGTTCGAACGTGTCTTTTGTGTTGTTTTTGGTGTTAAAAACTGACCTACGATTAAAGAGCAGACATCGGCCTGGAGATGCACCGCAATTTTGAAGAATTCGTAGGCTTTTCTTATTGAGTATTTTTTCTGCAAAATATATTCAAGATCATCAAGACTTCAAAAATTAGAGTGCACCCTGCTGAAAATACGATTTTTTGGTGGTTTGTTCGTTACTCTCACCGTCCTGATCACTTACATTAGCACCAGAGTGCGCGAAAGACTCCAAAATGCAGATGAAACACACCGACTTCACTATATCGGAGCTATTTTTAGCGTTCTGAGTCACTAACTATTTTTTGAAAATTCTTACCCGAGTTGACATTAGCATGAAATATTTCACATTTGACAGCCTCGGGATTATGCAGCAATCAATCTGGTACTTCCACTGTGAGACCTCCTGGATCATAATGAAGAGCTTCTGATCAATGCCAACCTGTAACATAATATTGAAAGAAGTAACATTCCTGTGAGCACCAATGTTCAACAAGTTAGTTGATACGACTAGTAGTAGTGGACGCAGTATGACATTTATCCGTTTTAAACAAACGCAAGATTTGAAACCAGCTTTTCCATTCATGATACATTGTTTATACTCTACAAGACAAACATCAGTGGGCTTGCAGTTCATAACATTGTCTGAACATCTTACACCAAAACATTTTCGCTTATTTCCTCAATATTCCTTTTTCATCTTACACTTTTTCGGTCCTTATACCCGAGAGGCTTCATAAATGAAGTGTTCTGCAGTTCACATGGTGAGTAGAACTGAATTGGTTGGCAAATGTCTGATTGTCATCTCATGACAAAACAGCAAGTTCATCAATTTAGCTCTGTTTAGCAGCAAACCATAACCAAAATCAGGAATTCTTAAGTTACAAATGATTCTCAGCAGTGGTCTGATGATGATCAAAAATATGAAATTCAACGAGGTGGAAGGAGTTTTGATTACTGACAGTGAGCAAGGTTTGATTAGCAAACATTAATACGCCAAATAGTTATGAGCATCACTCCGGTGTTTCCGGCCATCACAGCAATGAATGTATTTGAAAAGATGGTATGCAATGAATTCTGCAGATTTTTCTGAGTTAGAACACGTTAGCTTTCCCAATTGTTCCCCTCACAATCAGAGATAAATTTGATTCAGATATATCCACTATTAACAGGTCACAAAAAAGTCATAATGACCAAAAAAGACTTCCCTGGTAATTTTTTGGAACAGAAACTTAAACATGTTTCAGATGTAACTAACATGTTTCTGTTCTCCAACTGCAGTTTTGTTAACAGAAATTAGTTACCAATGACACCAAAATTGTGAAAAATGGCTTTAAAACCATTTCTGAGCCATGGCCATGTGTCATTCATTACATATCTCCTGGAAACAACTTCAGTTCAACTGTTGTAATCCACTACGAATATGAACTGACCACTGTAAACATGGATTCTAGAAAACTCTTACATACCTCACTGTTCAAAACTCCCTGCTCTTAGAAACACCCAGGCTCCTTGTCATGTTGTCACACTGAATCAAGGGTCTTCAGCATTTCAGGGGTAACATCATGTCTTGATTGGCCCTTCCCATCAGTCTTGTCCTGAACTGGTCGTTTGGAGAAGAACCTATAAATAGGCACAAAAACGCAATATAATAACTGTATAATATCTAGCAAAGTTAAAGCGGTGTGACCGGTAACCCAATTGGTCAAATTGAAGAAGGATTGTTAAAACTGTTGGAGAACAACAAAATACTGTCCACAGAACCAGATGAATTTATGCACCCCCCCCCAAAAAAAGAAAAAAAGAAACACCAAAAAAAAACCATTCATGCTTGATTTTGATTACATGCCCAGCTGAAACAGGTCCCTAGGACCGTTTTACATTCAGTAAAATGTTGATTAAATGTTTTCAGATAGACAGTGTGATGTTGTATGTGTGTATATCACATAGAAGAACCGGACAAACAACCATAGAACTTGACACACAGTTTGTTCGAAATATCCTGACACGCAGGAACTGGACGAACAATATGGAGCAAGAGCGATAGATTCTACCTATATCACTACTAATTTCTTATGGGTCGGGAGGGATGGGTCTGGAGAGGGAGGGGGAGGAAATCTAGTGCTAAGGGGAGGGGTTCTGGAGAAGGGAATCTAGTGCGGAGGGTAGGGGGAGTGGATTCTGACAGGGGGAGCTTATGGGCTTTTAACACTAACAAATACACCCACAGTTGTCATGGATCAACCCACGTAAACAATTCCTGCTTCATCATTTAAGATTAGCACTCCTTTTTGGATAAATCACTGGTAGTTCTCTGCAACTGTTTTAGTATTTTTACGGTTGAACTCAAATGAGTGACTGAGTTTGATCACAGGCGGAAGGTATCGTTCACTGGACCAACACTATCATAATAAGACTAATATGATAGTGTTTGGTCCAGTGAACGATACCTTCTGCCTGTGGTTTAATACGAGAATGACAAGACTGACAGTGACACATTGCGGCCAACGAGTACAAACAGTAAATTCTAAATCAAAGAACAGAACATGGAAACTTACTTATGGTTAATATGCAAAGGTTCGCTCTTCCCAATTCTCTTGCAGTAGCTAACTTCATTGGAGATTCTTTCCACACAAACTGATAACGTTCGCTTTTGGACTCCATGATTCGAGTAGTCGGCAATTTTGCGGATGCAACGAAAAACCGAAACGCTGTCAAACAGAAACCGCGCTCACCGTCCAAAATATAGAAGGAAAAAAAGAGCTCAAAATATTCTTTTGAGCAAAAACGCTGTTTATGCCAAACAAATATTTGTTCTCTTTTATATGGAGCATATTATATGGAAATCGTTTTCATTGTGCTAGTTTTCAATCAAAAGTCTTCGTCAATATCCAATATGGCCGAAATGGCAACCGTCGACTTGCTTCGGACACAATACGAGGCAATAATCTCGAGACATTTGTGGCAAATGGGTTTAAACTTACGAAAGTACTTTGTTCAACTTCCACACGTCATTCTTGAATAGTTGCTGTCATTTGTGATCATTTTCTCATGTTTAAAATATCTTCTAATATAATATAGTATACAGTGGAACCCCCTTTTAGACCCCCCCCCCCCCCCATCCAGCTCCTTGCCCAATTCAGCCCCCTCTTCTCAATCCAATGTAAGTCCTTGCTTTGTTCAGATTGCTTTGTCGACAATGTCTGAAAATATGTCCCGAGAAATTCTATGACCTTATTTTCTTAAGAGGGGGTTCTACTGTAGTATCCAGAAGCAAGGTGTTGTCATATAAAAGGCAATTGTGGTTTTTAAAAACGAAGTACAGGTTACTTAATTTTCTGGTGGAAGGTAAACACGAAACGAGCAAAATGTCATAGTGGCAGAGATGTAATACATGTATTTTGAAGGAGTGTGGATAACAAAAACAACAACAACAACAACAAAAACAACAACACACACACACACACACACACACACACACAAACACACACACACACACACACTCACACATACACACAAAACAGACACAAGTGCGCATGTATGTGCGTGTTAGTGCGTGTGCGTGCGTGTGCGTGCGTGTGTGTGTGTGTGTGTGTGTGTGTGTTTCGAAAAAGCAGTGTATGAAACCGCTTCATTTGATTGAATTTGATTGTATGTTTGCATTTGCGTGTGTGTGTGTGTGTTCTGTATATGAAATGTAATATTGTTGAGAGTTTACTGACTTTGTCTTGATAGTAACATATTTTGTGTGTGTTTAACAATGTTTGTCTCATAAGCTGGCAATTTATTCTGTAGATTTTAAAAGTTAGGCTAGCGCCATAACGAGGCTTCTGATTGATAGCTATACCAGAGATTATTCACGACTTTCCGACCTTGACATTGTAGTGGGGGTCAAGTGGGCGTCGGCATCATTGTCCAATCAGAAATTTTGATGCGCTTCCGCTTCCTGTCCCGCCCAGTCTGCGCAAAAGAAATGGCGCAAAACTGTTTGCGCGGAAAAAGGTGATGAAAAAAAGAACACAACATGGTTTGATAACCAAATTATTGCGATCTTGCATTCTAGCATCATTTAATGTGGAACAACGACACATCTGATAAACAAATAGCCAGTTTGTTACCAACATGAGAAACTAGGGTTTAGAATCGAAGCGGTAAACCCGGACGCTGTTTGTAGCCTACACGTAAATCCGGAGAAGCTATCGAAGTAGGTGACATGTTGTTTCACTCCGAGTGTGCCAGCACCGGCCCTCTACCGGCCGCCAAATCCCCACTAGGCAGGGAAAGTGGTTCGACCTTGCATGAATGCAGGGCAAGTTCGAGTTTGCTAGCTAAAATTGCTGCTAGTGCTTGCCTTGTCTAGATCTGGAACTTTTTCAATTGGATTTTTTCTCTCTATTATACTGGAATAAGTGGGTGCTTTTCTAGATCTAAGCATCGACCGAATTAGATAATGATGTTCCTTGCATTGCATTCTCCTAAATCTGTTATTCTAACCAGTTTGTTTAAGAATATAATTGTTCGTTTTTTGTTGATAAGCTTACAAGATTTTTTCTTTTTTAAGTAAGTGGTTTCACACGTACAACATGAGACCCACATGCACTAGACAATGGAAGTTGAGGTCCTCGTTCAATACCACAAATGCCAGTATTATACTTCAGACTCCTTTTGGAGGAATGTGTGGGGTTTGGGTGTTGAACTTGAAGTGGCAGATTGTTTGCACAGGTATGAATGTTCTTACGTTCGTACGTGCACGCATGTATGCAGGCATTTGTTTGACAAGCAGGAACATGCAACATTTTGTTGACCGTATGTGAGTGCGTGTGTAATAAAACCAACGACAAACAATACAAAAAGCTCCAGCTCTGCTTCTTCACCAGTCACAGACGCATTGCGTTGTTCAGCTTTCCAGAAATATATTAACTCAGTCAGAACCGGCTTCATGAATATTTTATTTCAGGAAAAAGTCAATCGAATCTACACAAAAAAAGGTTATTGCGTTGTTCTGTCTTTGAGACTGTATCACGTAATATTGAGCTACTAGAAGAAACATGTCTGTGGCATAGTTTGACCCAACAGATAGAGAAGTCAACAGAGGTATTCTGCCGTCAGCAGCTTTATTGCTGTTTTGAATTTGATCTTGCATAATTTTATTACATAATTTTGCAACACACAAAGAAATCGTAATTGAATATTTTACGCAAAATTGAATAATTCGCAAACATGTTTGTATGAACAAATATTATTTTAAGAAAATATGAGTGTGAGGATGGACGTATTTTGAGTGAAGTAGCAGAAATTCTTTTTAAGTTCTTTGGCTACATGCACACGTTCTGTTAATTACGTTCTTAGCAGGGAGATCCAGATTAATAATACTGCTGTGACAGGTTGTGGTTTCCATACACACTTTGAATACAGGAAAAAAAAACACAGTTAAAAAAAAATGTGCACATAGGATTAAAATATTAAAGTGTACAGAATAAAAGCAACATATTTACAAAAACAAATCTCGTGGTTCTCTTGTCAAACCCACTGTAGTAAGCACAGAATAGGAGAGAAGATTTTGGAGAAGGTGGCTTAACCTACTGAAGTAAATGATCAAGAGGATTCTAAGCATCCAGTGCTAAAGCTCTCAAATCACAAGACAAACACACTTGTTGTGGCTATCCGAACTGTTGATTTAAAAAAAAAACATACCCACAAATTGTAAACATCTATTACAAAATTATATATATTGTATGGATCTGTCTTTGTAAAATATACTGTACAGAATTTTTTTTAATAATCTGCACAAATCTCGTGGTTCTCTTGTCAAGTAGTAGGCACAGAAAAAAAACCTGTGTTTTGTCTTGTAAATTATACTTTACTAAATGTGTACAGTATTCTAAGAAAAGAAAAATTCTTCCTTTTTATCATATCAATTGCCTACCTTGAAATTTATTTGTAAAATAATTCTGAGAAAAAAAGCTTTCTGCTTAAAAGCAGTGCAATCAAGAAAATGGGTACAACCTGTGTGTATACCTTTATTCCTTATTCTTTTTATTTAATTGAGGATGTCACTACGCAGTTTTACTGATTTAAAAAAAATTCTCTTCAAATTATCTCCCTTGAACAAACACTTCTTTTTACAATTAAATTTTGTTTACACGAAGAGGTAGTTTTAAGGGTATATACAAGAAAACAATATTGCAACCTTAGATACATGTATTTACATTTGGACTAATTCCATTAAAAAAAAAAACTATAAATGATAAATCAAAATAAAACATATTTTGAGGCTGTGCACAAGCTAATAGGATTAAACACGAAAGTCGTACCCAAGAATCGTCAAATACTTTTGCTAACAGCTATACTTAAACATAAGAAAATATGATCTGCATCTCTTGTTATGAAGATGATGGCACTGGTCCACCGAAGTGCATGCCATATATGCTTTACTGTGCGCTCTCCCTCTCAATGGTCTTTCTCTGGCTGACTCGATTCTGAGGAGATAAAAGAAAACACATTCAGTACAAGCTGTACAAAATAACAACAAAACTAGTATTACTTAAAGTAGCTGCTGGTTTCTGAGTATTTGATTGAAGGCCCAATCCGACTTGTAAGAAGTTTGCCCGACTGTCGCAGATTTGGTCAGGTAATTGCATGGAGTAAAATCATGCCTCAATTTGGTAACATACAAACTGCAATATTCTAAGGCTGTGAGTGTGAGAATACATCGGCGCCACTTTTTAAAAACTTTCTTTTTGTGTGTGCGCATGTTTTAGTGCCAAAAATGAATAGGTCGAGTGCTCTCTCTGCAAAACTTGTGTGAAGCTTCAGAGCTCTATCAATGGTTTGAAAGAAAAAACATACTTTTCCATTTTTAACGTTCTTGTTCCCTTCCCTGTGAAATTTACTGTCCGTAGGTTACCGGATTTTGTTAATGTCCGTGAAAACCTCAACTATTCATTGCTGAGTGACTAGTGATAGCTATCCCCCTCAACGACCTAGCACTGCTGAATCCTGATTCTTCCCATTGTTTGATTCTGTAATGAAATTGTGTAGTTGGTAGTTATGTGAGCTTCTTCTTGGGGGTGGGGGGTGGGGGGGGGGGGTTATTTAACCATCAGATCACAAAGTAAGACTTCATTGTAATGTGCAGATATTTGTTCAGGTGCCCACCATTTTCTATGTGAAAACATGTTGCTAACTAACATGAACCCAACCATAAAACGTGATGTAGGTGAGTAGCCCATCTAGAAAAAAGAACCTGTTCTAATTCCGAATTAGAACAGGTTCTTTTTTCTAGATGGGCTACTCACCTACATCACGTTTCATGGTTGGGTTCATGTTAGTTAGAAACATGTTTTCAAATTCTCATCAGGCAATCACGGCTGACACTAAACACAGAACAGGTGGGAAAGACATAATTCAATCTACTCACCTTCCTTGCATTGTGAGACTGGCCATATGAATCTGCTGAAGTAGTTCCTGCACATATTTAATCAAATATTCATCTTAATAACGTGTTAATATCGCTTGTTCTAGCAAATCAGACTTGACAGTTTTCTGAAGGCTTGCACAATTTAAGAGCTTGCCTGTCCCCAATCATTACAATAAGAAACAACATCTAGTATGCAAGTATTTTCAGGGTATGAAGGTTTTAATATAATGTCGGTTCTTCTGGGGGCATGGAGAAACACCTCACACAACAAATTTCAAACAATTGAGGTCACACCATAGGTTTACTCACAAACAAACAACAGCAATACAATAAACAGTCTGCAAACGCCTACATGTTGTCTACACTAGGTATAAAGAAACAAAGAAGCACATGAAGACGGGCTTTGTCAAGTAGACCATTATAGCGAATGAGCAACAGCTGATGATCCAGACCACCAAATTGACATGATTTCCCCTTATTCAGTTTGTGATTGTAGTCATATTGACGATGCATGACTTCAATTTTTCTAAGTAAGTCTCTTGGTGCGTTTACGGATACATTCATTGTCACAATTACGACATGCTAATGTCTAACCTGGGTAAACTTCAATTCATGACTTTTTTTTAACTGGCATAGACATTATGAGCATACCAGAATTATTTTCCTGTTAGACTGTCTTCTTCTTTTTCTTCTTCTGCGTTCGATATTCATGGCTGTCATATCGTCAGGTCAGTGGCTGCCATGAAGTCTGCATAAACCAATTAAATAAATAATTAAGGAAAAAAACCACCCTTACATCATAATAAATCAGAACCATCAAAACCACCCCCCACCCATCCAATAAAACCTGCATACAAAAAACACTTCAAAATAAAAAAATGAAAACATTTATATCCACTTCAAAAATATAAAAATTGTTATGTTTTATTTTCATTATCTCTTTACACACACAAAAATTGCTGTGCAAATCTTTTTAAAAACATCAATGCCCGAGACACCAGTAACCTGTTTATGTTGTTGACCTTGTAGCTTTTCAGTTTAAGAGGCTGTTCAAAAAACCGTTTCCCTGGAATCTGCACTATGATAACCATGAATAATACCGTAGGGAAAATATTACATCACCAAGACCTAAGAAATAACACCAACCGACACTCCTCACCCTTATTTCACCCACTATGCCAACCCAAAGACTGGAAAATAATCATCAAATACAGAATGAACAAAAATGCTTGATTTCATTTCTTCAATGATAAGTTGAAAATCTTCATTCTTCATAATAATGTTATTGGCATAATGTGTAATTGCCACAATTTACAGAGTTTTATGAAAAAATGGTGCGATAAAAACCAAAGGGAAAACATTTGTTCATATACTGATACCTTATTTACCTTGTGGCTTGTGTGCCCCAGGTTTAGGAGCTGCTCAAACGTCCATTGCTCCTCAGTCTGCAAGAAATTAAGCGATGGCCTGAAGGAGAATGGAAAAAAATCCTTTGTCAGCACCCTGTGTATGTGTGTGGGTGGGTGTTTTAGATAAATAGGCAGGGTGGGGGGGGGGTGTGGGTGTGTGCAATAGGTACCACGCCTAATGCAGTCTGCAAAACAAGTGCAACACTTCTACAGAGCTTTTATGATATAAAGCTTCAAATAAGAAACACATTACAATCAAATGAAAGCTGAGCCTGTAATTGCAAAATAAGAAGGAATATACAACAATCCAGTGGCATGTAAAATATTGTTCCTTCAGAAAGATGGCTCTGAGTCTGACAGCAGAAACAATTTAACTTGAAGTTTGAGTCAAAACTTATTTCTCTACATTAGCGAACGTAGGCTACTTGCAGTTATACCCCTCACACATGCAATATTCACAGATTGAATAACAGTTTGTTCCCAATGTTGCTTCCGTGTATCGGTTAGATCCATCTCGGTTAGATCCATCTGCAGAGTACGGATTGTCATCCGTTTAAAAAGGAAAAACAATCAGAACTTGTCATCAGTGATCAACCTACCTTGCAAGAGTGGGGTGAAACACTCACTTCCTGCCAACATGTCTGCAAAAAAAAAGGAAACAATGCCAATGAAAGCTTAAAATGATTCTTGTGTTCAATATGTGTACACGTGCTTCATTTCTGGGGTGAAAGTGTAAAATATATCGATGGATTGATAGAACAATATAGCCTCAAGTTCACCGCACCAAAAATACTTATCAATCAACATTGTCATCACTCGATCAGCTATTCCATCTCTTTCATTTTGATTAGTGCTTTTGTGAACAAGAAACACTTAACAAGTGACTCTATCCCATCTCCCCCCTTTCCCTCGTCGCGATATAACCTTCGTGGTTGAAAACGACGTTAAACACCAAATAAAGAAAGAAAGAAATCTCTTTCATGTGTGTGTGTGATGGTGTGAGCGTGTGTGTGTTTGTGTACGTGTGTGTGTGTGTGTGTGTGTGTGTTTGTGAACAAGCTTTGAAAAACGTATGTTTACCTTGCTCTAGATCTACTGATTTTCGTAGGCGGAGACTTCTCTGCCGTGAGGGCGGCTTCGTTTCCCTGGCAGAATTCAACATCTTGTACAGATCTGCTGGTGATTTTCTTTTCCTCCGCTTCGTGAGTCACTTGATCCACAGATTTAACGAACATTGAATGTTCTTTTAGTTCTTGTGACGGAAGTACAATCAAGGAATTAAGTGGGCATTCCTGAGTCCTCTGCTGACTTCATGTCCACAAAGTAAATCGCACAAACTTGCAGGGTTTGAAGGGTAGTTTATTACTTTGAAGAAGAACAGCTAGTCGTCGCTGCCCGTTCAGCATTCTTCGCGCGACTTTTGCAGAGGAAGGCAATGCAGTTTTTTTCCCCTGCTGAATGTTGCCAGGGTGCACAAACTGAGAAAGCATTCCCGATTTTCCACAATGTTCTACTTCTTTAGAGTCTTTTGCACAACATGATTTATAACTGCCAGTGTACGTCTAATTCATGATGCCTACCTGACAGCTGGGTCAAAAGTTACGTTCGAGAAAATATTCGAACTAAGTTCCAAACAACTCGAAGAGCAGACATGTAACATGTGGGATTTTGGCAAGCGGAAACGCCGTAGATCTAATGTCATTCAAGGGTATCGTAATGTGGGAATGTCAAGGCCAGTTTTTGACTGGTTTTGAACTGAAGTTGGGCTCCGAATGGAAATAAACACTTCCTCCAGCTGCGCGACCCATTGATAACAACAGTTGGAACTGGTAGGAAGATGAACAGGTCTTGTGAACTGGCTACACACTGTTACGGTTCAAGTATAAGTTCAAAGTAAACACTCAACTGAGGTGGCAGGTAATGGCGGACTTGACTTCCTTCATAACCAAATATCACTCTTCTGACAAAAAAACGCAAATGCTATGTTAAACCGGAAAATAAATAAACCGGAAAAGGAAGCGCATCAAAACCAAAATGGCAGCCCCCATGAAATCCGAAAGGTCACGGAAAAAAAGTCGTGAATAGAGTATACAGAGACGCGTCATCCTTCTTTGCGCTGCGGTGCGAAAGTGAGACCGGCCAGCCCAGCGCAGCGCGGGAAAAGAGCCACACCCTGCCGCACAAGGTAGCTCGCGTATAGCGGCTGCTGTCGGCTGTGTTTATATCACGTTTATATTTGTGTGTGTTTTAATCAAATACAAATACATACTGAATACATGGTCAGTTAAGCCTGAGAAAATATGTCAGGAATAAATCGTTTAACGAAATAGTTCCCGGTTAAATCGGTAACTAAGGCATTATTTTAGTCAATTTGGTGTCGTCCCAGCACATCGAAACTGAAATGGGTTGTCAATTACACGGAGCTAAGAAGTTATCATGAAAGGAAAACTGTAAAATACAGCAACTTAAACCAGTCTCTTGTGACCAAGCTGACTTTAAAGAATTTTGATCGATCGATGATTTTCTTATTTCTTTTCAGTTGCTTCTTTCTTGTTCAGAAAGCTCTCTCTCTCTCTCTCTCTCTCTCTCTCTCTCTCTCTCTCTCTCTCTCTCTCTCTCTCTCTCTCTCTCTCTCTCTCTCTCTCTCTCTCTCTCTCTCTCTTATTATGGCAAGATTCCGAGGTGGAATAACAGAACTATTTGTGCACGTTAATCGATATAAGAGATGCGATGCGGATATGTTGTTATGCCCATTGTGCAGGGAAAGTAAGGAAGATGAGTTTTATTTTGTGCTTTGTTGCCCCGCACTTCGTGATTTGCGATGCCAGTTTATTCCTGCTAAGTTTTATAGAAACCCAAGTTTACACAAGTTTTCTATGCTTATGGCATCTGTGAATGAAGGTATTGTTCGAAAGTTGTCAGCTTATGTGTACAAAGCATTTCGGCTACGTAGTGTTGTTATGTCTTAGTTCATGTAAGCCAACAGTATATTTTATTTGAAATGTAATGTCTTAGTTCGTGTATGATTTATTTCATTTGATTTGTGTGAAAATGTCATTATGTCATTGTATATATGTTCACCCCCGTCATAAGGGGCTATGGCCTAAAAAGAGTAAACAATCCAATCCAATCCAATCTCTCTCTCTCTCTCTCTCTCTCTCTCTCTCTCTCTCTCTCTCTCTCTCTCTCTCTCTCTCTCTCTCTTTGACCTTTACTCATTCAAAATCAGTGGTGCACAAGAACAACAACAACAATAGCCATCATCATCATCATCATCATCATCATCATCATCATCATCATCATCATCATCATCATCATCATCATCATCATCATCATCATCATCAAAACGTTTACAATCAAAATATTAATCATGATAATACTAACGTTCGAAGCTGCAAGCTGTTATCCGTTGTAGATCTACTCTATAACCCCGCGACGGCCGTGTCAATCAAACGAGATGGTTATGTCTACCCTAATCCGCGATCACCGACCGTATTTGCCACTATCAGTTCCAGACTTGGCATGCCGAAATGAGATAAAGTAGAGGAGAAATAAATCTTATAGTATGTGAAACTAGTACCAACATGCAGAGCTTGGACTGGTTTGAGGCTGTTGTGTGTACAGTGTGTGTTTTCTGTTCCGGTAGAATAGATCTACACGCAGTTCGACGCTACAACTTTTACTGATTTTCCAACATTTAACGAGAGAAAAATTGAAGAAACAATCCTCACCTGCTCTCTTCCTTGGGAAATTTGAACATCCGGAAGCCTTAATTGGCATGTGCGTTTGAGCAATTGATGGCCAAACACCATGCCCCACTGCGTTTTCGCGTTGGCGCGGCCATGCTTGTGCAGCACGATATCACTACTGCTGTGGAAAGAGAAAGTAGATTGTTCCATGTTTCCGCGTGGTGGCGCCACTGGGCTTCCGGTCTCACTTTTCAGCACCGTATGGAGCGTCTCTGTATACTCTATAGTCTCTGGCTATACGTCGACGCAAAACACAATCTTTGAAAAAAAAAACGTGCGCCCTATTCACGACTTTTCGACCTTGACATTGTAGCGGGGTCAAGTGGGCGTCGGCATCAGTGTCCAATCAAAAATAATAAAATCTGTTCTACTGCGGTTTCCGGTCCGGAATGTTTACTTTTAACTGATGACATGGCGCAAAACTAGTAAAAAGTAGAAAGAAGAAGAGAACGTGGATTAACAACCGTGAAGGTAATTGCGACCGTGCACTCTGGCATAGTTACAGGCACAGTAAGCCTCCCGTAAACCATCACAGATACTGTCAGGCTTTTACACACACTACAAACACCCTTTCATTTGAACGTTCACCAAACGGGAACATCCTAGGTGCCCTACGTAAAGAGCGAGCAATTTTCAAAGAATTAACTCCTCTCAAAATCGGACCGTGGTGCGTTTGGGCGCTGGACCTAACTTTTAAAATCTAAATAATAAATTGACAGCTTGTTACACAAACATTCTTAAATCATAAAAGAATTCTTTTTTCATCAAGACAAGATCAGTACAATTCGAAGTTTTCAAAGTTTGAAAAAAGAAAAGCCCGGAAGCAGGGTCACGCAAGGTCGTGGTTCTCGTAGCAGACGACGGTTCCTCTGAACAGTCAAAAGCCATCGCGAGAGTTCTTGTGAATCACGGCTGTTTGTTTCGTTTAGATTCAAAGGTACACAATAACGTGCTATTGCAGATAAGCTAACAGCGAGTCGCATTCAAATTACAATCTGACGACTACATTGTGAAAAAAGGAAACTGGATCACAAGGGTTCATGATGGCTCAGAGGTAAGATAAACCACGCAAAAATGAATTCTTTGAAAATGGCTCGCTCTTTACGAGCCGGGCACCTAGGATGTTCTCAAGCGGTGAGTGTTTAAATGAAAGGGTGTTTGTACTGTGTGTAAAAGCCTGACAGTATCTGTGATGGTTTACGGGAGGCTTACTGTGCCTTTAAAATGTGAGAGAACGACACACACGATACGAAAATAGCCAGTGGTTACCGAAATGAGAAAGAAGGGTTATGAATCGCAGTCAGTGTAAGCCGGAATAATGTTGGAACAAAAGAAAAATGGCAGCCCCCATGAGCTCAACAAGGTCAATCAAAAACGTCGTGAATAGAAAGCGTCCAGTAAAAGCCTGGCGGTGTCTGTGGTGATTTACGGGAGACAGAATAGGCCTTTGATATAGAAACATAAAATTCAAGAAACAAGACATATATAATCCTGACACAATATAAAGCCAACATATGTATATCTAGACCGGCACGGTTGGTCTAGTGGTAAGGCGTCCGCCCCGTGATCGGGAGGTCGTGGGTTCGAACCCCGGCCAGGTCATACTTACGACTTTAAAATTGGCAATCTAGTGGCTGCTCCGCCTGGCGTCTGGCATTATGGGGTTAGTGCCAGGACTGGTTGATCCGGTGTCAGAATAATGTGACTGGGTGAGACATGAAGCCTGTGCTGCGACTTCTGTCTTGTGTGTGGCGCACGTTAAATGTCAAAGCAGCACCGCCCTGATATGGCCCTTCGTGGTCGGCTGGGCGTTAAGCAAACAAACAAACTCAAAGTTAATGCATATTGTGATCAGAGGAAAAGTCACTACATTGCGCATAAATCGAGACATAATTGATAAGTCGGAAAACAACAAAAGAACATGAGAGAGGTTATGGGGAAAAATTTGTCAGGCAGCATGTCACATGACAGTGTCTAATAAATGTAATGAGTGAAATATAGAGGCTCATTTACGGAACCTGCCCGTCTGTCTAATATAGTCCTGTACAGTTATGAATATGGTCTGGTTGACATTTCGTGAATATTGCGGGATGCCTTTCAATAATATTTCGATATACTTATAATCATTTGTCAAATTATCAATGGACAATAATCTTATATCTCTATAGGCCCATTGCAGAAACTCAAGTTAACAACAGCATTTCTAATCGGCGCGCGCGGTATGAGAAGCACGGGTCGTAACTCTCTGGAATTGGTCATCCGCCGCCATGTTGGATGCCTTGCACGATCTCTGACAGTGCTTGAGCGTTGGGTGGCGACTCGCCAAAAGTGAAAATGACACGTTGTGTGGCCAAAAACTGCAGTCAGCAGGCACACTTTAGGATCCCTAAAGTTGTTTACCATCAGGGTGACAACTGGAAGGAAGTTACTGAGCGGAGAAGACGATTATAACTGGTTATTTTTTGCTGTGTGCAGTGCGCTAATCAACAATTGTCCATCGGTTGTGCCTTTTGAATGAACACTGTGATAGGATGCTTTGAAAATTATACTTTGCAGTAGTTACCTGAGCTGCATTGTACCTCATTTGCCTGTCTTGAGAGCTTTATCTTGTGAATTTTGGTGCACTGTCTGCATGGTCATTTGAGATAAAGAATAAATAAATGAATATAATAATGTATTCTTGCTTTACTTTTTATGTTGTGCTGTTGTGTTAAAAAGGCAGATCCCCTTTGGACTCATGCATGCACAGTTTTCTTCATTTTGTCTGCATACACAGTGAAATACGCAAAAAGAACAAGAGTGCAATGAAGAAAACTAACAAAGACGGCATCCAATATGGCGGCGCGAAGAGAGTATGAGCGGAGTTGTGCCCCTTAGGGCTAAAGCTAGCCGATCCATTTGATAACGTCACGCCGAGTAAGAAGAATGAATTGGACCTATACAAGGGACAATGCAATAAGTAATGTTCAGCAGTCTCGCTGGGATAACCACACTCGCATTGAGAGCAATCCTTAAGGTGCCGCTTACATAAATCAAAATTCAAATCACTCATACCAATACGCAATCTGCAATGATGTACTTGTTCAAATCTTTCTCCAAAATAATAATGGCATGGTACTTTAAAATCAGCATTTAACAAATAATTTTTGAACTCGCTCAAGGAGGTGGTCATTTTAACGTTATCTGGTAAGGTGTTCCATAGTGTCACAAAGATGTGAGTAGCATAATTTGTGGTCTGAACAGCGTCGTGAGTTTAACCTCCCTAAATGTTGTAGAGGCGAGGCGTAGAGACTGGGGGACGTTATTCACGTGTTTTGTGCGTTCCACGCCAAACTGGCTTTAGTTTGAGATGAGCTGTGTTTTGAGACATGCAGCTGGTCTGGGGGTAATAACGTCACAGCGTTTGAGATTTTCAACCGGGAAGGTTGTCGGCGCGTGTCGGTCTTGTTCTGGGAACAAGTACTCTTTCAAGAGACGGGTCTCTTAAGGTAAATGATTTACTATGTTGTATATTATTAAAGTTTGATTACATAGCTGCAGTGTAAAGGTTAGTGTATACAACGTGCACTAAATCTTAGTGTGAAGTTTTGAGAGAATTCTTGATGTAATTGTTTAACGGTTTTTCATGGGGAATTTCTTGAACATAAATGTTACGCATTTATGTTATGTTTAAGACGGTGATGCTTTGTATGGCAGTGTTATTCATAGATTAAGTATTTGTTGGATATTGAATGTGGACGGAATGTGAACGTAGAATGAACGAGAATGTATGAGTTGGTACATGAACGTTTGGAAGAAGAGATGGTTTTAGAGAATGTTGTATTAAGACTTGGTTAAATTCTTTAGGAGTTTCCATGAGGGGTTTCCATGGCGTGTACGAGGGAGGGACCTTACACGGGGAAGCGCGGGACGATGGTGGCGAGCAAGGGACCACATCGGCGCAGGATGACTAGACGAAGGAGTCTTCATCATTACCGGTCGTAGCTGACGACGGTTGTTTCGCTAATGGCGGAAGGGTTTCTCGGAGAGAAACGTGAAAGGTGCGTGAGGCATCTGTAAGGTGAATAATCATCTTTGTCGTGAAAGGTGCGTGAGGCATCTATAAGGTGAATAATCATCTTTGTCGTGAAAGGTGTGTGTTGGCATCTACAACGAGAGTTGTTTGGGAATTCATTATTCTACAAGGACTCAGCGACACAGGGAAGTGAAACTGGTGACATGCAGTGAGCCGCGTTTCGAACTCGTGAGTGTCTGTCAGTACCTTCATTTGTGCGTTAATCTCTAATTGAGATGGTATCTTTGTAATATGTATTCATTGGCCTTGAGTGAAAGATAGAAGTTTGTGTGAACTATGTGATTAACATGTGACTGTTATTGATGTATTTGAAGTGAAGTATCAGGTGGTTTTGGTTGAGGAAAATACAAGCCTGTATCCTCCCAAAGTCTGTTTGTGAAGTGTTTTGGTGTGAAAGGGTAGAGACAGTGCAATAGGGCAGAACACGTACATTTCATTTATGTCACATACAAACCACTTTATGACACATAGTACAGTCGTTTTGGGGATAAAAGAGTTGCGAAATAATTCGGTTCTATGGGGAGGCACATATCTTTCTAATGGTCTTCGTCTATGATACGGATTAATGTCAACTACAAGAGGGGGCAGTGCATTTACTAAGTACTGGGGGCATTTGTTATGTATCATCTTATGAAAAACAATTAATTTATGTCTTTTCCTTCGTTCTTTAAGGCTACATAGCCCACTTTCCTCATACAGCTTTGCATGGCTAGTGCCCTTAACTCCACCTATTATAAATCGTAGGGCTTCTAAGTGTAATTTTTCTAATGCATCTGCCATTATCTTAGTGCAATTATCCCAAACAACATCTGCATAGTAGAAATGGGGTAAAATAAAAGACTTGTACATTATTTCCAAACTTTTTCGACTTAATCTATATTTATAGAATCGTAAACAATTAATCAGTAAATTCGCTTTTTTAACTATACTTTGGATGTGGGCATCCCACTTGCAGGTGCTCTGTAAAATCACTCCAAGGTGTTTGTGTTGATCTACTTTTTCTAAAAAGACATTGTTGAAAAACAAGGGTTGAGGGGGGATTAAATCACGTTGAATATTTAACAATTCAGTCTTAGTCTCGTTAAATTTAACTTTCCATTTATTGGCCCATGCACTAATTTTATCAAGATCTTGATTTAATATATTGGTTCGTCTGTCTACATCTTCTAATGCAAGATACATGCTTGTGTCGTCAGCAAACAACTTAATTCCGGATTCAATATTCTTTACAATATCATTAATATAAACCAGAAATAAGAGCGGGCCTAGCACGGATCCTTGTGGAACACCGGCAGGAATCTTTTTAACATTAGACTGTGTTCCCTTAATTACAACAACTTGCTTGCGGTCTGTTAAATAATCACAGAACTATAATAATAACCGACCTCTAATGCCCACTGCTTCTAACTTGGCCAAAAGGCCCTTGTGCCACACTCTATCGAACGCTTTCGACACATCAAAAAATACAGCTTGGGTCGTAATGCCTCTGTCATGACAGGAACAAAATTCATTGTAAATCGAAATCAATTGGAATACACATGAATCATCTGGCAAAAAAACAGACTGCTGTGGAATGAGTATGTGATTTGCCTTTAAACAATCAAAAACATGTACATAAACACATCTTTCTAACACCTTACCAACACAACTCAGTAATGATATAGGACGGTAATTATTACACAATTCTGCTGGACCTTTTTTATATACTGGAGTAACATGGGCTAGTTTCCACGAGGCAGGAAATTTTCCTTCAACTAAACTTCTATTAAATATTTTTAAAAGGAGTTCTGATACAACATCCACAGAAGCAATTAATAATCGGTTATGTATTAAATCGGGACCTGCAGCTTTCGTCTTCTTCAAATTTATAATAACATCTTTTACTTCATTAACTGACAAGACTAAATTATTCATAAAACAATCAGAAATTTGGATTTCGGGAGGTTCATCGTCTGGATTCTCAATGGACGAATTCTGAATAAACTGATCATTAAAAATATTAGCTTTATCGTGGTTTAAATAATGTATTTGACCTTCTGAGTGGATTGGTGGAAGTTCCTCAGTTTTCATACCCTTCTTATTCATAAAGGATTTAACTAATTTCCACCATTGTTTAGTTCCGAATTTTGAAGGGTCTGAGATCTTTGTATCCAAATTGGAATAATACTCAATAATTCTTTCTCTTTTCTTTTGTGTCAATGAATTACGTGTCTGTCGATACAACAACCAATCTTCGGGTAAATCGGTTAATCTCGCTTTAGTGTGTATCTGATCGCGTGCATCAAATCTAAGATGTCAGATGTTACCCACTCCTTGTCCTCCGATCGAACTGTTACAGTCTTAACCGGCATATTCTCTTTGGCAATGCTCATGAAAATCGGAATAAAATCTTGGACATTGTCATCAAGACATTTATCAATAAAGACAGCAGACCAATCAAGTTGGGAAAGTGATCCACAAAAACTTTCAATATTCATATTATCATAATTAGAAATGGTTCTTTTAAATGAGCGATTAGGAATAACTACAGTGTTTAATACTGCACATGGTACACTGTGGTCACTACACACAGGAGGAAAAACATCTACGCGCTGTATCATTTGCGGGGTTTGGGTTATTATTAAATCTAGGCAGGTACTACTTGTCTCCGTGACACGTGTTGGCAGGGTTACAAGTTGGGTAAGTTGATATAAGTTCAATAAGTTCAGGAGATGCTGGGAGGGGTTACTACCAAAATCGGAGTTAAAGTCTCCAAGGACGATACATTTGACAAACTGGTTATTTACTCGACGAATGCTTTCGTCAACTAAGTCCCAATATTGGACCTTCGCATCATGTGGTCGATAAAAAGAACCCACTAAAAGTCTATCTTTATGAAACTTAATTTCAGTCCAGACTGCTTCAAGTCCTGGCACGTGCAGGTCTGGACGTGGCTTACAAAACAAATATGTTTTAACATAAATGGCTACTCCCTCATGTGGGTCATTTGGTCTGTCTAGTCTTATTGGAGGTTGAAAATTTGGGATCAGTAGTGAGGAACTGTCGTCTGTATGGGATAACCAAGTCTCAGATATGGTTAAAACGTCATGCTTTTGGACTTCAGGATGCAATAGATCAATTTTATTTTTAATACTGCGAGCGTTAATATGGACAATGGACACTTGTTGTGAGGGACCTGGTTTTTTTTCAACATCTCCAGATAAATGTGTGTGTGTTTGTGTGTGTGTGTGTGTGTGTGTGTGTGTGTGTGTGTGTGTGTGTGTGTGTGTGCGTGTGTGTGTTCGTGTCTATATGCATGTATGTCTGCCTGTCTGTCCCTGTCTGTGTGTCTTTGGCGTGAGAGAGATTAGTCCTTCGCAGTAAGTATGCAGTGCCTTGGCTTGTTAACGATTGTGCCAAATGCATTGTACGTTTACTTAATTGTTGTTGTTGTTGTGTTTGTTTTGTTGTTGTTGGTTTTGTTGTTGTTGATATTGATAATAATTATTTGTGTAAGTGCCTTTGTCACTGCCTGGGGATGGACGTTAACGAAGACCCTACGACGCGGTGTTTAACCTCCGATGATGAGAGCAACCCTGAACCGTGGTGGACAGAATGTATGCTGGTAGATGGACCTGACCCTTCCATGACGGATAATGTTTATCTGGACCTTGTCTCTCGGTGAGTGTGTTACTCGTAATATTATTCAAGTACCGGTATATGTGTTCTTGTGTATGCATATGTGTGTGTGTGTGTGTGTGCACGCACGCGCGCGTGTGTTTGTGAGTATCTGTGTGCATGAATGTGTGTGAACTCAGAACTCAGAACTTTGTGTGTGTGTGTGATGTGTGTGTGATGTGTGTGTGTGGTGTGTGTGTGTGTGTGTGTGTGTGTGTGCGTGTGTGTGTGTGTGTGTGTGTGTGTTTGTGTGTGTGTGTGTGTACAAGCATATACATATGCACTTGTTAGTGTAAAATGTTTGAATGTTGGAGTGCGACCCATGTTAATTCAAACAGCCACTTGTGTCATACTAGTATATCTATTTATATGACATTGCTTTTTTTCAGATAGTTACATTTAGTCAAGTTTTGACTAAATGTTTTAACATAGAGGGGGAATCGAGACGAGGGTCGTAGTGTGTGTGTGTGTGTGTGTGTGTGTGTGTGTGTGTGTGTGTGTGTGTGTGTGTGTGTGCGTGTGTGTGTGTGTGTGTGTGTGTGTGTGTGTGTGTGTGTGTGTGTGTCTGTGTGTGTGTGTGTGTGTGTGTGTGTGTGTGCGTGTGTGTGTGTAGAGCGATTCAGAGTAAACTACTGATCCGATCTTTATGAAATTTGACATGAGAGTTTCTGGGTATGAGATCCCGAGACGGTTTTTTTCTCCATTGTTTTGCATAAATGTCTTTGATGACGTCATATCCGGCTTTTTGTAAAAGTTGAGGCGGCACCGTCACACCCTCATTTTTCAATCAAATTGATTGAAATTTTGGCCAAGCAATTGTCGACGAAGGCCGGACTTTGGCATTGCATTTCAGCTTGGAAGCGTAAAAATTAATTTATGAGTTTGGTCATTAAAAATCTGAAAATTGTAATTAAAATTATTTTTTTATAAAATGATTCAAAATTACGTTCATTTTAATTTTTCATCATTTTCTGATTCGAAAAACATATAAATATGTTATATTTGGATTAAAAACAAGCTCTGAAAATTAAAAATATAAAAATTATGATTAAAATAAAATTTCTGAAATCGATTTAAAAACAATTTCATCTTATTCCTTGTCGGTTCCTGATTCAAAAAACATATAGATATGATATGTTTGGATTAAAAACACGCTCAGAAAGTTAAAACGAAGAGAGGTACAGAAAAGCGTACTGTGCAGCACAGCGCAACCACTACCGCGCTAAACAAGCTCGTTAATTTCACTGCCTTTTGCACGAGCGGCGGACTACGGTCATTGTGAAACAATTCTGTGAGTTCCACAGCTTGACTAAATGTAGTAATTTCGCCTTACGCGACTTGTTATATACCGAGCAACAAAAGAAACGCGAAAAAATTCGTCATTGTTTGATTGACAAAATCTCCAACAATTATAGAGTTAGAATTATTAAACCACAAAAGTTTAATGAAGGCATGTTTGACCTTACTTTTGTGTGATTATTTTGATGCTGTGACTGTTTTAACACACGAGACAAGCAGGTTTATCGTTAAACACATAATGCGCGCTCGCAGCACGTGCAAGTAGAGCAGGAGAAATCTGATGTGTGAGATGTGTTCACTAATGCATTAGCAATCAAAAGAGACCATGGCACGCTTGCTGCCAGTCTCACTTTTGAAACAGCCAGGATGCCAAGATTGACACCACCAAAATGCCAGGTCGATTTAAAGCTGAGGGTGATCCAGAAGCGCTGGTATGTGCTTTAAACGTGGATATTCCAACAGTTTATCACCTTCTGCAATGTTCTGGTGACATTGGAAGCACTGCAGTTATGCAACCCGGTGGATTTATTCGCATTACCCCAATAGGACAAGATCGCAATTTCCTGCCACAACGTCTTCGACATCGATTCAATTCAGCCGCTGACACTACCAGGAACATCATTGGAAGCAACCAGTGTCCGATCAGTGGCCAGAGAGCGCGATGAAGGCTGACTGAGCGAGACCTCCAAAACTTCGTTAACGTAAAACCTACTTGTCCCGTGTATTAAAACAGTCGCAGCATCAAAATAATCACGCAACAGCTAGGTCAAACATGCCTTCATGAAAATTTTGTGGTTTGATAATTCTAACTCCATAATTGTTCGAGATTTTGTCAATCAAACATTGCAGAAATTTTTCGCGTTTCTTTTGTTGCTCGGCATATGTTACAGTCGTTTTATTTGTTTCATCTGTCATTTCTCTTTGTTAATCATTTCAGATTTGGAGGACCTGCAACCACGATCAAAGTGTCTTGTTCAGCAGTGCCCCGCCTTGCAAGAGGTCAACATTCTGAACTTCGCACGCTCGGACAATGCGTGACTGAAACAGGGAACAGATTCACCCCAGCTGACATTGTACTTCACCCCACTCAACTTCACATTTTGCAGCACCAATTTGAACACCTGGTGTTTCTTTGTGGACCGCCTGGGACAGGGAAATCTCTTCTTCTGATTGTTAAAGGACTAGACTGGATCCAGAACAAAAGAAAACCAGTGCATGTCGTGAGCACGAGGAAGGACAACATGGCGGCGTCACACATGATCGCTCATCAGCTGTGGGAGATGACAGAAAAAGCAGATAGACACTTGGTTCGGCAGCACAAGTATCATCTGCCGATGGAGCTTAACAAGGCTTTGGAAGAACTCAGTCAGTCAGTACCAGGTGAAGTCTTTGTCATCGTGGATGAAGCTTGTGATGGTTATACAGAGTGAGTAATTTCACAAGTTTTCATGAATGCACGTTAAGTACAAGGTCTACACTGGAATTATTCTTATGCGTTACAATGTGCTTTCACATGCCTCATCTGAATGCTATAAATTGAGAAGTTATTCATTTGTCTCAAATTAAAATTGGCCAAAAAACTCAAACCAATGTTGTATCTGATGCACTTACATACAGTGCAAAATTTCCACAAACGGAGCTTAATTTTTTTTTCTTTTTCTAAAGCTCTTTCTTTTGTTTCAGAAACAGCGAAACTCACTTTGCCGAGTTTTGCACCAAGCTCAGCCAGCGTGTGGGGCCAGGGTTACACCTCTGGGCTGCCTCCATGTACCACACATTGAGACCACCATTGCTGACCGCGGCTTTGGTGAAAACTGGCCTGAGGGCACCCCCGGCAGTCACTGATCACGTGGCTCAGCACCGCGCTCTAGGACAAAATAGGAATGTCCACGGTTATGACAACTCCCTAGCTCCGCTGCCTGCTGAAGGTCCACCTGTGCGAGAAGTGACTCATCATGGCGATGGACATGATCAACAAAAGGAAACGTATGAGTGTGAATCATGCGGGAAGGAGGTCGCCAGAATCCTTGATACCTTGCACGTTGGAAACACTGGTGAGCTTTCAGTGTGTGTTTGTGTGTGTGTGTGTGTGTGTGTGTATGTGTGTGTGTGTGTGTGTGTGTACGTGTGTGTATGTGTGTGTGTGTATGTGTGTGTGTGCGTGTGTGTGTGTGAGCTTCCAGTGTGTGTTTGTGTGAATGTGTGTGTGTGTTTGTGTTTGTGTGTGTGTGTGTGTGTGCGTGTGGGTGCGTGTGTGTGTGTGTGTGTGTAGAGTAATTCAAATGAAACTACTAGACATGAAACTGTACATGCAAAATCTTCCAGACGATATATCCCCAGACTTTTCCGATGACGTCATATCCGGCGTTTTATAATGACTGTATTGTATTCTTTATTCTTGGGCAATTACAGATTCTGTATTCTGTTTAGAAATCGCGATAGACATGTCATGTTTATTCTAAAACTGTGCACACATTTAAAGAGTCTTGTTTTATGCAAATAAGGTACCATGTTCGCAAGTGTGTTCAGAAACAACCGATCACATTTTGTATTTAATTGTACATGTGACATCTATAAGGTATTATCTTCACAGGGGTGTTCCAATTATTTCGAAAACAGTTTTCGTACATGACGTCCAGCATATTGGATAGCATTTAAACTCGGACATAAAAGATTAATAGGTCAGCTTGTTCAATATTTGTTGTTTAATTCTAATGAAAATTGAAATTCCATGAATAGATTCAAAAATGGTCCTATTGTATTTCTTTTACCATTCCCTGAATCCGAAGGTCCTATGGTTTAATTTCTAACTGTGTTTTTTTTTGAGTGACATAGACACGCACTAAGCTCCTTCCCCCTCCCTTCTCCTTGTAGCAACCCCATCTGATTTTCTCTCTCAATGCATGTTTGCTTTTCTCTTAACAAAGCGAGGTTGGGTGTGGTCCTGGATAGAAGACAGAAGGGAAGTAGGTAGAAAGAAGACAGAGATCAACTTATGGAGAGACAGCTGCCAGTAGCTGTTCAGACTTTGTCGTGGGACGGCCGTGGGGAAGAGTTGTTAGACATCAACTAATCGAATATGGAAGAAAACTCACGCATTTGACAAGGCTTGCCACAACATCATCATTCTTTACACACCACTCTGTCCTATCATTTTAGACTCACACGCGTCATGAGGGAGCGGCATTTTAATGTCATCTTAACTCGCCTATGGAAACAGTAAAGTCGTCTGAGATGCCGTTTGCAATATCCTCAGTGTTGACGAGTTTGGTAAGAGAAGAAACGAGTATCAGCGAGAGAAATGAATTAAAAGCGATGTGTGCAATTTGAGGCTTTTGCAGGGTTTGACTACGTTCGTTTATTTCCCCGGAAGCGTAGTAGTACGTACACTATTTCTCAGCTTGATTTACTGTTTAGAATAGAGATATAGACAGAAAAATAGTAATTGCTTGTTTAACATTTTACTTTTTTATTTTTTATTTTTACATGGTTTTATTTATTTTTTGTACATAATTATATGACATGACAACAACATCAGACATCAACATCAAATAACATCAGACATACAAGGCTATGCTATATGCATGTTAAAAAAAACCCAAAAAAAACAACGGAAGGCACAATAAAACGTACAATTATATAGCCCATGTTCAACACATTTCTAAATTATATAAACATAATCTTTGTTTCCTTTCTTGTCTTTTTATTTAATTATTTTATAAAACTACTCATAGCAACAAAATCCTGTTATCTCCATAGTTAATACTCTGGATTGTAAAGAAAAATGATAACGATCAACAGAATTATAGAATATCCTTATCTTGTTAAAAAAAATAATCAATGATTTGACAATATCAGAGGTTTAAATGGGTACCACTCCAGAAAAAATGTATTACACTTAAAATTAATTTTACTTAAATATTCTTCTACCAAATATCTTTTTCTCAAATCTCTTTTAAATGCAACCAGTGTAGGAACAACTTTTGCATACTTACACTTGTAAATACAAAATTTGTCATTTAATATTATAAAATCAAACACTGTACTACTTTTAATATTTTTATCAATACCAAACAAAATAAACTTTTCATTAAAGGAAATGTTCTCAACATTGTGACATTCATTTTTAACATAATTTAACAGATCATTCCAAAATGACTGTATATATTGACACGCCCATAAACAATGTTGAATACTATCCCTCTCATCTCTGCATAAATGACACATCACGTCTTCAACTACTCCCATTTGTTTTAATATCACATTTGTTGCCAAAATCCTATGCAATACTCGTATTTGAAACCATTTAAGTTTCACTTCAGAGATGTTCTTTACATACTTAAAACATAATTTCCAATCAACATCGCCTTCTAATTTATCTTCCCATTTTGTACAACAATTTGGACGCTTTCCATCCTGTAATAATTTTTCATAATACAATTTTGCTCCTTTCATTTGGGAATGAATGACTGACACGGATTTAATACCATCAACCATACTGTTATTCTCCAATACAATATCAAACGTTCTTATATATTTTTTAATTGCTCCCACACATCCTAAATAACTCAACAAATTCGTTCTGATTTGATACTTTTCACAAAACTCGTTATAGGTATAGAGAAACGTCCATGGTCATTAACCAACTGACCAATGAAATAAATGTTATTATCAAACCAATTCTGAAAAAAACAAGTCTTTTTCCCAATCTTTATATTATTATTAAAAAAAGTGGTTCTGCTAATATTTCTTTGCCTTTGGAGGTTTCTAAATCTATTTTTATATCGAAACTGTTCATAAACATTAAACACGCCCTTCCAAAAACTATTACAATGTTCTTTACCACTATACAGGCTAGAACCACACACATAAATGTTGTCCACATCAGGATATAAAACAGTTGTTATAACTTTCCATTTGTGGACCGTAAACCTCAACTTTTTTTTATCCAAGTCAATTTAAAGGACCATAACTCTTTGTAAGGTCAGATAAAGCAGTTGGGGTTGATTTAATGATATAGGTAAGCATCTAAAGATGCAAAAACCGAACAGTAAATCACATGTTTTGTGTTGCATCAGTCTAATTTTACACAAAATGCATGTTCAAAAAGCGGCCAAATTCGTCTGCTACGCGAGACTTCAAAATCCCCGCGGCAGCAGGCCGTTGGCTGTGACGTCACATGCAGGCATCAGAAGCGAAAATAGCGACGCTCGGTCTGCATCTTTGCTGCAGCCGTGGATGCGTGCGTACTCCCGACATCATGCCGAGAGAGTGTGCTGCTGCTGTACGTTCGGAGTTGCAAAAAAAGGACTCAGGCTTGAGTTTTCATTTGTTTCCATCCGACTCAAGGCTCTGAAGCAGGAATGGGCTGTGAAAATGAATCGGCTGGACCCAAAAACCAAGAAACAACAACAACAACCCTATTGTTGAGAAACCAGCGAAACTACATCAACAATACCAACAACAACAACACCATTGTTGAGAAACCAGCAAAACTACATCAACAACAACAACAACAACAACAACAACAACAACAACAACAACAACACCATTGTTAAGAAACCAGCGAAACTACATCAACAATAACATAAACACCATTGTTGAGAAACCAGCGAAAGTACATCAACAATAACAACAACAACAACAACAACCTCAACAACTACAACAACAACACTATTGTTGAGATACCAGCGAAACTACATCAACAATAACAACAATAACAACCACAACAGCATTACAACATTGGGCAACAACTACAACAACTACAATGACGACAACAACACTGACAACAACTCGTAAACCAAGAACAACTACAATGTCAACAACACCACCAACAACAGCTTTACACTGATAAACAGTCGCGATATAACCTTGAATGGTTGAAAACGACGTTAAACACCAAATAAAGAAAGAAAGAACATTGATAAACAGTAGGTGGAACACAATTGATTTGACACGTAGCAACCTTCATTTCATCTACGACGACGACAACAACAACATCAACTCAAATTCGAGAACATATACGTCTTCAACAACATAACCAACAACAAATCCGATAGAACTTCAACTACAATCTCAACAGTGATCATGGGCTGCCTAATCTATTTGCTGAGTCTGGCAGACATTTGACTTCCACCCTTGAGAGAGAATAGTTTTTCCTCGTAAACTCTGTGCCTCAAACCTGACTAAGAGGATACAACTCTGCATTAATCCCCGATTATCAACCCAGATAGATGGGACACTTCCGTCTCAACTCAGACGCCGCAGTAAGAACGATCTCCAGCAACAGACGCTGATACGGTACAGCTATCTGCTCGCCGGCTCCTAAGCCACCCCACCCCCACCCCCCCCCCCCCCAGCCTGTATGTCTACACACTGACACCAATTCAACCTCCAACTGCGCTGTTAACCCGTGGTTTGTAGAAAGGGAACAATATTTTACAAATTACGTCGAACCTAAATCCGCGATTTGTAAAAATGTAAACAAAATCAACAACAAAAATCATTTCTCTATTCAGCTTATTGTCCCATCGCTGGGAAATTCGGATCGCTTCCTCCCAGTGGAAAGCTAGCAGCAACAGAGTCGCGCTACCCCAAAGTCAAGGGATCCATTAGATTTGTTTTTCTTTCTTTTTTCATTTCTTTATTGTCCTGTATCGCTGGCGAATTCGGATCGCTTCCTCCCAGTGAAAAGCTAGTAGCAACAAGAGTCGCGCTTGTGGTCCAAGTTGGGGAATGTGTCCAAGTTGTGGTATTTGTCCAAGTTGGGGTATGTGTCCAATATGTGGAATGTGTCCACGATGTGGTATGTGTCCAAGATGTGGTATGTGTCCAAGTTGTGGTATGTGTCCAAGATGTGGTATGTGTCCAAGACGTGGTAATGTGTCCAAGATGTGGAATGTGTCCAAGTTGTGGGATGTGTCCAAGATGTGGTATGTGTCCAAGTTGTGGTATGTGTCCAAGATGTGGTAATGTGTCCAAGATGTGGTAATGTGTCTAAGTTGTGGTATGTGTCCAAGTTGTGGTATGTGTCCAAGTTGTGGTATGTATCCAAGTTGTGGTAGGTGTCCAAGATAAGGTAATGTGTCCAAGTTGTGGCATGCGTCTAAGATGTGGTCTGTGTCCAAGTTGTGGTATGTGTCCAAGATGTGGTATGTCTCCAAGCTGTGGTATGTGTCCAAGTTGTGGTATGTGTCCAAGATGTGATATGTGTCCAAGTTGCGGTATGTGTCGAAGACGTGGTAATGTGTTGAAGTTGTGGTATGTGTCCAAGTTGTGGAATGTGATGGGAAAATAAAGAAATGAAAAATAAATCTAATAGATTCATTGACTTTGGGGTAGCGCGACTCTGTTGTTGCTAGCTTTCCACTGGGAGGAATCGACCCGAATTTCCTAGCGATGGGACAATAAAGGAAAGAAAACAATTCCCATAGTTCCCTTGACTTTGGGGTAGCGCGACTTTGTTGCTGCTAGCTTTCCACTGGGAGGAAGTGACCCGAATGTCCCAGCGACGAGACAATCTAGTAATGAAAAAAAATCTATTCATAAACAGTCGCGCTACCCCAAAAGTCAATGGATTTTGTTTTTGTGCCTTGACTTTGGAGATGACAAGATATCGGGAGCATTAACGTGATTTGTAAAAAAAAATACTAATCACGGGGCGCGCCGACCCTTGATTTTAACCCCCAGGCTCAAAACTGTAAGGTTCAGCAGCTAAAGTTGCTTCACTGCATGTGACGTCATCGGAATTTTACCCAGAATTCACCACTTCCGTACTCTCGCGGACGTTCGCAATAAAATGGCCGCCAGATCGGAACGCGAAAACGCCTCGCTTCAGCCACGAAATTCGTCGGATTATGGCCCAAAACGATTCCGAAATAAACTAAACTCTGTGAGGGAAGGTAAGAAAACAATTTCCTACGGCATGCATATGCCTGGTTAACCAAAGTCACGCCAAAACGCAAATGAACGCGTTTTTGACAAAAAAACTGTTGGGGTCCTTTAAGGGCTAACATATAAGTCTTAACGTGAGGGACATCAAGGCCACCAACCTTACAACTTTTAACTACAACATTTCCTACTAATCCGATCACGTTTTCGATTCCACACAAAGTCGAAAATCCTAGTCTCTAAATCATTCAATCAATCAATCAATGAGGCTTATATCGCGCATATTCTGTGGGTACAGTTATAGGCGCTCTGCAGTGATGCCGTGTGAGATGAAATGTTATACGGCCAGTAATTGCAGCCATTTCGGCGCATATTTACCTTTCACGGCCTATTATTCCAAGTCACACGGGTATAGGTAGACAATTATTAACTGTGCCTAAGCAACTTTGCCAGGAAAGACCCTTTTGTCAATCGTGGGATCTTTAACGTGCACACCCAATGTAGTGTACATGGGGGGGAGTTCGGACACCGAAGAGAGTCTGCACACAAAGTTGACTCTGTGAAATAAATTTCCGCCGAACCTGGGATCGAACTCACGCTGACAGCGGCCAACAGTCCAGCGCGCTACCAACTGAGCTATATCCCCCGGTAATATCCCTGAGCTATATCATTCACAAACTTGTCTGGAGGGTTTGGCAACACCATCCACAAGTATACAAGCTTGGACAATATTACGGATTTTAAAACTGCTATTCTACCTATAGGGGTTATCAATCTCTTAGACCAAATCAAAAATAATCGTTTTACTGCTTGAAACTGTATATCAAAATTCATTTGTACACAATTCTTTAAATCACTCGTAAACCAAATACCCAATACTTAAAACTTTGGGGAGTTCCATTCAAAATCAAGGTGTGGCATATACCTTACATCACTATTTATATTACAACCTAACCTAACAATTCCTGTTTTGTCAATATTCATTCTTAACCCTGATTTATTTCCAAAATCGTTTAATATGTTCATTGTTTCCTCAAACGTCTCCATATCTCCTCTTTGAAATAATTCAGTATCGTCGGCGAATTGTGATAATTTAAATTCTGTTGCACTGATAACAATTCCCTTAATATTTTTATTTTTCTTAATCATAAGTGAAATTTTCAGTAAGTACTGGTGTCACATGACTGATGTGAACCAGTTGATTGGCTAATGGTGATGCGCTAAAACTGTTAGTGCGCTAACTTTTCAACAGAGCGTATTCTTCCGCCCTTTGCCTAAGCGCGACTGTGCTCTCATCCTCAGAATTAATTAATGACATGTAGCTCAGGCCAAAAAAAAAAAAGGTCTGTTTACGGTAACATAGGCCCAAAAAATAGGGTTGGTTGGTCGGGATTTTTTTTTCTTTTTTTTTCCAAAAAACCATATTTTTACGTTATTTTGCAAAAAAAACAAGATTTTTTTTTTCCCCCAAATGCCAAAAAAAAGTCTAGGGTCGCGCGAAAAAACTAGGGTCGGTCGGGTTACCGTAAACAGACCTATTTTTTTTTGGCCTTATATTCTCCACAATACCAAATTACCATAAATGCCCTGCTTCTCAATTAAAGCAGAAGTGATTTTTTCTGACAGATTGCATGTGCCTGTGCCACAGTGCCACTGATCTAAAAATAGAAGCCGCTGCGTTTCATCTCATTTTCGCCGACTAGCATAGATTCTTCTCATATGCCGTATTAGTGGCATGTCGCTTATCATCCACATTACCAAATGATGAGTTAGTATACAATTCCCAGCGGCTAACAGAAAACACAAGTGTTATTCCGATAACGTAGGCTACCAGCTATAGACCAGCATTTGGAAGACTGACTCGATCGACTCTGTTATACGTAGTAGCAGACTACACTGAAATACGACTGCATCAGTTCAGTAAATGAATGGTTTCCGAATTATTATTTCAAGGCAAGAACAATCGTAATCGAAAACGTGTAGGGTTCAGAACGTTCTTACCATATATATAAGACTTATTACCAGCCTGCCTCATGCGTGCAGACTCAGTGCAGTCTGCAGTGGTTCGATTGCCCAAGCCTAGCAGACGACATAAACCCCGCTCAGCAAATTAACAAATTGGGCAAATGTGAACGAAAAAACGATGGGGATATAATACCTGTAGGGTTCAGAGCATTCTTACCGTTCATATTTAGTATCAGACTCCCCGATGAGTGAAGATACAACACGAGAAATATGCCACATTTATTTTGAAAATGTGCTAACCGTCGAGTCCTTCGGGGGGTAGTCAATTCAAGGGGAGTCACTCTGCACAGTCCATCCGTCGAAGCTCGACTGAAAGTTTCGAATCGCAAAAACGAAGAGCACAGTTCTTTCTCCGAGTTCAAATGAGGTCTCTCTGAAAGATCATCACTGTTCAGCTTAACGCTACACTGGAATTTACCAACAGAAATTAAAATGCGTGTGACGAAAACACGACACACTTGAGACAGCCCACCCAAAACTAGATCTAAACACGTCCTGACCACACAGTTATGCCTATTCAAATGCGCGTAGCAAAATGTGCGTTTGGAATCTTCTTTTTTCTATGGCGGTACTGACAATATCGTTATTGAAACAATCCCAGTGCACAAAGGGACTTATAGAGCAAATCTCGAAAATAATTATTGAACTCAGCGCTATGGGCGGGGATATAGCTCAGTTGGTAGCGCGCTGGATTTGTATTCAGTTGGCCGCTGTCAGCGTGAGTTCGATCCCAGGTTCGGCGGAAATTTATTTCACAGAGTCAACTTTGTGTGCAGACTCTCTTCGGTGTCCGAACCTCCCCCCCGTGTACACTACATTGGGTGTGCACGTTAAAGATCCCACGATTGACAAAAGGGTCTTTCCTGGCAAAATTGCTTAGGCACAGTTAATAATTGTCTACCTATACCCGTGTCACTTGGAATAATAGGCCGTGAAAGGTAAATATGCGCCGAAATGGCTGCAATCTACTGGCCGTATAAAATTTCATCTCACACGGCATCACTGCAGAGCGCCTAGAACTGTACCCACAGAATATGCGCGATATATAAAGACTCATTGATTGATTGATTGATTATGCGCTTCGTTCAATAATGAATTTTCTCGATTTGCTCTATAAATCCCTTACAGGGCCGGACTAGGCTAAGAGGAGGGGGGGGGGGGGGTTGCTAGTGTTGGTCCAGGGGGGTGTTCTTCCTGGCGGGGTCAAGGGGCAGAGCCCCTTGTGGGGGTCATTCGCCCCCTGAAGATAATGGGTAGGTCATATTCTGAGATAGGAAAATGGTCGCTCCTTGCATGAAACGGCATAAAATAAACAATAATAAAAAATGCTTTAAATAAGTGAGGTACATGTTTAGGCTAGGGGAGGGGGGGGCGCAACACCCATACCCCCCCCCCCCCCCCCCCCCGGTAGACCGGCCCTGAGCCTTAGTGCACTGGGATGTCTCAATAACTTAAAATATTTCAGCACACAAAATGACAAATATGGGATCGCCCTGTCTACATCCTCTTCCTACATTAAACCAGGGGCTATATAGGCTGACCGTTTACTAATACAGTCAACTTAATATTTAAATAAAACGTCCTTATCCACCTCAAAATATCATTTTTTAATCCAAATGCCTCAAGCGTTTTAATCATACGCCAGTCCAGCGAATCAAACGTCTTCTCAAAATCAATGCACATCAACAATGTTATGCTCATTACAATATTCAATCAAATCATAAATTAAACGCACATCATTTCCAATAATTATTTCTATTCCAGCAAACAATTTTACGTTGTATTCACGTTGTATTCACGTTGGGGAACGTTAGGTTTAGGTTACGTTTCAACGGTTTTTTACGTAGGTTTGTATGGACGAAACCACATGGAAATAACGTTGAAAAACAACGTTGTCTTTTGCGTGAAATCAACGTGAATACAACGTGAATTTTCGGTTGTGGTCTTTGTTTGATGGAAATAACGTTGCGTGTTTACGTAAATTCCACGTGAATAAAACGTCAAATTTTGGTTTGTAAAAATGTTACGTAAATTCCACGTGAATGCAACGTGAATTGTTGGTTGTGGATGTGATTTGGTGGAAATTACGTTGCGTTTTTACGCCAATTCCACGTGAATGCAACGTGCATTTTTGGTTGAAATTAGTGAATGTGGCATTTTGGTAAACATAACTACATAAATGCTACGTGCTCTGCATTTGTTGTTATTTTAATTTTTTTTATCAATTCACAAACGCAAACAATAATTACAACGCAATAATCTAGTCACAGATCATAACTATTCAAACAGCCCTAGCTACCATTACATTTTCTCATAAAATATGCCTACCTTGTGTAATCAATACATGCTCTGACATTTTTAGGCCTGGTTTATCACATAAATGTTTGTACAAATCAAGTTTGAATAAAAGCCGTAAAGCTTGAATTGGGTAAGTGGGTGAAAGGGCAGACGAAATAAATTTCAAGATGGCGAGCCAAACACCAGGTCGATTCACCTTTTCAGTCGGCTAATTAAGCCGACGAAAGGAGACAAATACGCGAGGCAATACAAGTTTATGATGTGTGTAGTAGTGGCTTGTCGAGTGTCGGATGCGTTTCAGCAAAAATGAGACAGCTAATGTTATCTAATCGACACATGGGGACTTGCCAAAACCAGTGAACCGAAAGTCTTTAGATCTTTTGACCGCTGACACGCGCGTGTTCGTCTGCTCATTTGAATACATGCATTTTTTGTTGGAGTAAAATGTTATTCTTTGGATTGACCACACGCATTTTCAGATGTTCAATCATGAACCATGACCTTGATAGGTGTTTGTCTGAATATATTGCTGAATAAGTTGCATATTGAATTACTTTCACCTATGATATGTGACTGATCATATGCATGTTACCTTCGCGTAAACAAATAAAAACAAGTCGCGTAAGGCGAAATTACTACATTTAGTCAAGCTGTGGAACTCGCAGAATGAAACTGAACGCAATGCATTTTTTCACAATGACCGTAGTCCGCCGCTCGTGCAGAACGCAGTGAAACTGACGAGCCTGTTTAGCGCGGTAGTGGTTTCGCTATGCTGCATTGCACGCTTTTCTGTACCTCTCTTCGTTTTAACTTTCTGAGCGTGATTTAATCCATACATATCTTATCTATATGTTTTTGGAATCAGGAACCGACAAGGAATAAAATTGAAATTGCATTTAAATCGATTTGGGAAATTTAAGTTTGATCATAATTTTTATATTTTTAATTTTCAGAGCTTGTTTTTAATCCAAATATAACATATTTATATGTTTTTGGAATCAAACGATGATGAAAAATAAGATGAACGTAATTTTGGATCGTTTTATAAAAAAAAAATTTACTTACAATTTTCAGATTTTTAATGACCAAAGTCATCAATTAGTTTTTAAGCCACCAAGCTGAAATGCAATGCCAAAGTCCGGCCTTTGCCGAAGATTGCTTGGCCAAAATTTCAATCATTTTTATTGAAAAATGAGGGTGTGACGTCATCAAAGCCATTTATCGAAAAAATGAAAAAAAGGCTTGGGATATCATATCCAGGAACTCTCATGTAAAATGTCATAAAGATCGGTCCAGTAGTTTAGTCTGAATCGCTCTACACACACACACGCACAGAGAGACACACACACACACACACACACACACACACACACACACACACACACACACACACACACACAGACACACACACACACACACACATACACCACGACCCTCGTCTCGATTCCCCCGCTATGTTAAAACATTTAGTCAAAACAGTACACCACACCTTTTGAAATCGTTTTAATTCCTTGTCGGTTCCTGATTCCAAAAACATATAGATACTAGAATGAATACCCGCTTATGAATGAATACTTAGAGCCGTACGCCGGGTCCGAACAATGGACCCGCCAAGCTTAGGTCCCTCCCAGATTCGTGGAATGGGAACAGCACGAAAATGATTCAGTGGCCATAATGCCATTCCTGACCATATCGAGTCCCATCCTTGTCGACGAATGTAACCGTGTTAGTCACCTTTGGAGGCGAACTCCACTCAAACAGAACTGAGCAAGTTAGAGCTTATCTCTAAGCCCTTTTGAACTGTTATGGCTTCTCAAAGGAAGGCCAGTACATAAAATTACACAAAAGCCGCCAGACCACATCACAAACAGAACTGAACAATGCACAGGTGTTGCTCACATAGAGACACACACACACACACACACACACACACACACACACACACACACACATACACACACAAACACAGAGAAGCCGTATCTATAGAGAGATAGATGACAGTGTATTTTTCGCGTGGCTATAAATTGATTCGACCTTTGCACTTTTACAGTGAGGATAATTTACGGGTCCAATTTACGTTCTGGACACTGCGGTGACCTTCTAAAAATAGTAACAGAACGCCGGGAATATCCGAAGATGCCCCCTTCACACTACAGTGCACCATACGAAGGAAGGGAGGTAAACGCTGAAAACATGGAGAAGATGAGAAGATAAGGAAGAGTTACTTATAATGGTGAAATGAACTCAAAAACCAAATTCGGTTCAGCGCTGCGCGCTGAGAGCACGTGTTGAAATATCTCATCGATGATATTGTGTCCGGGGTGTAGCTGAATACGGTGTCCAAATTTGAAAAAGATCCACCGAGAACTTTGGCTTTGGTGTGTCGGTATGGGGGCCCGGGTAGCTGAGGTGGAACCAAAATAGCTGAGGTGGAACCAAAATCGATTCAGCGCTGCGCGCTGAGAGCACGTGTTGAAATATCTCATCGATGAGGTTGTGTCCGGGGTCTCTCTGAATAAGCCCACCAAATTTGAAGCAGATCCATCGAGAACTTTGGCCGTGCATCGCGAAGACACAGACACACAGACACACACACAGACACACAGACAGACACAAGTCGTATATATATAGATATAGATGATATGTTTGGATTAAAAACACGCTCAGAAAGTTAAAACGAAGAGAGGTACAGTAATACGTGCTATGCAGCACAGCGCAACCGCTACCGCGCTAAACAGGCTCGTCACTTTCACTGCCTTTTGCAGTAGCGGCGGACTACGGTCATTGTGAAAATATGCAGTGCGTTCAGTTTCATTCTGTGAGTTTTACAGCTTGACTAAATGTAGTAATTTCGCCTTACGCGACTTGTTCTCTCTTTCTTTCACTCGCCCGCCCGTAATCGGAGAGGTATTCCTTTAGCAATCTAGGATTTTATTTTTCTTACAAATTAACTGGGGATTTATTTAAACATGTTCGGATCAACTGAATACAACAATCTGTTTTTATTTATTTTTTTATTTAATTCATTGCTCAGGGCATCTCTTAGTCAATGAGCCATCACGTAGTTTCTCTTGCTGATGTGTGTCTATCTCCTGCGTGCCTCTGCAACAGACACAAGACACACTGTGTCAGTGGCTATATGACGAAACAAACTAAAATGTATTGTAACAATCGATTTCCAGATGACTAGAACGTGTCACAGACACGTACAGTCAAACCCGGTTATTGACCGCACAAGTTAATTAAGGGACTTTCCAAAAGTTTTTCGTGGACTTAATAGTTAATGCTGTCCGCAGGTTACAGTAAACATAACACTCTCAGTCACATCAACACACAGACGAAAAACACGCATATAAACTTGGCAAAAAAATGATTGCAACAAATTTCAAACCCAAATTAAAGAATTAATCCCTGTGTCATTACATTAAAACTGTATATGCCAGTTATGGCCGTTCACTTAACATTCAGGGTCACCTTTTGGACTAAATATTTATTTTACAGGGATCACGTGACCGCCGCTCAAGTATACCCTCAAAATCGACCAGACAAAAACGGAAGGGCCGATTTAAAAATCGAAAAAAAAATTCACAATTGCCAATACTTTGCAACTTTGACATTTACAATGAAATTCAAACCACTTATCTACCCTGAACAGATGGTTTTGTTTAGCTACCTTGCGTTTTTCGTGTGCTATGCTATTCCTAATAATATAGGTGTCGATCGCAAGAGCGGTCAAAAACGGGAATGTTTGCGTAATTGTTTAGGGGTATCATGACAAAAAAGACTGCACTTTAACAATGACTTTGTGGATTGCTTTGAAACTTTCAGAATATGTTACCAACATACTAGAGATACTTCGAGCGAAATTATGGAGTGTTACAGGTGTTTGTTAACATGGTGTGCAATGTTTTGAAAGAAGTTTTTAATCTCGTCATAGGATTGTTCACTTGGGTCCAAAAAAATCATGACTTTGCATGTCTTTAGAAAAAATGATTGAAACACACACTGCTAAAGTTTTATGTGCGTGTAAGCACTGACGCAAATTTGCTGGGCCTGTAAACATGCTACATATGTAAGCGATGATTCTGATGCCACAGCGATGCCCAGCCAAGCGTGACCGTAGCATGTTTTAAGAGGCACGCAGCGATAACAGCGTGAACGTTCCATTTTTTTCTCATGTGTTTGCATGACTAGCAAATTAACGCCAGTGGCTACATGCAAATGAAACTTCGATAGTATGTGTATCAATCATTTATCTGTAGACATGCAAAGTCATGATTTTCAGGGACACAAGTGAACAATCCCATGAGGAGTTTAACAACATTTTCTGAAACATTGTGTCACATCTGAATAAACACCCGTAACGATCCCAACTTTCGCACGAAGTATCGCTAGTATGCTGGTAACATATTCGAAAAGTTTAAAAGCAATCCACCAAGTCATTGCTAAAATGTAGCGCTTTTTGACATGATACTCATACAAATGGACGCAAAACATCCCGTTTTTGACCTCTCTTGCGATCGACACCTGCATCAGTAGGAATAGAATAGCACGCGAAATACGCAAGGTAGCAAAACAAATGAATATGTTCAGGGTAGATCATTGGTTTGACTTTCAAAGTTGAAAAGTTTTGCCTATTGTGATGTTGTGTCGATTTTTCATTCGGCTCTTTCGTTTTTGTCTGGTCGATTTTGAGGGTACCCTTACTTGAGAGGCGGTCACGTGATCCCTGTGAAAGAAATGTTTATTCCAAAAAGGGATCCTCAAGGTTAAGTGAACGGCCTTAACTGGCATATTCAGTTTTAATGAAATGACACAGGAATTAATGCTTTAATTTGGGTTTGAAATTTGTTGCAATAAATTTTTGGCCAAGTTTATATATACTAAACACACACACACACACACGCACACGCACACGCACACACCGGCACGAACTCAAACAAACATATAAACACGTCACACACACACACACACACACACGCGCGCTCGCACGAACACACACTCACACACACATTTGCGCGCTCGCGCAGTGATTTCTAAACAACAACAACAACAACAACAACAACAACAACAACAGTAAGCAATGAACGATTCATGGATTGGATTGGATAAGACTTACAGTCCAGTGAGGTTACCCTCATGGAAATTCGGGCTGCTTTCTCCCCGGGGAAAGCGAGCTGCCATACATACGGCGCTACCCATTTTTTTTTTCCTGCATGCGTGTATTCATGTTTCCTGAGACTTAATGCCGTGTGAGATGGAATTTTTTTACTTTATTCCAAGTCCCACGGGTATTTGATGGACATTTTTATCTATGCCTATACAATTTTGCCAGGAAAGACCCTTTTGTCAATCGTGGGATCTTTAACGTGCACACCCCAATGTAGTGTACACGAAGGGACCTCGGTTTTTCGTCTCATCCGAAAGACTAGCACTTGAACCCACCACCTAGGTTAGGAAAGGGGGGAGAAAATTGCGGCCTGACCCAGGCCTTAACACGCAACCTCTCGCTTCCGAGCGCAAGTGCGTTACCACTCGGCCACCCAGTCCGATATACTAGGCATGATGCAAGAAATGAAACGAGTTGGATTCAACTTTGACAAGCTCCAAATCCCATTGTACACAGGAGCGGTGCTGTTAACCCGTGATTTGTAAAAATCAATAAAGAACAAACATTTTACAAGTAACTTCGAACCTAAAACCGCGATTTGTAAAAATATCAAAAAAAGATTCCGCTGGGAAATTCGCACCACTTTCTCCCATTGGAAAGTTAGCAGCAACAGAGTCGCGCAACCCCAAAGTCAAGGGATCCATTAGATTTTTTCCCAGCGATGGGACAAAAAAGAAATGAAAAAAAATCCAAACAAATCTAATAGATCCCTTGACTTTGGGGTAGCGCGACTCTGTTGCTGCTAGCTTTCCACTGGGAGGAAGCGATCCGAATTTCCCAGCGATGGAACAATAAAGACATGAAGAAAAACAAAATCTGATGGATTCCTTGACTTTGGAGTAGCGCGACTATGTTTCTGCTAGCTTTCCACTGGGAGGAAGCGATCCGCATTTCCCAGCGATGGGATAATAAAGAAATGAAAACAAATCTAATGGATCCCTTGACTTTGGGGTAGCGCGACACTGCTGCTGCTAGCTTTCCACGTCTTAACATAGAGGGGGGGAATCGAGACGAGGGTCGTGGTGTATGTGCGAGTGTGTGTGTGTGTGTGTGTGTGTGTGTGTGTCTGTCTGTCTGTGTGTGTGTGTGTGTGTGTGTGTGTGTCTGTCTGTCTGTCTGTCTGTCTGTCTGTCTGTGTGTGTGTGTGTGTAGAGCGATTCAGACTAAACTACTGGACCGATCTTTATGAAATTTGACATGAGAGTTCCTGAGAATGATATCCCCGGACTTTTTTTCTTTTTTTCGATAAATGTCTTTGATGACGTCATATCCGGCTTTTTGTAAAAGTTGAGGCGGCACTGTCACACCCTCATTTTTTAATCAAATTGATTGAAATTTTGGCCAAGCAATTTTCGACGAAGGCCGGACTTCGGTATTGTATTTGAGCTTGGTGGCTTACAAATTAATTAATGACTTTGGTCATTAAATATCTAAAAATTGTAAAAAAAATAAAAATTTTATAAAACGATCCAAATTTACGTTCATCTTCTTTTACATCATTTTCTGATTCCAAAAACATGTAAATATGTTATATATATAGATTAAAAACAAGCTCTGAAAATTAAAAATGTAAACATTATAATCAAAATTAAATTTCCGAAATCGTTTTAAAAACTATTTCATATTATTCCTTGTCGGTTCCTGATTCCAAAAACATATAGATATGATATGTTTGGATTAAAAACACGCTCAGAAAGTTAAAACGAAGAGAGGTACAGTAAAGCGTGCTATGAAGCACAGCGCAACCGCTACCGCGCCAAACAGGCCTTTTGCACTAGCGGCGGACTACGTTCAATTTCATTCTGTGAGTTCCACAGCTTGACTAAATATAGTAATTTCGCCTTACGCGACTTGTTGTTTTTTACAGGCGAGCGTACCCTGAGAAGAAATCCAACATGTGTTGTCCATATGATCTGCCCGTTCGGTTTCCTTTTGTTCTCATACGCGTGATGTCTCAAGAGGACCCATTTGGGCGAAGTTTAGAGTGGAAGGAGCGGGGTAAGGGGGTTAGTATGTTCGGAATTGTATGATCCGAGTGGACAAGCGATCGACAAAAGCCCGACAAAAGACTGCCATGTGCCGTAAATGAGCTACAAAGTCAGACAAGAAGATCAAGGTGCGATTTTTGACTTGTACTTCATTCCAGTTTTCCTCGTCTAGCTCTTCTCTCCTCAACAAAGGTCTAGGAACCAGGTTTGGGGGGGGGGGGGGGAATCTCAGAAGGAGTGACATAATATCACATGCGAAGATGAGGGTACGAGACAGAAGAAAGAATAAAACAGCCGCTATTTCGCTGTCTGTGTTGTAGCTGGAAGAAAAGAAAGAAAGAAAAGCTACCAGCTAACACGAAGAAGAATGGGAAACAAATCTGAAATAAAAAGAGAGATGCTCGCGGCAGGCCGGACTACCGGGGGGGGGGGGGGGGGAGTTATGGGGGGTTGCCCTAGCCTAAACATGTACCTCACTTATTTAAAACATTTTTTATTATTGTTTATGTTATGCCGTTTCATGCAAGGAGCGACCATTTTCCTATCTCAGAATATGACCTACCCATCATCTTCAGGGGGCTTCGTCCCCTGGACCCCACAAGGCGCTCTGCCCCTTGACCCCGCCAGGGAGAACACCCCCCTGGACCACCACTAGCAACCCCCCCTCCTCTTAGCCTAGTCCGGCCCTGTCGCCCCTACATTAATTGTGTGTGTGTGTGTGTGTGTGTGTGTGTGTGTGTGTGTGTGTGTGTGTGTGTGTGTGTGTGTGTGTGTGTGTTCGTATATATTGTGACGCACCGACGACCACACACACAAACCGCCGACATAACCATCACAAATAACAATTTGATACGTTCATATTTGATCCCAAGCACACACACAACTATGAAGCAAGCACTGTATGTAAATTGTAATTGTAGATATACCATGCTAGTGGTCGGCCAAACGTACATGTTTTGACACTTTCTTAAAACAAAAATTGATGCACCAATCTGTAAATTTGGTTTTTTTACTCTTCTTTCCCAGACACTTGTAACACAAAAATGTAGTGTACGTTGTTCTATTGGCGAATGATAAGTCTGAAGTGAGCAGCTCTTTCCCCCACCCCTCCTCTCATTGTCCGCCGGCCAGATTTACTTGAAGTTGAAGCAGCTTGTCTCGAAACGACGTCCTCCCTCAAGATCGTAAAATGCCCAATTAAGTGCTTGAGTTATCAATGGCCGCTTTCACTCTCACTAAGCTCGCCTGATTAAATAGCTTGCTAACGGTGACGTCTGTCAATGTGACACGTGTTTTTCCTATGCGTACCACTGCTCGCGACCCGTTGTTTTGCTCTACTGACTCGAAAGTTGAGGCCAAAAAAATGTGTATTCCTTGAACTGAACTGACTTGGAGCTGACAATGTGACATTCGAAAGACCCACCATCTTTGGCCGGTCCGTTTCCAATCATGGTCTCGACTATCAAAGTAATCTGTTCATGTACGTGGAGTACAATAAGTGACAACATCTCATGTGGAGCAAGTGAAAACAACTTAACTTCGAGTTGATTACGATGGATATTTTAGTCCTGAAAGTGTTGAAAACCAAACTGGGGATACACACAGTCGACCGCCCCACCACCAGAGAACACTGCCGGGCACCGGTTAGTAACGGGTCTTTTTTTTTTGGGGGGGGGGGGGGGGGAAGTTTCGCAATCGCAAATCCATTTAACTCAGCAAATTCCTTGTAAGAATATGCATTTATTTTATACTTTTTTCGTCTTACGGCATTATTGAACCTCTATATATTTCACCGAACATTAGGCCAACTTGAATAGAATATTACGAAACTATATGGAGGTGACAAAAATAGAAATTATTGATAAAGTTTCGACGTTGTTTTATGTCTACAACGTAAGGCGAACTTTTTTCTAAATCTATTTTTGTTTGTGCAAATTAGACCCTCAAGTCCATGACTACTCAGATATTATACAAAAAGTTAACATCGATATTTCAATCATCGCAGGAAGCATTATGATTTTCATAATTTTATGCAACGTAAAATTCTCTCTCGCTCTCTCTCTCTCTTTCTCTTTACCTCTCTCACTGTCTCTCTCTGTCTCTCTCTGTCACTCTCTGTGTCTCTGAGAGAGAGAGAGGGAGAATTGAATTGAATTGAATTGAACTTTATTTAACAAGGATTAAGATTTAAGGCTACGCCTTTTCTTACAATCTGTCCTTTGGACGCATAGACACACAATAATATAAAAAGTTAAAAAGTTAACCAACAAAAGGAGGTCGGAAAACGTGATAATAAAGATGACGATGATGATGATGATGACGATGATGATGATGATAATGATGATGATGATGATGATGAAGATGAGGCAAAATCAAATGCATACTATGCAGGTAATTATAAATACAAGCTGGTAGCAATCAAACATGTAGAAATAGTGTAACAAACATATGTTCAGAATATATACAATGCACAGCATATCTTTGACGTAATACTAAGTGTGGTAAGTCAAAAGGCGTTAAACTACTCGGACATTAAGTGGTTTTTAACACATTTTTAAAACTTGTTAATGACTAAGTGCTTAAAGAATGATGGAAGTGAATTCCAAACTGAAGTACCCGAAAAAGCAAGACTGCATGGTCTTATACAGGTCAATTCGTGGAATTGGTGGGATCAAGTTGACCGACCCATATCTGTGGGTAGCTTTATTAAATAATGATGTAATGTAAATCGGCACTTTACCGTAATACAATTTATGCATGAAAATGGCTTTGTTTAACTTGAGATGCTTTTCCAGTGGAAGAAAGTTAAGCAATTTTAATTTCATATCTGTTGAGGCAATATCCTTTACGATGAGTTTGGCCGAGCGACGATGGAGAGAGTCTAACTTTTTCAAGTGGACATCATGCACTGCTGCCATCCCAGAGCGTCGAAACATAGTTAATGTGAGGCATTACATGAGCATGGTGGAACATTTCCAGAGTGCTTCTGTCGGTATATTGCTTTAACTTGGATAGGAGAAAAACGTTCTTGGCTACTTTCTTGCAAATATGCTGTAATTGTGCCTGCCACTTGAATTCACAATCAAGAATTACCCCTAAAACGCGATGCTGTTGAACTTGTTCAATTGATTGCGCAGGGAAAAGTCGCTAAACCTGGAACAGTTAAGGTGAAACAGCCGTACCAGACAAAAACATGGATATTGCAAAGCGTTCTTTATATTGTCACATACTAGACTCTATCAGTAAATAAACGAACCACATGAAATAAAATAAAAGTCACGCAACACATCAGACTGATCATAATAAAAATGTCTGCATTTGTTCCAGGTTGGACGCATGGGTGTGTAAAGTGGAACACTGTGTTGTCAAACTCGGAACACATACAAAAACACCCTGACTCTCTTTCTAGCTCTGTTTGTGTCTCACACACACACATATACACCCACACACTCTCCTTCACACACAAACAAGCACAGATTGCCACACACACAAGATAAATAAATACGTCATAACATTTTGATTAAGTCAATTTATGTAAATGTCTTTTTTTCAACATCATATTTTGATTTTTACCAAGGAAATAACAAATCGGATAACAATTTAAGCCTTAAATGTAAAACAAAAAGATAAATAAGGGCTAGGTCTAAAAAGGACTGAAAAGCAAAACCTCAAAAAAAAGAGGAAAAAATAGGCAAAGAACCGATTTTGCAGACAATGTCCTTTGTCTTCTACTGTCAGCGCAGTCATCGTGTGATTACTGTGTGCACTTCTGGCACTATAACATATCCTCAGGGGAGTTGGTGCCACACATGAAGCAGTACCGAGAAATTTCGCAGCTTCATTTGTACCCCTCTTCTGTTGACAAATAGATATAAAAGGGCTACCTGCCCAATTGACTAAATGTAAAAATCATTACGCACAAAGTCTCAAAGCAAATAACTAAGAACAGATTTAAGAACTGATTTTGCGGGACGTCACTTCCGGGCCCATGTAGAGAGGACGTCTTTTTGTGAGCTCTCAACATCTACGATGTAAAAACGTCTATTTCAAGTCGTTTAGGGCTCTAGTAACATGGACTGATAGTCCTCTGGGCTGTCGTAATCCTCCTACTAAAAATGTGACGTGAATATGTGAATTTTATCGTACTTTTCCTGAAAGACACGAACCTTGTCAATGCATGATGTGTTAGGAGTGAGTGATCCGCCATGCACCGTAGCCGGTCTGCATCAGTGAAGCGACGCAAAGCTGACACTAGTGGTGAAGGTGACATAGGCCTATCTAACAGCCAGTCTACTTCTACGCCCAAGCCACCGAAGCGACAGAAAAAACAGAAAGTGATAAATTCGCAGTTGTCTCAGCCTTCAATTGTAGACTCTTTTCTCCGGAAATATAATGAGGTGAGTGACAGTTTGACAGCATCGGGTGGTGAGGACGACGACTTGAATACAATGAGTGGTACCGGTTTTGAGAGTTGTGACAGTGACATGGAGGTGGGAGAATGTTCAAACAAGGATCTTATGTCAGTACTGCTAGCTGTAAGAAAAGACCTGAAGAGTGTGAATCGTAAATTTGACAGCTTGGCACTCAATGTGGAAAAACTGGAGGGAGAGGTGTTTGATCTAAAGCAAGAAAATGACAATGTGAAGAAGCAACTCAAAGCGTGTGAGAAAAAGCAAGAAAACACAGAGAGTCAGTTACACGAGGTCCAGTACTACGCTAAACTTGCTTATGATCGGGTAGAGGCAAACGAACAATATTCTCGCAGAAACAATGTCAAACTACTGTACATTGAAGAGCCCTCTGACCATGCTGAGACGGGTGAAGAAAGTGAAGAAAAAATTCTGAAAGTTTTCCATGACAAACTGAAGCTGACCAACATCAAACCATGGCACATTGAGGCAGCACACCGTGTGGGCAAACGAAAGGCAGGTCTCAACAGGCCTATCATTGTCAAATTCGTTTCACGAAAAAACAAGCGTGAAGTAATTCAGAACAGAAAACTCCTCAAGAATGTGCAGCCGAAAGTCGTCATCGTCGAAGACCTCACCAAATCAAAGTACATCCTCTTCCAGTGCACGCTCGATCACCCTGGCACCCGTGAGGCCTGGACCTCAGAAGGTTCCATCTTCGCTAAAGACGCCGCCGGCGCAGTCCACCGTGTTGAACGTGTAGCAGACCTGAACAGACTACCTCCCATCCCTGAGAATGACCCAGCCGCTGCTTCTACTCCAGCCCAGCGCCGTTTCCAGCAACGTAAAAAGAAAGAAATTGAACAAAGGAAACAATCAGACAGTGCAAAACAAGGAAGCAAAGACAAAACACCAGACAAACATGACAATTGATCACAAACGTGTGCTGAAGCGTGTTACGTAGCGTGTATGTAAACATTCATACCATGTGACAGTCTTAGCCAATGATAAACGTTCGCTGCATTCTGTGTAGGCCTAGCCTATGCTTGTCAGTTTCACTTTGTGCTCGGCCGCGGAACGTTGGATTTACAATGAAGCTGTCTTTTGTGTGTGTTACATAATGTGTATGTTTACGGATTTGTACGATTTTTCAAGATGGAGGTGTGATAGCTCTATCCGGAAAGTATGTTCTTTTTTCTCCATGTGTTTTACATGTCCCTGTGTTTGTGTCTGTCAGCTGTTTTCTCCTGCCATTCTCTCTTTTCCCTCTTTCTGTCACTGTCATTGTGCCTCTTTCTGTCACTGTATTGGCTTCTTATATTTTCCTTTTTCTCTATGGTGACCAGGTGCGACCAAGTTAGGCCTACATGTGTGTTACTTAACTGTTGTTATGTATATATTCCGCCTTCTATGATGATTCTTTCCCCCGCATGTTCAGAAGATGGATTTGATTGCCGAATTTCTGATTGGGGTCTTGTGCATGAATTTGTTTTTGCACTCTGCTGGTGAGTGTGTACATGACATGTCTCCTGTATTTGAATATTCATGCGTGCATTTATATCCTGACTGTGGATTACATCTACTTCATGGAGATGTTTGTGTGTGGTTAAATGTTTTACCATATTTGTGTAAGTGCAAGTGTGTTCAATATCTGTTTGCTGCATGTGCATGCATATCTGCCTATCTATGTGAATACTGCCATTGGTATGCTGATTGTTGCCCAAAGCTGCTGCAGGGTTATGTTGGTGGGTGTGTGCATGACTTGTTTGCTATTTTTGATTTGTGTAGGTGCAAATGTGTACCTGACATGTCATTTATGCCTAGATATATGTGTGGGTGCTTTTGTTTGCTTATCTTTACCATGGTGTACTTCTGTTGCAGGGTTATGTTTGTGATGGTGTATACAACTTGTTTGGTTTTTTTGATCTGTGTAAGTGCAAATGTGTACCTGACCCACTTATTATGTCTGCTTATTTTGGTGTGCTTTTTGTCTCTTTATCAAGGCTTACTTCTGTTGCAGGCTTGTTTCTGTGAATGTGTGTATGGCAGGTGTGACTTTTCCTTAGAGCATATGGGCAAATGTCTACATTACTTGTTGTCCAGGTCTGAATATTTAGGTGTGCATGTACACTCTGATCATGGTTTATTTCTGTTGCAGTGCTGTGCTTGTGAAAGTATATTTGACTTGTTTGTTTTTCCAGATCTGTGTGAGTGCAAGTTTACACATTATTCGTTTACTAGGTCAAATCATTCATGTGTGTGTTTGTACGCTGACTGCTGGTTTAATCTATTACAGGGTTGTGTTTGCAGAAGTGCATTACATAGCGTGTATGCTCTATTTTCTTTATGTGAGTGCAGGAGTATACTGTCTTTGCTTTTTGTTTTTTTTATAAATATTCTCTGTTACTGTTGGCTAGACCCGATTATGAAATATGATGGCAAGCAATTGTGAAAAACTGAGGATCTGCACTTTCAATGTAAATGGACTAAATGAATCATGATTATAAGAAAAGAAAAGATTTATTTGACTTTTTGAGAAATTCTGATAATAATATCTTTATGTTGCAAGAAACACATTGGAAAACAGAAGATGAAAATTTCATCCGATCACTGTGGGGATTTGATGTTGTAGTTAACGGAGATAGTTCAGCTAGTAGGGGAGTAGCGATTTTGTTTAAAAATAATTTTGAATACAAATTACACAATACCATAAAAGATGAATCGGGGCGGTACATTTTGTTGGATATTGAACTTCTAAATAAACGCATGACAGTGGTGAATGTCTATGGTCCCAGTAGTGGAGATCATCCTGAGTTTTTTATTGATCTGTTTAACAGTGTTATTTTGTTAGATCATGAACTGATGGCTGTACGACTCTACAACCAGTCCCTGTGAATGTGACAGTATGCTAGATAGACTTGAGTGCTGTAAAATTTGACTGTGAGGACTATGGGTGATGTGAACTGTGATGTGTGGACTATGGGTGATGTGAACTGTGACTGCGGAAGGACAACGAGTGCTGTGAACTGTGACTTGGAGGACTATGGGTGATGTGTAGTAGGTGTGAGCGATGGTAGAGTAGAGGACGTGTGATTGGCGGGGGGGGGGGGGGGGGGGTAAGAGTGAAATGTTGACGTCTGTTTACTTTGTATGATGGGGGGGGGGGGGGGTTATGATGTAATGTAATGTATGATGATGTACTATGTGTTGATTGCGCATGTATGGTGGGGTGGGGGGGTATGATGTAATTTAACGTACGATGATATATTTGGTGTTTGATAGTGTATGATTGTTTGTTAGTTGTAGATTATAGTACGATGTTTGATGTTGTAATGTTTGTGCGTGTGTTATAATGCAATATGTTATGATGTAATGTGTGATGATGTATTCGGTGTTTGATAGTGGATGTATGCTTGTTAGTTGTAGATCTAGTACGATGTTTGAGGCTGTAATGTTTGTGTGGGTGTCATATGTAGCCGTACGAGGGTTCCAGTGTGTGAGTTGTGCATGGCCGGGCGCTAGAGTGCTGCATGAATGAGTAAGTGCATGTGGAGTTGTATGGCTGGGTGAATTGTGGGTTGCGTACGTCCGAGGGGCACATGTAGCCTGTGTGTCTGAAGTAGTGGGTATGTGTGCGTAAGGGTGTGTTGATATTGAACTTCAGTTGTTGCTTTGTAAATGTCTATGTATCAGTGTATTATGTCTTGCCACACACATGCCAAATTTCCTTGTATTGATGAGGACAATAACATTTCTTGTATCTTGTATCTTGTATCTAATGGGGGGAGATTGGAATGTTCCTTTGAATCCAAAACTGGACTCTAATAATCCAAACAATGTGTATAGAAATAGGAGTAGAAAAGAAATAACTGATTTTTTTGAACAGCATGATGTTGTTGACATTTTTAGAGCTATTCATGGTGATGTGAGAAAGTATACTTGGAGAAGAACTAATAGCACACAGAGAAGCCGGCTTGATTATTTTGCTGTCTCTGAACAACTTGGTCTTGTTGTGGATGATGTTAATATCTCACCTGGATATTGCTCAGATCATTCTGTTGTATCTCTGAGTTTTAAAACTGATGTTGTTAAAAGGCATAGATCCTTTTGGAAATTTAATAATGGTTTATTAAAAGATATTGATTATGTTCGCTTAATTAAGGAATGTATTTTAGAGGTTAAAAAGCAGTATGCTGTTCTTGTGTATGATACAGTTAACATTGCAGAGATTGATGATGAGGAGTTACAGTTAACTATTGACGATCAACTATTTTTCGAAATGCTACTTTTAGAGATAAGAAGTAAAACTATGTCGTTTGCAGCGCAGAAAAAGAGAGAAAATTGCAGAAGGGAGATTGATCTGATGGATGAGATTAAGGTTTTAGAAAGTAATCTAAATGATGAGAATGTAATTATTTTGGAACAGAAGCGGCAAGAGTTGTTTCAGTTAAGACAGAAAAAAGTAGACGGGTTGATTGTTAGATCAAGAGCAAAATGGATTGCAGATGGTGAAAAAAATTCTAAATATTTCTGTAGTCTTGAAAAAAGAAACTTTGTCAAAAAGGCTATGTGTTTTATTGAAAAGGACAATGGCGAACTTTTATGTGACAGTGATGAGATTACTAAAGAAGTTAAATCCTTCTATGCACAGTTGTATGCTTCAAGGGAACATAATATAACGAATGAAGACATTCCTAATAACTTAGAACATCCTGTTTTGACTGAGGAAGAACGTGATGGACTTGAAGGTATTATTTGTAAAGAAGAATTAGTCAAAGCAGTAAAACAACTTAAAAACGATAAAAGCCCCGGATCGGATGGATATTCAGCAGAATTTTTTAAATTTTTCTTTATTGATCTAGGTGCTTTCTTGCTTCGTTCAATTAATGAAGGTTTTAGAAAAGGTGAAATGTCGGTAACACAACGTCAAGGTGTGATCACCTGTATACCCAAAGAAGGGAAAGATAAAAGGTTTCTAAAAAATTGGCGTCCTATTACTCTTTTAAATACTGTCTACAAAATAGCTTCCACCTGCATTGCTGAAAGGCTGAAACGTGTTCTCCCAACCATAATTCATGAAGATCAAAAAGGGTTTATGCAAGGTAGGAATATAGGCGAAAATATTCGTTTACTCTATGATTCTATTATTTATGCTAATGAACGACAAGCTGATGGCCTTCTGTTAATGGTAGACTTTGAAAAAGCTTTCGATAGCATTGCATGGTCGTTTATACAAAAAGCACTGAATAAATTTAACTTCGGAAATGATATAAAAAAAATGGATATTAACTTTTTACAGAAATAGTAAATCATGTGTAGCAGTAAACGGACAATATTCAGAGTGGTTTAACCTGGAGAGAGGAACCCGTCAAGGGGACCCTTTGTCTCCTTATATTTTTCTAATTTGTGCCGAAATTATGGCAATAATGATGCGTCAGAATCCAAAAATCAAGGGACTGAATTTTTTTGATGTCGAAATTTTATTGTCACAATATGCTGATGACACTACCTTTTTTCTTGATGGCACCAAAGATTCTTTTTGTGCATGTGTAAAAACACTACAGACGTTTGCTTCTTTGTCAGGTCTAGTTATTAACTATGACAAGTCGTCAGCAGTGTGGATAGGAGCCTCTAAAAATTCTAACGTTAAGTTTATGCCAGAGTATAACTTTGCTTGGAATCCCACTGTTTTCAGAGTTTTGGGTATCTGGTTTTCGACAAACATCGAGGAAATTGTTCCATTAAACTATGAAAATAGGTTTGTGGAGATTAAGAGAATTTTCAACTCGTGGTCCAGAAGGAATTTAACCCCTTTCGGAAAAATAACAGTCATTAAGACTTTGGCATTGTCCAAACTTACCTACCTATTTATGAATTTGCCGGACCCAGATGAGGATTTTCTAGCTAATCTACAGAAACTACTGTTTAATTTTGTTTGGGACGGGAAAATTGACAAAATCAAAAGAACCTCTATGTATCAGGCATACGAAGAGGGGGGACTTAAAATGGTTAACGTGAGAGTTTTTCTATCGTCATTGAAGATAACCTGGCTAATGAAAGTTTTACATGATGATGGAAAAATTACACAACGTGGGGGCGAGTTTGCAAATGTACTGATGCAAAGAATTGTTAATCCTTTTTGGGTGGATGTTTTTAAACATTATAAAAAAGTGTGTAACAAATGTATTCCATCTTCTTTTCATGACTTTGTATCTGAATGTCTTTTTTATAATATCAATATATGCAGAGACAAGAAGGTGTTGTTTCTTAGAAGCTGGGCACAATGTGGTATTGTTTCTGTTGGTCACTTGCTGAAGGAAGATGGATTTTTGACCTATGATGAATTTAGCAGAAAATACACAAATGTGACTGTTAATTTTTTGTTATATCAAGGAATAGTACGGGCTGTTAAGAAGTATCAATGTAAGCTAGAAATTGACTTTTGTGATAACTTTTTGGTAAGTGACCCATGTGTTTGGCAGTACTTGGGTAGTGGTGGTTCTAAACATGTCTATGGATATTTGATTAAGAGTACTGATCCTCTGAAATGTATTGAAAAGTGGTCAGCTGCATTGAACTGTAATTCCCGCAGTGGGGCACTGCGGTTATGAAATTAAAGGCCCCTCCTGTTTTTGGAACCGCAGGAGCTTTCTAGTTTGCTGTTAGGTAGATTTTTGGTTCCTCTTTCCTGTCATGCTCTCTTTTTCTTCATGAATTCTTTTCTTTTTTCTGCCTTCTTGCTCATTCACCTGTATTTTTTCCAAAAATCTCTTCTCTTGCCGCTTGTCTCGCGATTCATGTATAGTTTAATCTGTTAGTGTTCTGATGTAAGTCCAGCAGTAGATAGGTTAAGCCTATTTTAACATACTGGAAACTGGTAATCTTCCAGTAGGTATTAATTTAGTTTTACTAAAGCCTGCTGGGACACAAGTAATGGGTTAGTGCATTTGTAAACAGGAATCGCTTGACAAGTGGCCCCCTTCATCCCCCCCTTCCTCGTCCTGATATGGCTCTGCGTAGTCGGCTGGACGTTAAGCAACAAATAAACAAACAAACAAACAAACAAACTGAACTGTAATGTAGATGTCAATAAGGTTTTTCTAAAAATTAAAAGAACAACTGAGGACGTACGTCTCAGATGGTTTCAATATAGACTGATATATAGAATTATACCCACCCAGCGTTTTTTGCATCTGAGAAAAAATGTTAAATCTCCTATTTGTACTTTCTGCGGACAGCAGGAGGAAACGCTAGAACATCTTTTTTGGGACTGTACAAAAACACAGGCTTTTTGGAATGATTTCCTTCAGTGGATGCGAGACAATTTTGTACATTGTACTAATGTTAGACTGTATAAGCAACTTATTATCTGTGGCTACCAAGCAAACTGTGTGACGGACAAAACCTTTGATTTGTTCCTTCTAATCGCAAAATACCACATCTATACATCTAAAATACGTGCGACCTGCCCCCATTTTCAGGTTCTTGTTTTAACTCTAAAACAAAGATTTTTGGCAGAGAGGCACAATGCACTGGTTAACAATAAGTTAACTTCTTTGAACAGAAACTGGAGTCTGTACAGGCATGCGTTTGAATGATATTTTTTTAAAATTTATTTATTTATTTTTTTTTTTTTTTTTTTTGTAAAATTATTTGTGTAGGTAAACTGCAAAGCCTGGTCACCGCTCGCTATCCTCCTTCTCTTCTTTCCCTGATCCCTATTCTCTTCTGTCACTCCTCCTTCTTTCTCTCTCTTTTCCCTTTATCTTTTTTGTATTGTCTGTTTATATGCGCGTGTGTAAATGATATGGTTGAGATGGTTTCAATTAGACATTTACTATTTTCGTTATCCTATGTGAAAAAAAAAATAAAAAAATAAAAAAAAGAACTGATTTTGCAGACACACAAACATTGCTAAGTACAGATTTGGAAGTCCTTTTGTCTGCTGCTGTCAGCGCAGTCCTCGTGTGCCCACTGTGTGCACCTCTGGCACTATATCATGTTCTCAGGGGAGTTGGTGCCACACATGAAGCAGTACCAAGTGCTTTCCCCCGGGATAGAACGCATCGTCGAGAATGTTCTCCTTTTTTCCCTCTGATCAGAAGATATCCCCCTCTTGTTTCTCTGAGCAGAAGATTTTGTAGCTTCATTCTTTCCTCTTTTATGTTGACCTGCACGCTTTTTTGCAAGTGCAATCTCCAGCTTTTGCTTGTAAGGATCGGAGATTGTTCGTGATGATCTCTTCGACGAGCTTGTGGTTGTGCGTTGCAGGACATCAGCAGCAGGTAAGCTTACATTTGCTGCTGACACCAAGCAATCATAATGACCAGAATCTCCATGTACAGTGTACAAAACAACGATGGGGGTGACGTTGGCAAATTTATTTCAGGTTCAAGAATGCTATTAATTTGTTCTTGTTCTATCTCTGGTGTTAATGTAGAAGGTCTTCCTGTGAACTTTACTTTTTCTTTTGCAAATTTGTTTGTTTCCTTCTAAATGACTTTTAAGAGTAATGTTGTGACAGTAACACTATATGCTCTTGATGCGCAACGCAAACCGATATCTCCGTTTTTCACTGCCGACAAAGCGCAGCCCATTTCTTCTGGTAACCACCGCCGTTCGGGTCTCATAATACTGTCAAACAAATCAATCAATCATTCAATAAAACTTATAGAAAGGAAAAACACAACAAAACCGAAAAGAGAATTATATACGTGAATAAAACAGCAGTGTTCTGTTTATTGTTTGATGAGGGTAAGATGGAACAGAATGCGGCAAAGCTGGAACACTGTTCCATGTTTGCCTCTCTTATGTGTTCCATCATTGCCGCATGGCACCTGCATGGATTTCGCGTTTTTCTGTTGGATACACGTGACGTTTCAAATCTTTTTTTCCGTTCAAGTTATTGCAAATCTATGAAGGTTTATCACAGCAATCAACATTTTACGTGAACGTATATAGATAAAGAGTAATAATACGAATTGTAGACGGTAGAAATAAGAAGAAGAAGGAAGAAAAGTTTAAAAAACGTACCATTTTTTTGTTGTTGCCGCGGTAGTCTTTTTTTTTTGCTGGAATAATATCAAGGAATGTCACTAGACATTTCTGCAAAACAATTGTTCATGAATTGTTCCCCGTTGATCGCATATTGAGGTGTTCCAAGTTGGCCGACTGTTCCGGGATTGGCGACTTTCCCTTACCAATAGTAAGATTTAGTTTGAGTGGAGAAATCTGATGTTTTTGTCTGGTTGCAATTACCATACTTTTAGTTTTTATTGGATGGACAAGCATAGCATTAGCACTACACCAGTTATTTACATCGTTTAAAGCTGTTTGAAGGGAGAACTCTATTATTGGAACAGACTTTCCACTTGAATGAAGAGAAGAATCGTCAGCAAAAAAATCACTTCTTACATTACTGTCAGAAATGTGCAGTGGCAGATCATTGATATACAGACAACAAGATCGGCCCAAGCACTGACCCTTGAGGCACCCCGCATTTCACAGTCTCATCAGTAGATGCAGTTTAGGGCAGTATATTGAGATCTGTCCTGTAAATAGGAAGCAAAAAAGTTACACACTGAACTGTTTCTGATATACCACTGTAATTTCTTCAGTAAAATTGAATGATCAACAAGATCAAACGCTTTTTTGAGAGAGAGAGAGAGAGAGAGAGAGAGAGAGAGAGCGAGAAAGAGAGAGAGAGAGAGAGAGAGAGAGAGAGAGAGAGAGAGAGAGAGAGAGAACGCAAGCTATTTACTCCTAAACCTTCACCTTTAATCAACCTTTATTGACTGACATGAAGACTATGTAGTACAACACTTTTTCACGGAATCAACAGGAAATCCACCTGTGAATCTGACCACCAAAAAAAAAGGAAAGCCCCTGCTTCTCCACGTGGGGTACGAAACACACACACACACACACACACACACACACATATACCCTAAGGGCTAATTCTGTTACAAGTACAACGCGACTGTTTGCATGATCGCCCCCAATATGCATGCATGAACTCGGCCGTCAGCGACGAGACGGGTCCATGAAAGTAGGTTGAGAGGGTAGAACAGTTCGCGAACATAGCGTTGCCTACAACATGAAAACTGTTTGTCTCTTCGCGATCTAAGTGCCACGTGCATACACAAGGGAAGTCACTCAGGGGAAGTGACCAAAACAACAATCACAAAGACTGCTCTATCTTTGCCTTTTTTTTTGTACAACATTTCATTCTTATGATATATTCTTGAAAACGATCTGACGGCATTTTTTCTGAGGTATGATCCATTTTGGACCGCCTTTACAGTTTTATGAAAAGAATGTTATCAAGGAATTTATTCGTTGTATGCTTTTGATGACAGGTCGATTGCAAGGAAGAAACCCCCAACCGCCGCGCTACAGGGATGTCTTCGTACTTACCTGGGACTATTTCTTCTGTGATGATGATTCTTCACGAGCCAGCGGCTTCGTACGAGGTTTGAGAGGTGAAGGCATACCGGTCACAGTTCTAGAATCAGACGACGCTCTTGGTGTCAAAGATGTAGCTACCATGGCAGGCCCTGACCACGTCATTGCAGCTGGCAGCCGGTTTGTCCAGGGCTTGGAGAGGAAGATTGTTGTCTATGTTCAGACCTCGAAGCCCGTGTATGACGACGAGGACTGGGGTCGTCTATGCGCTATGTCGCGATGCACGTCCAAGCTCATTTGGGTCAAACCGTGAAAGGATGAGAGAGAGAGAGAGAGAGAGAGAGAGAGAGAGAGAGAGAGAGAGAGAGAGAGAGAGAGAGAGAGAAACATTGAAACATTGAAACATTGAAACATTGAACTTTATTACAGGAAAGATAGCATTAGGTCCGTAGGACCTTTCTTACAGCTAGTCCTGATCTAAGCAAAATGGTTATAATCGAAATGGGAATACATAGGAACAAACTTTTTATGATGAAACGCAGACACACGCAATAATAGTAATATAAGAATATTATAAGAAAATATATAAGAAAATATAAGAAATGTTTATTTTTTTAGATCGTTAGCCAAACGTGAGTTTGACTTTTATACCGCAGAATATCTCAATCGTTTTGCTGAAGAAGAAAGAGAGAGAGAGAGAGAGAGAGAGAGAGAGAGAGAGAGAGAGAGAGAGAGAGAGAGAGAGAGAGAGAGAGAGAGAGAGAGAGAGAGAGAGAGAGAGAGAGAGAGTGGAGGAAGAGACAAGGCGAAGAGGGGGATGGGTGGGAGTAGAGAAACATATTCCTTCAGCTCACAGTAAAGTGTGACGATATGAAGGGGAATGCGCCACCAAATTATTGTGGTGCGAACATTGAGAACAATAACCCTAAAAAACGTTTGACCGATATTTATGTCTACCAGTTAAGAGAAACCCAAGCTGTTATCTGCAAGAATTGTTGATTTTTTAAAGAAAATGTTAAATGAGGGGTTACATGGCAAGGTAGCTGCTTGAACAACAAACAACACTCTTCAGTATAAGATTACTGATGATGAAAGCATTTTTGTCATCCAGTGTCTGGTAATATATATAGGTTACACACTCCGAGTTCTAAATATGCATATTTTCTCTAGGGTCGATTTTCAGGTATTACCGAGCCTATAATACCTGAAAATCTACCCGAGGGAAAATGTGCAAGACATTCAGGACATTAAAAAAAACACCTGTTTGACACAAACTCTGCGAGTGCCTGTTTTCTGCTTACCCAAACCTTCCGCGACCGCAAATTGTGTCATCAAATTCATGTGCGAAACGAGTCCCCTCTTGTCTTTTTGGCAAACGCGCCACAAATTAACGTCTGGTTTTGTATTCAGTCATTTATACTGCGTAAGAAAACGAATAACAGTTATTCTTAGAGTGTTGAAATGAATTTGGAAATATTATTTTGCATCGTCACCCTCTCTCACCGCTTCGGCCAACTCACAATCTTCACTCAGCTCTTTTCACCCCAGCAGATTATGTGCATTCTTTGTTGTTTTCTTTATTTCTTCAATGTTTATGTTTTTAGATCGTTAGCCAAACGTGAGTTCGGCTTTTCTACCGCAGAATATCTCAATCGTTTTGCTGAAGAAAGTAGTCCCGGAGTCAACGATAAATATGTAGATGACCTCTATCAATTATTAAAATTTTCCTCTAAGATCAAAGACAAAGACCAAAGACAGATCGAGACTCGGTGACGTAGAGGTTACATGCCGAGTCTCAGTGATTATCAAAAATAATGGTCGAAGTTAGCGGATCATGAAAAATGCGAGCTTCAGCGAGCTTTTTCATGACCGCGAACTGAGACCATTATTTTTAATAATCACTGAGACGAGGTATGTAACCTCTTTATTCCTCCTTTCTTCAGTTATTCAAAGAAAAGAGGAGTTTTTGTGCGAAAGTTTGATCGAATCCAAATCACTCAACCAGTCTACCTGCGCTGGCGATTGAATAATGCGCGGTTGTATAGTTCAGGGAAAATCAATCAATTCTGTTAACACTTCTTGTCAGTTTCCCTGTTTTGGACTAAAATCAAGTACACAGTTATGTTGTTATTCTGCTGTGCCGGTAAAGGCAGATAGTGTGTGTTCTGGTCATGTTTTGGTATCGCTTAGGAAATGTTCTTTCTTCGAATGGGACAAGCAGACGAACTTTTGCACCCGTGTTCCAACGTTAAAAACTGTATGAAGTTCCGTTTTCTGGGGCAAAATAGTGTATGAAACCGCTGTATGTTCTTTAAATTGATGCGATGTGTGCATTTGGTTGCGTGTGATCTGTTTATAAAATGAAATATTGTCAAAAACTAACCGTCGGATTGCAGTCTCTTGTCCAAGCAACTCAGTTCAGAAAATTTGGAAGGGGAACTACTCTTGTCGTACGAGAGTTACTTGCCTTGGGAGTTTGCGTGCACTCATAAGAGATCCAAAGCGAGTTTCTCTGCACTGATCGTTAGATTTGGATTTAGAAAACAACCAAACTCATAGATTTTATATGGAGATTAATGTGTTCAAGCCTGTAGTTGCCAGTTTAAATGCAGTATGTTTGTATTGTTTGGTCTGGAGATGTATATTTTGTACATTGGAGCGTTCGGAACTTTTCAATCGCTAAAGTAGTTCCCTCAAAGTCTAACTCATCAACCTGTGAGCTATCGAGGATTCAGGCCCGTTGTTGGGTAAGTGATTTTGGTTGTTGGGTAAGTTACCGAAAAATAACTAGCCCTACACCTTTACAGAGAGAAAGAAGCAGAGGGGGGAAAAACATGGATTATCCTCCGGTAACCATAGATTATCCAGAATAATCACCTCCTCAGCTAACAGAGACAAAGAGGCAGGTCATGGGATAATATTCAATTGTGTGTGCTTTGCGATTAAACGACGTGACTAGCAAGACTAAAACAGTATTTACAGAATAATGAAACTATGATGGTTGGCAGAAAACCCAAAATCAGTGCCTGTGGTCTTGTGGAGACCAGATTCGGGCTGGCAGCGGAGGGGTTTTTCGGGCCCGCAGAAACGAAGAAATAAAAGTTAAGTTAATTACAGTACAATTTACAGAATTAACATGTTCAAAAATCAATAAGACATTTCAAGAAGCAGTAAGAATCATGAGCATTGATGGGACGAAAATAACAAATAACTATTTGTGTCTTTAAAAATGTTCCCTGTGCATTATGTATAATCAAGGGTTTTAAAAAGACATACTCTACTGATATATTATGTCAACAGCTGCACAAAAGTAGTTGTGCTTACAAGTTTTGCAAGAGAAACATCATGAATTGTTTTAATGATGTTTCACTGATTTGCAATCTATCAGGGAATAGAGTTCCACAAAAGGGCGCCAGAATTTAGGAGACTGCAGGACTTGCACAGGTCTTCTTCTTCTTCTTCTTCTTCTTCTTCTTCTTCTTCTGCGTTCATGGGCTGAAACTCCCACGTACACTCGTGTTTTTGCACGAGTGGAATTTTACGTGTATGACCGTTTTTACCCCGCCATTTAGGCAGCCATACGCCGCTTTCGGAGGAAGCATGCTGGGTATTTTCGTGTTTCTATAACCCACCGAACTCTGACATGGATTACAGGATCTTTTTCGTGCGCACTTGGTCTTGTGCTTGCGTGTACACACGAACATAAGCCACAAGCAGGTCTGCACATAAGTTGACCTGGGAGATCGGAAAAATCTCCACACTTAACCCACCAGGCGGCCGCGGTTGGGATTCGAACCCTCGACCTTCCGATTAGGCCGATTAACAGGTCAATTCTTAGTGTTGGGGTAATTTATTTGCTTAGTTTTCTTGAAAATTATTAATTTTGAAAGTTTGGGCAATAAGTTTAGGTGCATTTTCTGACATAAATTTGTACATCATCACACTTTTGATATCCAAAGATATTAATTTGATAAGAAGAATCTTAACTATTTTATGATTAGATGTGGAAAGAGATCTAATTTTTGGAAGAATTAATTTAACAGCTCGTCAATGTAAACAGCCCAAGTGTTTGAACTTGCAGAGTCCTACACTGTGGAAGTAAATAACTGACTGAATATACGCCTGGATAAACAGTTTCCGTGTGCGTAGGTCTAGATATTGTATAATTGTTGATAACTGGCATTTTTTTAGATGTGTATTTACAAAGTGTATTTACTTGTTTTGACTAAGACAAGTAATTACCAGTAGTTATTCGCAAGACTGTATGGCTAACAACTTTGGTTACATCTTGATTTCGAATTTGCAGTGTAAGAAATCTAGATGATAGATGTCGTTTTTGTTCCGTGGTTAGAAGCATGCATAATTGAATTATTATTTTTGACATTTGAGACAATGAGTGTAGGTGCATTCCCTCACATAATTTTATGCATCATCTCACCTTTGTTATCCGTAAATCTCAATTTGAAAGGAAGAATGTGCAATCTGTTATAATCAGAAATGGAAAGAGATGTAATTTAAAAAGAATTTAACAGCTCGAGTGTTTCAAAATATTTGCGCTTGCAGAGTCCCACAATGTGGAAGCATAATCAATAGCCTACTGAACAGGTGTCTGAAAAAAACAGTTTCCGTGTGCCTAGGTTTAGAAAATGTTTATTTTTTGATAAATGTGTTTTACAAAGTATATCTACTTGTTTTGATCAAGACAGGTTATTATCAATAGTTATTCCTAAGATCAGACTGTATGGCTATCAACTTTGATTTCGTATTTGCAGTGTGAGAAATCTGGATGATAGATTTTGTTGTATACTGCTCAAAAGAATTCTGATCATTTTAGCAATCGACTAATGTTTTCTTGGGGGACTTTTGCTAGCTTAATTTGATTCAATGATTCAGTGATCCAGTAAGATGCACAGTAAAGTTAAGGTCTCCGTGTTTCGTTTAATGGTCGATTCGTACCGATCATTTGTATGTCCCTTCCCTAGTGTTTACCAAAGCTGATACATTGTTATGTCTCTCAAAAAAAGGCCCTGTGTAGTGTACAATGTTGTTATTTGATGAGCGTTTTCTGAGACTAAGTAATTCACTCTTTTCCTTGTTTTCCAGTTCTTAATATGTTAAGCCAGTGATTGTGGGAAAATAAGTGGCTTTTAATCTTGGTAGAGCTGAATTAGTGATAACACATCCTTGGAAACCCTGACTGACTAGGAACCAGCCTGCCCTTGTGAATAGCTATATTTGCATTTAGGTTATCTTTCCCTCTCTCTCTCTCTTGCTATCTCTCTCTCTCTTTCTCTCTCTCTCTTTCTTTCTCTCTCTCCCTCTTACTTTCACTCTTTCTCTGGCTCTTTCTCTCCTGTGGTGTGCATATAGTTCATATGCTATTTACCGAGCCCCACAAGTGAATGAAATACTACAAGTAGATAACACTGTTCATTGGGTCTATCGACGCCCGTTTTTAGCCGCTTGCTTCCCTTTATATGATAAACCGTCCATAGATCGTCGTTCTCCCGAACTAACTCCTCAATATGTCATCGAGAATAGAGGATTTTGGTAGAGAAATATTTTTAATGCAATGACGTCAGCGATTTCGGCGATTGGCGAATGCATTTCGTATCAATAATGTCGGTCACACTTGAAATTATCGCTACTTGATATTGCTTTCCAAACTTATACGAAGCGTAGGGTCAGTTATGAATTGAACTAGCCCCGAACAGTGAAGTATAGAGAACAGTACACAAATACGAACGGAGAGACTCGGAAACTCGAGTCAGTCGTCGCCACGCTCGAGAACTCAAGTGTAACATTTGAAGTTAAAATCTCTCTCTCTCTCTCTCTCTCTCTCTCTCTCTCTCTCTCTCTCTCTCTCTCTCTCTCTCTCTCTCTGTCTCTCTCTCTCTCAAACACACACACACACACGAACACACACACACACACATACCCCAAGTTACACTGTACACACATACACACTCACACGCACTCAATCACTCTCTCACACACACAAAACACACCCCCATGCGCACAAGACAGACGTACATACACACCTTTACAAACAAACACACACACATACACTTACGCACACGCACAAACACACACCCACCCACCCACTCTCTTTCTCTCTCTCTCTCTCTTTCTCTCTCTCTCTTATACAAACAGACACACACACACACACACACACACACACACACACACACACACACACACATGTACATACGCACGCATGTACGCACGCACACACCCACATACACACAGACACACACACACACACACACATTGACTCACACAAATCTCATACACACAAAACACACACTCATACGCACATACACGGTTGGCCTAGTGGTAAGGCGTCCGCCCCGTGATCGGGAGGTCGTGGGTTAGAACCCAGGCCGGGTCATACCTAAGACTTTAAAATTGGCAATCTAGTGGCTGCTCCGCCTGGCGTCTGGCATTATGGGGTTAGTGCATGCTAGGACTGGTTGGTCCGGTGTCAGAATAATGTGACTGGGTGAGACATGAAGCCTGTGCTGCGACTTCTGCCTTGTGTGTGGCGCACGTCATAATTATCTCAAAGCAGCACCGCCCTGATAATTATGGCCCTTCGTGGTCGGCTGGGCGTTAAGCAAACAAACAAACAAATACGCACATAGACAGACGGACACACACACCTTTACAAACAAACACATATACACACTCATACACACACACAAACATACACACAAAACTCATGCACACACACATTCACACACACACACACTTCTGCCTTGTGTGTGGCGCAAGTTCTCAAAGCAGCACCGCCCTGATATGGCCCTTCGTGGTCGGCAGGGCGTCAAGCAAACAAACAAACAAATACGCACATAGACAGACGGACACACACACACCTTTACAAACAAACACATATGCACAGTCATACACACACAAGCATACACACAAACTTATGCACATACTCTTTCACACACACACTCTCTCTTTCTCTCTCTCTCTCTCTCAAACACACACACACACACACACACCCACGCACACACACACACACACACCCCAAGTCACACACACACATACATACACTCACTAAAACGCACTCACTAACTCTCTCACAAAAAACTTCATACACACAAAACACACACCCATACGCACATATGGACAGACGGACATACACACCTTTACAAACACTCATACACGCACACACATACACTTATGCCCACACACACACACCACACACATACGAGTACAGACTCATGCACGCGTGCGCACACACACACACACACACACACACACACACACACACACACACAAACAGTAACACTAACACATGTGCACAAAATGAACACAAACACACACACTGCGCGAGAGAGAAAGACTTCAGGGAGGCTTGACGTCATGATGCATTAATTGACGTCAAAGACTTTCGACCGTGACGTATTCTTCTTACGCGAGCTTTATCCATAGACTTGGAAACTACGGAATTTCTACCCGTCCAAAACGGCCTTGGGTGGCGTTTGCTGAAAAAATGGGGGCGACTATTGCACCCACCGTATTTTTGTTAGTATGGTCCCAATTTTTGGTGAACTTCCATCTCCAACTGTAGCACGTAGCCGGGCACAAAGAATCCTTCTTTATCATGTATTATTCGGTATGCACATTTCTCAAGTCGATTACAGTATATAGCTATTCTGATGGACACGTGGGGGGATTCGGGGGCTGTGATTGGATGGTCTCACACATCCCTTTTCCGATCATCAAAGCATAACGCTACGGAAGTTGGCCATTTTTGCCGATATCGTAAAGACGCATGGTTCCGGTTTCTTCCACGTGTATAAAGTACACGCATACCTCGCCAGGCCTGAGTCTGTGGCTAGTCGAGAGACGATGCCATTTGCTTTGTGTGTGTTTTTGTTATTGCTTACTGTACATGACATACATTACGTGTAAAATCCAGTTCTTTAACTGGCAGCAAACCTTGCAAATTTCCAGAAGCTGCAATCTGAAGCGACCTATCTCTGATTTTTGCAGACGATCTCTCCAATCACCAATGTTTAACACAAAATCAGCAAACTCTCCTGTCACATAGAACGTCCATTGTGTTGTGCAATGTTGAAATGAAGTTACCGGTCTGAAACATTTCGTCGTTTCTTCTGAGACAATCCTTGTTCTCTTATCATCTACAGATTTACCGCAGTCTTCACCACGCGAATTCCCAACAGAAGTCAGACTTTCGAACATACAATCTACGTAGGCAAGCATGATACGTCATAACGTCATATGATTCCTAAGATATTGACGTAATGCTAAGCATCCGGTTATCTTGAGTTTTCTCCGTAATACATGTCCGTGGGTTTTTCAATGTTCGGTTATTTCCGTGGCTTCATGCAGAAAGGGAACCGTCGTCTGCAATCAACGACATGGACCATTCTGGTCCTTGTTGCTGACAAAAACATGATTTTAACACAGAATTTAATGTCAGAATAGCTATATAAACGCTATTGTGTTTTCATCGTAGCAATAGGGTCCGATATTTAGACTCGAACAAGTATAATGCGACTCGTCTTCGACTCGTCGGCATTATACTTGTCTCGTCTAAATATCGGGCCCTATTGCTACGCTGAAAACACAATAGCTGTTAATAGCGTTCACGGGATACCTCCAGCTTCGCTGGGATAATGATATCAAGAACACGTACAAAACACAAATACGAACGGGGAAAACTGCGAGTTAACAAATGCTCGATTCAAAAACCCGGGCACGTGGCAGTTATGTTGGCAGTTCAAGTCTTAGTTTTCACGCTTATATTTTGTGTGCCTTGTGGCGGAGTGGTAAAACGTTTTCCTCCGAAGCCGGCGGTCTCGAGTTCGAGTCCCCTAAAACTTTTGTAGAACATGATTTTTCATAACATTTTTTCTTCATTTCTGAACTATATATTCTTGTATTTTATTCTTTTTGGATTTATCCCAAAGGTTTTGAGTCGTGTATTGAAAATCGAATATAGTGCGTGAGTGCCATTGAACAGCTTTCTCACAATCCCGTATTCTATTTTTAGTACAGGATATTCCCAAGGAAAGGTCAAAGGGCATATGTATCATCGCGTGTCGACTGCTGGTAAAGAGTAAGGTGCTTCTATTATGATAGACTTCTGCCGAGCCCGTATTACTTTTGTATTTGGTTAATTTGAAAGTGAAAGTTTGCTCCAGGCAGGTTTCACGGTAATCAGACTCTTTGATGTGTGTAAACTTTGCCTTCAAATTACTTGCTTACTGTGTTGATTTTCATCATTTTTTCTGCTTGGCATGAGTAAGTATGGTATTTGCAATACAAAAAAATAAATAAAAGCTAAAATGTTTGTGTTTGAGCAATTATTTGAGCGAGTTTTTCGAAGCGAACGTGTGAATCCTGACAGACACCATTTCCTTCTGTCACATGACCCCATCTCAAAGTGTGATTCAACAGACACGAAAATAACACACAAAACTTATGATAATGGGGTTATTAATTCAATTAATACACAAGGTTAGTCTCTGACTAGATAAAATAGGGAAAAAATATCAAATGGGAGCATAAAACCGTTTCTGGAAAAATTTTCAATCGCCACCGAAAGTGTCTGTCAGTAAAAAAACCACGTGCTTTGTTTGCAAAGCAAAGCCTAATTTTACACATCGCGTGCTTTTGTCTGTTATTCTTGCTTGTGAACATCAATTTATTGATGTTCTTCACTGGAAAGCAGGTGTATCATCAACAGTATCACAAAATCGCAAAGAATGAACATTTTTGTTGTGATCCGACCGGTGTCTGTAGACTGAATCACACGTTCGGCAAACTTTGTTTTTAACGGAAATAACCGAGCCTTTCGTCGGAAACGACGTTTCAACCGCTTCAGATCGTCTGCAGGAAGAAAAAGAGGAATGCGATACCCAGTGAGTAAAACATTTAATCGTTTTTAGTGCCTTTTGATCAAGTTTTGTTGCGTCTGTCAGCAACGTTCGTCAACCCAACGTTCGACACAGCGACGCACGCATACGGATTTGCAGCGTTTGCATTCGGAAAGTGAGGGATTTGTGAGTTCGTTTGCATAATTTCAATCGCTAGTAGGTTTTCCCTTCGTCTCCCATTGTTGTGTTTGCATGTTATTGGCATTTCATTGTGTAAATTGAAAGTTTGTGAGTAACAGTAGTACAATCTGTCGAACGTTGGCGACGCTGACAGACGGAAATATCGAACGTTGCCTTCAATGACAGAAGGAATTGGCGATCGTACTTTCGATTCGTAGGAACACAATATGGAGACAGCAATGTGCGCTCGTTACCACAACGGTCATGAACCGGTGTAACACAAAATTTTTACTCCAGGAAAAATTGACTCCGGAGTAAACTTCCAGTAAAAATCTTGTACGAAATAAGAACTCCACAAGGAACAAAATGTTTACTCCCCAAATATTTACTCCCAGTAAACATCTCGTACGAGAAACTTAGGGCCTACTCCTTCGTTAATAATTCGCGCAATATCCCATTTATGTGCAATCCCGTTTTGCCGCCGTCCCATTTTGGCGACATTTCACAAGCCAAGCGTCATCTTACTACCGCATCCCATTTTGGCGCAATCCCGTTTCGCCGCTATCCCATTTTTTTTATTTTTATTTTTATTTTTACATTTAGTCAAGTTTTGACTAAATGTTTTAACGTAGAGGGGGAATCGAGACGAGGGTCGTGGTGTATGTGTGTGTGTGTCTGTCTGTGCGTGTGTGTGTGTGTGTAGAGCGATTCAGACCAAACTACTGGACCGATCTTTATGAAATTTGACATGAGAGTTTCTGGGAATGATATCCCCGGATATTTTTTTTCATTTTTTCGATAAATACCTTTGATGACGTCATATCCGGCTTTTTGTAAAAGTTGAGGCGGCACTGTCACACCCTCATTTTTCAATCAAATTGATTGAAATTTTGGCCAAGCAATCTCTGAAGAAGGCCGGACTTCGGTATTGCATTTCAATTTGGTGGCTTAAAAATTAATTAATAACTTTGGTCATTGAAAACCTGAAAATTATAAAAAAAAAAATATTTTTTTTAAAACGATACAAATTTACGTTCATCTTATTTTTCATCATTTTCTGATTCCAAAAACATATAAATATGTTACATTCGGATTAAAAACAAGCTCTGAAAATTAAAAATATAAAAATTATTATTAAAAAAAAATTCCGAAATCGATTTAAAAACAATTTCATCTTATTCCTTGTGGGTTCCTGATTCCAAAAACATATAGATGTGATATGTTTGGATTAAAAACACGCTCAGAAAGTTAAAAATAATAGAGATAAAGAAAAGCGTGCTATCCTTCTCAGCGCAACTACTACCCCGCTCTTCTTGTCAATTTCACTGCCTTTGCATCGAGCGGTGAACTGACGATGCTACGAGTATACGCTCTTGCTGTAAAAATGCAGTGAGTTCAGTTTCATTCTGTTAGTTCGACAGCTTGACTAAATGTTGTACATGAGCAAAGTATGCAAACCAGATGATCCAGCGACGTCCTTCCCAATTTATGTCCAATGGACGTCTACCCACAACACGCCACTGGATGCCGCGTGGTCAGCCAACCATGTGGTGCCAGTCGTGAAAACCAGGTTCTTTGTCCCACAGTGAGACATTCAAGTTGGGGACTTTGTGACCGCTGACTTTGTCAGCATGGATGGAAAGGTGGAGAGATACAGGGCGGTGATCATCCCCAAGTCAACCCATTTCCCCGATGGGCCAGATCGAGAGGAGATCTGTGTGAAGTGTTTGCGCGCAAAAGACAATGGGAGATACTATGTCTTTCCTAATGTTGATGACATTTCATGCTTGCCAATGGCTCAGATAAAAAAAAATCCCACCAACCAACCATGAACAACAAGGGGATTACTTTTTTTGACATGTGACCAAGTCTCATTTGAGCGTTCACAGTGTTACCTGAGAATAGCACACCCCCTTGAATTGGGACCAAAGAAAAAGCGTTGTATATATGCATTTTTGAATGCTTTTCTAAAGTCATAAGTTCATTTGTGAAATTTTTTTTTTTTCAGGGATTGTTTTGCTGAATGCATGCAGTTAAGAAATTGACCCCGTTTTCAAATTTAGGGGGTAGGGTTGCCCCATAGCCCACGTATGTCTGTGTGACTGTGTCAAATATCAATCTACTTTGCGTACAAAATGTATAGATGTTTGTTTTTCGATTTTAGAATGATTTCTTAAGCTGGCTAGAACTTCTGAGGTCTACAGGAAACGATAAAGATAAAAAATGTACAAAATATAAGTAGCGTCCTTTATCTTACCATTGTTCTGATCAATGCTGTCCCTTTATTTGCAAGTTAACCATTTTTCTTAATGTGTTCAAGGAGTATGTTAAAATTATTATCAATGGTTGCTTTAAACAGCACCTTTGGGCAGTTATTATGCACTGAAGTTGTAAAAGCATGTTTTGGGGGTTTTAGGATATAGCGTCTTGGAACGCCAATCATCTTGGAAATACGAATGTTCATATAATTGTTTTTACTGTTTTGGATAGATAAAAAGTTGAACTCTTGGTGCCTGTTTGACTATTTATTATTTTGAAATATTGTGTGTGAGGGGGAAACTGCAATCCTCAATATCATGAAACGTGCCTCCCTTGACAAACATCAGAAGTTGTAGTACTTGTATTTAGATGTTAGCATTGCGCTATTTTGGTTCATTCAAATATTCATAGTAGTTGTTTTGTTTTTGTGTGTACATTCCTGCAACCTACCCTACTATGGTTTGGTATGCCAAGTAAAGTTACCCAGTATAAAATTAAGACGTTTGTCTCACGCGTTTCTTTTTTGCCGCTACTAAAGCAAGCCTGTGCATGACAGGCACGGAGTAAAACATGCAATTGTCCCTCCAAAAGCCCCAAAACTGCACACATTAAGTACGAAAAAACCACCTCCGTCCCACGACAAAGTCTGATAAACATGTGGTAGTGATTGTTTTCTTCAGACCATGCACCATACCCAAAAGCCTTTAGTCTGATGTGAGAAAGCTCTCAGTGTATACGACTGAACACGATTTGGCTGACTGATGTGAGCGCAATGTTAAGTTACAAGACTTACTGTCTTGCCTGTTGGTGCGGGGGACAGAAGGTTTGGTCAGTCATTATAGACATTGCTTCTCTTGATTTGTGGAGGTAGTTCTAGTACTCTCTTTAGTCTTATTTTGTCCTCTTGTAATAAATATTGTGCCTAATCTAGGTGTACTCATGTTCACTTTGCTATTTGCTTTTTATTATATTTAGTCAAGTTTTGACTAAATATTTTAACGTAGAGGGGGGAATCGAGACGAGGGTCGTGGTGTATGTGTGTGTGTCTGTCTGTCTGTCTGTCTGTCTGTCTGTCTGTCTGTCTGTGTGTGTGTGTAGAGCGATTCAGACCAAACTACTTGACCGATCTTTATGAAATTTTACATGAGAGTTCCTGGGATTGATATCCCCGAATGTTTTTTTCATTTTTTTTTTATAAATGTCTTTGATGACGTCATATCCGGCTTTTCGTGAAAGTTGGGGCGGCACTGTCACGCTCTCATTTTTCAACCAAATTGGTTGAAATGTTGGTCAAGTAATCTTCGACGAAGCCCGGACTTCGGTATTGCATTTCAGCTTGGTGGCTTAAAAATTAATTAATGACTTTGGTCATTAAAAATCGGAAAATTGTAAAAAAAAAATACAAATTTATAAAACGATCCAAATTTACGTTCATCTTATTCTCCATCATTTTCTGATTCCAAAAACATATAAATATGTTGTATTTGGATTAAAAACAAGCTCTGAAAATTAAATATATAAAAATTATTATCAAAATTAAATTGTCGAAATCAATTTAAAAACACTTTCATCTTATTCCTTGTCGGTTCCTGATTCCAAAAACATATAGATATGATATGTTTGGAATAAAAACACGCTCAGACAGTTAAAACAAAGAGAGGTACAGAAAAGCGTGCAATCCTTCTTAGCGCAACTACTACCCCGCTCTTCTTGTCAATTGTACTGCCTTTGCCATGAGCGGTGGACTGACGATGCTACGAGTATACGGTCTTGCTGAAAAATGGCATTGCGTTCAGTTTCATTCTGTGAGTTCGACAGCTACTTGACTAAATGTTGTATTTTCGCCTTTCGCGACTTGTTACATTTAGTCAAGTTTTGACTAAATGTTTAACATAGAGGGGGGAATCGAGACGAGGGTCGTGGTGTATGTGTGTGTGTGTGTGTGTGTGTGTCTGTCTGTCTGTCTGTGTGTGTGTGTAGAGCGATTCAGACTAAACTACTGGACTGATCTTTATGACATTTGACATGAGAGTTCCTGGGTATGATATCCTCAGACATGTTTTTCATTTTTTTGATAAATGTCTTTGATGACGTCATATCCGGCTTTTCGTGAAAGTTGAGGCGGCACTGTCACGCTCTCATTTGTCAACCAAATTGGTTGAAATTTTGGTCAAGTAATCTCAGACGAAGCCCGGACTTCGGTATTGCATTTCAGCTTGGTGGCTTAAAAAAATTAATTAATGACTTTGGTCATTAAAAATCTGAAAATTGTAAAAAAATTAATTTTTTTATAAAACGATCCAAATTTACGTTCATCTTATTCTCCATCATTTTCTCATTCCAAAAACATATAAATATGTTATATTTGGATTAAAAACAAGCTCTGAAAATTAAAAAGATAAAAATTATGATCAAAATTAAATTTTCGAAATCAATTTAAAAACACTTTCATCTTATTCCTTGTCGGTTCCTGATTCCAAAAACATATAGATATGATATGTTTGGATTGAAAACACGCTCAGAAAGTTAAAACGAAGAGAGGTACAGAAAAGCGTGCTATCCTTCTCAGCGCAACTACTACCCCGCTCTTCTTGTCAATTTCACTGCCTTTGCCATGAGCGGTGGACTGACGATGCTACGAATATACGGTCTTGCTGCGTGGCATTGCGTTCAGTTTTATTCTGTGAGTTCGACAGCTACTTGACTAAATGTTGTATTTTCGCCTTACGCGACTTGTTCTATGTAATGTTGCAGTTTACTGTTTTAAATTTTATTTCTTTGTTTCCAGACCTGCTGTCAGTTAGAAATAAAAGTGTACTTTGTTACAAAAACTCGTTCTTCCCTTTTATTTGAGAGCCTGTCACAGGTGAAGTGTCTGAAATATTCAGTAGCGTAACCTGTGTGTGTGTGTGTGTGTGTGTGTGTGTGTGTGTGTGTGTGTGTGTGTGTGTGTGTGTGTGTGTGTGTGTATGTTTATATAACGCCACCAACCTTTCAGCGAAATTAAAGACTCATGCAGTTTCTTTACTCGACAATCTCTTTTCAAATGGCGTAATTTTCCCTAAATGAAGTCTGAAGGTGGGGAAACGTCAAGAAAATGACGCAAGAGATAAAGGATACTGGCGTGTGCCTATTTCAGTTGGAAAGAAAATAACGTATGGCATCATTTCCTCAATTAAGTTTAATGATTAGTATTTTCATGGATATGATCTACACTGCATATGTTTAAGCATTCATATATTTTTCTATAAGTACCAAGAACGAATATAAACAGAGTTTCCATTTCAAAATAATCCTTTTTTCTCCCTCCTCAAAAGTTGTAAACATGGACTTATGCCAAAATTCCGTGTCGACGACGAGCTGACGTCATATAACTGTCTTCCTTTCATGCCATGCTTTTGTGCAGATTTTGCATTGCTAAAGAGCAAGTATCATACATTGTAAATGACGTACAGCATTTTTTAGACAATCAAAACAGGCAAACTTAACCAGTGTTCACCTCAGCAGAGGTAACAAATTCACTCTTGCACGAAGCGGACTAGTTTGTTTAGTGATCTAACCTAACCTAACTGCAATGTCATGGCGTCCAGTTAAAGCTTCACGTTTGTCACAGGCCGAAGAAAACAAATTTAATTTAATAACCTGCATAAGCTGAACCAATAATTTGACAACAAACAAAAACAAAAGAAACAGAGAAGAAAACACACACACACACACACACACACACACACACACACACACACACACACACACACACACACACACATACATCTACAAACACACACACGCACATTTTCCAAACACACACACACAAACTAACACATCGACACACACATCTACACACACACACACAAACACACGCACACACACACCCACACACACATACACACACACGTACACACACACACACACATCTACAAACATACGCACGTACATATTCCAAACAAACACACACACACAAACTAACACATCGACACACACACATCTAGACACGCACACACACACATCCACCGACACACACACACACACTCACACACACACACACACACACACACACACATCCGCACATTGTACACACACACATACACACACACACACACACACACACACACACACACACACACACACACACACACACACGCAAATACTTGATGTCTTCAAATGAAAATGCGAAAAGCATGCAAGATAACATGGAGCTCATTCCCTGCCTGATTTGAAGATAGACTTGCTTAAACCTGTCAGTCCGAGTCGTTGTCAATGTCGTTCCGAAGCTCCTTTTCTTTGACATCAGACAATTCGTTCTCTCGACCAACATTTTGCTGATTCTCAGGAACTTGTACCTGATCAGTCTCAGTTTCTTCTCGTTCACACGCCTTTCTTTCCCGCTGCTCCTGTCTGTCCTATTGTTGTTTTCTCAATGCCACCTTCAGCCAGCCCAACTTTGTGTCACCCTGTATTAAACTTCCAATACATTTTGCTGTTGCTGCTTTGAGGTTTGTAACTATGTGACACTAGCGTCATTACATCACTGTGAAAATGAATGGACCAATATGAATATAACCTTTGGAACAAAACTGTTTATCAATCAAATGATCAAATAATGACGTATTTTCTTTGATTATGTTTTCCTTCCCCACCCCATGTTCAACAATACAATATATCTACAGTATAGCATGTTCCAGAACACACTTAAAAGATAAACTGTTTTTAACGTGTGTGTACTCACAGGTACCAGTGTAAAGTTTGACAAAGTGTGTTTGAGAAAATAATGAAAAAGATAGTGTGTGTGTGATAATCATCGACAGCCAAATGCCCGGATCAGGCCCTCATGCTTTCAACTTACAACAGTACCACAGGCCTCGAGTAGTTGGGACTCTTTGTTATACGAAGCAAGCCCCTTTTTTCAAATAAAAAAAATCCCGTTATTACGATAACTTAAGCAAACACATTTTGGATCAGCCACTTCACTATTAGCTATACTGTATGCCGAGAAGAGAGCACAGAGAGAAAAAACAACTGTCGAAACAAATGGAAAAAAACCAAAGCAAAAGTGAACCCAACCGTGAACCAGCCATCGGTACAAATCGCGTCAAACAATACCAAAACATTCAGTCAATCGGACGACCTGAAAACAAAAGATCGATACTAAATACCCGGGTCAGTCATCGTCGAGACTTCTAAAACCTGCTGAACCGTAAGCCAAGACGAGTCTCGGCAAAGGGTGCAAACATAAGACCCAGTTTGCATGCACCGATTTTATTTAATTCCAAGCACATTACAGAGTAAAAATAACATATTTATATAATTTTGGATGTTCGAATTGATGAAGAATACAATGCAATCAAACCACACGTGTGTATATCATGCAAATGAGGTCATGCCAAGCAAGTCTGGCAGGGACCTGTTTTTCCACTGCTTATGATGCCAAAGTCACCGAGACAAACGTCATTATGGAAAACAATGTGCGCTGGCTAATTCCCCTCGGTGAATATTTAGAACTAACAGGTCACACTACACTTTCCAGAGTGACGTTTCTTTGCTTTGACGTAAGAGATTGCACTAGGCTACGGAAGAGATCGAGGTTTCAAAAGAAGCGTCTTCTCGACTGCAGGACGTTTTGAGTAAACAAAACGTAAGTACAGTATGCAGGATAAACAGAATACAAAAATCAGTTAGTTATACCTAGTGTTAGCAAACGTTTTGTAACGTTTTTACTGTAATTATGGCAACTGCTAGCCGAGAAAAGACTATGCAACGAATACTACATGGCTTGCTGTATCGTACCAGATTTACACTCGTTGCTTTTTCAAATAGTGAACAGCTCGCTTTCTCTCGCAGTTCCATATTTGAAAAAAAAACAACCTCGTGTAAATCTGGTACGACACAGCAAGCCATGTAGTATTCGTTGCATAGTCTTTTCTCGGCTAGCAGTTGCCATAATTACAGTAAAAACGTTACAAAACGTTTGCTAACACTAGGTATAACTAACTGATTTTTGAAATTCTCCATACAATGATTTTGATTAGTCTGTCTTATATAACAATGTTTTTAAAGTAGCAATTCATTCAACCAAAGAGAAATTATGTTCGTTATGTATTTTTTCCAATTAAAAAAATTCCATAGTTAGTGCACCCCAAAAAGAGTGTTTGCTAAAAACAGTGGACACGCCTATTGCAAGCAAAAAATACATGCACATTGCGAAAGAAAGTAAACCACACAATTCCACATAATAATATCTAATCAGGAAAACCAAATTACAAGTTTTGGTACCAAATTACTCTGTCAATGTCTAGTTTTCTAGGATTACAATGTTATAACTTACTGCAAGTCTCTGAACAAGATTATATATATTTTTAAACAGACCATAACAGTTGTTTAAAACAGGGTTTAAGAAAAAGTACTTTCTAGTTCGGGTCACGCGATACCACACATGACATAACCCATTTTTATTCCGGGATATCAGAAATGTTCACCATCAAAGTGGCTGTTTAGGGGGACTCCAATTTTCCGCGAGCGTTACCTGTTCGTAGCTTGGTCATACCTACTAACGCTTGCGATCGCCACGACAAAGCTATGCGTTGCCTACAAAACGTTACATAACATTACACAACGTTTTTCTTTTGTGGAACGCCGAAAAAAAAGAAGCTTAGGCAACGCTCCCGGGGTATCAGTGGCTTAGCCACTCGTTTGTTTATTGGGACTGCTGACTTAATTGTCAGTGCACACACCGCGAGCAAGAGCGTGGACACGTTGGCTTTAGTCCCGCCCACTCCGCTTTGACAGCATGTCACTGGCCCGCCCCCGGCGTATAATGACACTGCGTCTCAGTCGCGCGGCGAGAACTTACTGCTGTCAGTGTGGAGCAGGCAAGGTGTAACGTGTTGACTTTTCTGTGATCATTGATGATTAGGCCTGCAACTTGAAACAAGATTACATTAAAATGAGCACCACAAGGAATATGGATCTGTGAGGAATGTGCCTTCCGAAAGCAAGAGTGTGGACCACCACGTCCTCGGACCCTCGAAAGTTTCACTGAGGGGGTCCGAGGACCTCCTTTTTGTTGAAGTTGGGGGTCCCGGGACCCGCTAGGTGGAACTTGTGTGGAAAGACCTGTTAAGACCTTGAGTTGACACTGAACATCATCTCTGACATACCCAGAATTGTGATTCTACGTTTACTAATGATTATGTGCACGTCTTGAATGCGGCTTGTGTTAGACAGTGAATTGACACTGGAACAACACCTCTGACATGATCAGAACTGTGATTCGACATTCACTGATTATTATGTGTACGTCTTGTATGTGGCTTGTGCTAGAGACAGTGAATTGACACTGAACATCATCTCTGACATACCCAGAATTGTGATTCTACGTTTACTAATGATTATGTGCACGTCTTGAATGCGGCTTTCTTTGACAGTGAATTGACACTGGAACAACACCTCTGACATGATCAGAACTGTGATTCGACATTCACTGATTATTATGTGTACGTCTTGTATGTGGTTTACCCCCAGACGCTGAGTTGACACTGAAACAGGTAAGGTAATAGATTTTTTGTATACACATTTCATATATATCATTTCATACGAATATCTAAAAGAGAGATGCACATGCACACTCACTACCAGAAATACCTTTTACATTGAGGTCTCCAGGAACTATTTGATAATTTAGTAACGTTATTGATAACATATTATCTGCAACTAGCCAATACTTTAAAAAAAATCAGCCAAATATTCTCTTACAAAGATATTTTAATCCTTAAAGCAAGATCATGCATATCTATTTAAAATGTCAAATGATATTGTTTTAAAAGCACGTAGAAATGTGTGTGTGTGTTGTGGCTGCACATTAAGTGTGCGATTGAGAGGAATGGGTGTGTCAACCATACCAGTGTGCACACATGATAGTAATGATACAGAGTGTCAAAGAACGTTTACTAAATGTTAGGTACAAATGAAACTGTTGCAAAGCAATATAAGTTAGAAATATCTGCTTGCCCCTACAAGTTGTAATAATGCTGCCTAATATTCATTCGAGCATTGAAGTATTCCTGCAATAAGTCAACACAAAAGTATGTGTTCCTGCAGATGAACATTGAGCTGCCTGATTCTCCTGTTATTCTGTATCCAAATCATAGTAAAGTGTATCCGTGTGTGTACTTAATCTCACACCGTTTTGACGTGTGTTCGAGGAATTGTCTGCCTATATAACAGCTAAAATGTTTCACTACCTAGCACCCTCAACATGATTAGCCATTTCTCGAAATGACGTACTTAAAACTTCTGTTTGCAATGCACTTAGAATTACAATAAAAAAATGCAATGTCAAAAGCACCTTGCGTTTTTCATCCGTGTGTGACGTCACGCATATTAGAATTTTTGAACCCCTCGCGGGTTAGGGGGAGTCCCATATTGGTTGGGACTAGAAAGAATTTACCCGATGCTACCCAGCATGTCGTAAGAGGCGACTAACGGTTCTGTTTCTTCTCTTCTTTTGTCTTATTTCTGCCTTACCAGTCCTTTCACCTATATTTCCTTCCAAGAAAACTCTCCCTACTATTCCCTGCAGTTTTCCAATTCTTTTCTTGTTGTCTTATTTCTACCTGACTGGATCCATCACCTTTATTTCACTTACCAAAAGTCTTCTTTTCCACATCCTTATTTCTCTGCACCCCGCATGTCGTATGAGGCGACTAACGGATTCTGTTTCTCCTTTAACCCTTGTTAAGTGGTTCTTGTATAGAATATGGTCAATGTTTGTAAAGATTTTAGTCAAGCAGTATGTAAGAAATGTTTAGTCCTTTGTACTGGAAACTTGCATTCTCCCAGTAAGGTCATATATTGTACTACGTTGCAAGCCCCTGGAGCAATTTTTTGATTAGTGCTTTTGTAAACAAGAAACACTTAACAAGTGGCTCTATCCCATCTCCCCCCTTTCCCCTATCCCATCTCCCCCCTTTCCCTTGTCGCGATATAACCTTCGTGGTTGAAAACGACGTTAAACACCAAATAAAGAAAAGAAAGAAATAGAATTTTTGATACATCTTCTCTTTCCCCATCGTTGTTAAAGGCTGACATAGTCCTATTTAATTAGTTTAATTACTTCCAGGGCTGATGCCACAAAAGTGTAAATGTCAATCATACTAAAATACTAATCTAAACAAAAGGGTTTACCCCAAAACAAATTGTTTCTATTATATTAGCAACAAATAAGAAAAAGAAGAGAGAGAGAGAGGGAGAGAGAGAGAGAGAGAGAGAGAGAGAGAGAGAGAGAGAGAGAGAGAGAGAGAGAGAGAGAGAGAGAGAGAGAGAGAGAGAGAGAGAGAGAGAGAGAGAGAGAGAGAGAGAGAGAGATGGGCGAGTGGCGGTGGTAAAGCAAATTGCTGACAATTATTTGGAATTTCTTTTGTAAAACCCATCGCGAACTTTCTTTTAAAGCCATATTTTTGCACAAATAATGATATTGAATATCATAGTGGATGAGCAAAACTGCATTCTGTATGTAATCGCACGCACCTTTTTGAATTTGTTTTGTCCAGGTGTTACAAGCTTCAACAACACACGCTGACCGGAAGGAAGTGTAAGGTAGGTGGACATTATTTATCGCATGGGTTTCAGACAGCAAGGAGACTTAGGCTTACGCTTCCACAAGTCTTTTGGTAATTTATCATATTTCATTCCTTCACTTCCTCCAACAAAATTAAATGGGATATTGTTTGCAGTGTTTGGATGTTTTATATCCAAAGAAAAACCCTATCTTGCTTGTCTGTCCTGGAATTGCCCTAACGTGGGTTAATTAATTCAAACTGGTGAAAGTAATCCGTTGCTTCTATACAGCTTAGTCAGATGACATACCTCTGTAAGACATGGCCTGTTTAAATGCGGTAAATAGATAATACTAAATGTTCATGGCTTGCAGTGTAATACCATGTTTACACGAGCCATAAGCAATGTTTTTGATGTTTAAAAAAAGACTCACACAAGAACTACGAATGTGTCATCATAAGCGGTGCATTATTACTTCTAATGTCCCTGCTATGTTGTAATTTGGCCCGACTTCATTTGCATGATGTACACACGTGTGAAGATATGGTTAAGTTATAACATGAGTGGCCTATATAATATATAAAGGATAAAGCACAGAAGGTCGATTTGAATCATCTTTGTTAATGCGTTCAGTACAGTCAAACAATTAACGGCGATCCGTACATAATCGGTCATTTCTGAGGACACAATCTGACTACATATCAAACAAATTAGGAACGATGGTCCTTTGAGAAAGCAAAAAACAATAACTGACCGACAGAAAGTAATCCGTTGCTTCTATACAGCTTAGTCAGATGACATACATCTGTAAAACATGGCCTGTTTAAATGCGGTAAATAGATAATACTAAATGTGCATGGCTTGCAGTGTAATACCATGTTTACACGAGCCATAAGCAATGTTTTTGATGTTTGAAAAAAGACTCACACAAGAACTACGAATGTGTCATCATAAGCGGTGCATTATTACTTCTAATGTCCCTGCTATGTTGTAATTTGGCCCGACTTCATTTGCATGATGTACACACGTGTGAAGATATGGTTAAGTTATAACATGAGTGGCCTATATAATATATAAAGGATAAAGCACAGAAGGTCGATTTGAATCATCTTTGTTAATGCGTTCAGTACAGTCAAACAATTAACGGCGATCCGTACATAATCGGTCATTTCTGAGGACAAAATCTGACTACATATCAAACAAATTAGGAACGATGGTCCTTTGAGAAAGCAAAAAACAATAACTGACCGACAGAAAAATTGAAGTATTCCCAAGTCATCCAAGTCCCTGATTTTATTTTAATTCTTAACTATACTGTTCAAAAAAAGAAACGCATAGTTGCTACTTGCCAAATTTGTTTTATTTTTCGAAAAAATTAACAGAAAATCCAATATTTAGATTATTTGTTTGAAATTTGGTATGGACACAGTTGAATGCACACACAGTTCATTTGCATCTTCAAATCAATCAGTCAATCAATACGATTGGGTGCCGAGGCTGTCAAGTCAGTAGGGGGTGTGACTGCCTTGAGCAGCAACAACTGCCCGGCACCTTCTGGGCATGGACTGGATCAGATGCCGGATATCTTGCTGTGGGATGGTGTCCCACTCCTCCTGGAGTGCCTGCAATAGATCGCGGTGATTTGCCGGCGCTTCTTCTCGCCTGCGCACACGTCTGTCCAATTCATCCCAGAGGTGTTCTATCGGGTTCATGTCTGGCGACATGGATGGCCAGGGAAGCACCTGGACATGGTGGTCGGTGAGAAACTGGGTGGTGAGTCGTGCTGTGTGCGGGCGAGCGTTGTCCTGCTGGAATATGGCATCCTGGTCAGCCAGAAGAGGAAGGGCGTGTGGGCGCAGAATTTCCTCCACGTATCGCTGGGCAGTTATGCGCCCTTGGACGTGCACCAGGGTGCTCCTTCCAGTGGTATTGATCGCCCCCCACACCATGACGCCTCCACCACCATGAACGGGTGCCTCATCCACACAGTTGGGCGCGTAACGTTCGTTTACTCTCCGGTAGACCCTCCTCCGACCATCATGTCGCTGGAGCAGGAAGTAGGACTCGTCGCTGAACCACACGTGTCTCCAGTGATTCCGGACGGTCCAGCGAAGGTGCTGGTTGCCCCACTGCACTCGGTTCTGGCGATGGCGGTGGGTGAGGACAGCTCCTCTGTGAAGTCTGCGAGCTCTCAAACCAGCTTCATGCAGGCGGTTCCGCACGGTCTGGTCCGATAATCGGTGTGGCCCGGGGAGAGCCTGGACAGAAGATGAGGCCGACAGGAAACGATTCCGGAGGTGGCGGAGCCGTATGAAGCGGTGGTGAGCAGCAGTTGTCGCCCTTGGTCTTCCCGCTCGTGGCAAGTCAGCAACGGAGCCAGTGGCTTGAAACCTGACCCACAGTCTAGTGATGGTGCTCTGGGACACGTGGAAGTGCCTGGCGATTGCACTTTGACTTTGGCCTGCTTGTAAACGACCCAATGCAATTTGGCGGTCTTCTCTGCTCAATCGGGCCATCTTTCGTCGCTGAATTGTCGTCTGATTTCTTTGTGGCGAACAATCCGCTTTTATGGGTTTTGGAAGACATGATGAGAGCTCAATATTCCCCGAGTTTCACGAGATTACACTGAAGCATGACGAGTGGTCATGCCAAATGAGCAATTTTGACATTGTAGCCACTGATAACGCATGCGTCACGTGCAGAGCTCACTTGTGGCAATGGACAAAAGGTCGACGACCAGATAAACATTTTCTGCAGTTTGGTGGATATCCTTGTAGCCATATAACTAAATTAACCAAATATTACAAGCTATGCGTTTCTTTTTTTGAACAGTATAGTTAGGAAGATAGACGGTTGACAAGATCAAGCTAAGAAAAGGTAACTGTTTCAGAAAACCGGAATTCCCCCAAATACGGATACACAATGTACGCTTTTTATATTTAGTCAAGTTTTGACTAAATATTTTAACATCGAGGGGGAATCGAAACGAGGGTCGTGGTGTATGTGCGTGTGTGCGTGTGTGTGTGTGTCTGTGTGTGTGTGTGTAGAGCGATTCAGACTAAACTACTGGACCGATCTTTATGAAATTTGACATGAGAGTTCCTGGGTATGAAATCCCCGAACGTTTTTTTCACTTTTTTGATAAATGTCTTTGATGACGTCATATCCGGCTTTTCGTGAAAGTTGAGGCGGCACTGTCACGCCCTCATTTTTCAACCAAATTGGTTCAAATTTTGGTCAAGTAATCTTCGACAAAGCCCGGACTTCGGTATTGCATTTCAGCTTGGTGGCTTAACAATTAATTAATGACTTTGGTCATTAAAAATCTGAAAATTGTAAAAAAAATAAAAAAATTATAAAACGATCCAAATTTACGTTTATCTTATTTTCCATCATTTGCTGATTCCAAAAACATATAAATATGTTATATTCGGATTAAAAACAAGCTCTGAAAATTAAATATATAAAAATTATTATCAAAATTAAATTGTCCGAATCAATTTAAAAACACTTTCATCTTATTCCTTGTCGGTTCCTGATTCCAAAAACATATAGATATGATATGTTTGGATTAAAAACACGCTCAGAAAGTTAAAACAAAGAGAGGTACAGAAAAGCGTGCTATCCTTCTTAGCGCAACTACTACCCCGCTCTTCTTGTCAATTTCACTGCCTTTGCCATGAGCGGTGGACTGACGATGCTACGAGTATACGGTCTTGCTGAAAAATGGCATTGCGTTCAGTTTCATTATGTGAGTTCGACAGCTACTTGACTAAATATTGTATTTTCGCCTTACGCGACTTGTTTTACCTTGTGCAGTTGGTCACAGTTATGCAGCTTGAACGTGTCTTTTGGTTTGTTTTTGGCGTAAGATAATGACCAGCGATGCGTTTCTTGCAAGATGCGTGACCCCTGTTTTTTAGCAAACACTGTTTTCTTGGTGCACCACCCATGGTTTAAAAACAAACAAATACGGCAATAATTTTTCTTTACTTAAATGAATAACAACTTTAAAAATCATTGTTCTATTGTGCAGACTACAACAATTCATTGTATAAAGAATTCCAAAAGATCAGTTGGTTATACCTAAAAATGTTTTCCAACAAATTCAATCATTTTTGACTGAGATCATAAGCTGGGGGAAAAGTGCATCCACGACTTTCCTACTCATGCAAGACGACTGAGCATTAAGCTTTAAGAGTATAAAACAATGTATCTACACACGGGGCATATTTTTCACATAACATTTATTTATACACGTTTTAAAACGTATGCGTGGTACCTTTTGACCTGTTGTGTGTAAGCCTTAATGCAGTCTCCTTGTCGTGTGAAAACCTGGCGCTTACACGCACACATTCGTGAATTGTAAAACATGGCAAATGCTGCTTTTCATGTTTATTTCTAGTTCCACCTCAGTAATTGTGTTGGTGCTGTTGATGGTTCTGTGTTGTGTCTTGTCATTGTGTGAGCTTCAGTCGTCTGTTTGTCGTTGCCTTGGTTTGTCTTTGTTGCTCGCCTTTCGATGAACAATGAACATTTACTCAAACACAAAAAGAAAGTGCACATCTCTTTTAAGCAATGCCGTAGATGTTTCATCAACTATGACATTATGTCCTTCTTATTCAAAAACAGTCGTTCAAATAGATTTACTGCAGCCTGCACACTAATTCATTCGCCATGCTACAAAGGCTGCTCAGCAATTATGTTCTCAAATGTACAACTTGTCATCAAGTCTGCGAAACAAATACAAGCAGTAGCAGATGGCAATTGTATCTTAAATGTACGCAGTCTGCGAGGTAAATTCAAAAATATTTGTATACCGTACTTTCGAAATCAAAAAGTGAAGAAGACAAAAGGAATTCTACTTGCTAAAATGCCCATGCACTAGCTGAGGGAGGTGGGGGGGGGGGGAGTGGTGGTTGGGAGTATCATGAAGTTGCCCTACTTTAGCTGAGGGAGGGGCGGGGAAATGGTGGTTGGGTGTATCTTGAAGTTGGCCTGCATTAGCTGAGGGGGGGGGGGGGGGGAGAAGTGGTTGTTGGGTGTATCATGAAGTTGCCCTACTTTAGCTGAGGGAGGGGCGGGGAAATGGTGGTTGGGTGTATCATGAAGTTGGCCTGCATTAGCTGAGGGGGGGGGGGGGGGGGGGAGAAGTGGTTGTTGGGTGTATCATGAAGTTGGCCTGCCCTAGCTGAGGGAGGGGCGGGTAAGTGGCGGTTGGGAGTACGTGTATCATGAAGTTGCCCTGCACTAGCTGAGGTAGGGGGCGGGGAGTGGTGGTTGGGAGTATCATGAAGTTGGCCTGCACTAGCTGAGGGAGTGGTGGGGAAGAGGTGGTTGGGTGTATTATGAAGTAGGCCAGTACTAGCTGAGGGAGTGGTGGGGAAGTGGTGGTTGGGTGTATTATGAAGTTGACCTGTACTAGCTGAGGGAGGGGCGGAGAGTGGTGGTTGGGTGTATCATGAAGTTGGCCTGCATTAGCTGAGGGAGGGGCGGGAAGTGGTGGTTGGGAGTATTATGAAGTTGGCCTGTACTAGCTGAGGGAGGGGCGGGAAGTGGTGGTTAAGAGTATCATGAAGTTGGCCTGCACTAGCTGAGGGAGGGACGGGAAGTTGTGGTTGGGAGTATCATGAAGTTGGCCTGCACTAGCTGAGGGAGGGGCGGGAAGTGGTGGTTAAGAGTATCATGAAGTTGGCCTGCACTAGCTGAGGGAGGGGCGGGAAGTGGTGGTTGGGAGTATTATGAAGTTGGCCTGTACTAGCTGAGGGAGGGGCGGGAAGTGGTGGTTAAGAGTATCATGAAGTTGGCCTGCACTAGCTGAGGGAGGGGCGGGAAGTGGTGGTTAAGAGTATCATGAAGTAGGCCTGTACTAGCTGAGGGAGGGGCGGGAAGTGGTGGTTAAGAGTATCATGAAGTAGGCCTGTACTAGCTGAGGGAGGGGCGGGAAGTGGTGGTTAAGAGTATCATGAAGTAGGCCTGTACTAGCTGAGATGGGGGCGGAGAGTGGTGGTTGGGTGTATCATGAAGTAGGCCTGTACTAGCTGAGGGAGGGGCGGAGAGTGGTGGTTGGGTGTATCATGAAGTAGGCCTGTACTAGCTGAGATGGGGGCGGAGAGTGGTGGTTGGGTGTATCATGAAGTAGGCCTGTACTAGCTGAGGGAGGGGCGGAGAGTGGTGGTTGGGTGTATCATGAAGTAGGCCTGTACTAGCTGAGGGAGGGGCGGAGAGTGGTGGTTGGGTGTATCATGAAGTAGGCCTGTACTAGCTGAGGGAGGGGCGGAGAGTGGTGGTTGGGTGTATCATGAAGTAGGCCTGTACTAGCTGAGGGAGGGGCGGAGAGTGGTGGTTGGGTGTATCATGAAGTAGGCCTGTACTAGCTGAGGGAGGGGCGGAGAGTGGTGGTTGGGTGTATCATGAAGTAGGCCTGTACTAGCTGAGGGAGGGGCGGAGAGTAGTGGTTGGGAGTATCATGAAGTTGGCCTGCACTAGCTGAGGGAGGGGCGGAGAGTAGTGGTTGGGAGTATCATGAAGTTGGCCTGCACTAGCTGAGGGAGGGGCGGAGAGTAGTGGTTGGCAGTATTATGAAGTTGGCCTGCACTAGCTGAGGGAGGGGCGGAGAGTAGTGGTTGGGAGTATCATGAAGTTGGCCTGCACTAGCTGAGGGAGGGGCGGAGAGTAGTGGTTGGGAGTATTATGAAGTTGGCCTGCACTAGCTGAGGGAGGGGCGGGAAGTGGTGGTTAGGAGTATCATGAAGTTGGCCTGCACTAGCTGAGGGAGGGGCGGAGAGTAGTGGTTGGGAGTATCATGAAGTTGGCCTGCACTAGCTGAGGGAGGCGGGGAAGTTGTGGTTGGTAGTGTCATGAAGTTGGCCTGCACTAGCTGAGGGAGGGGCGGTGAAGTGGTGGTTGGGAGTATCATGAAGTTGGCCTGCACTAGCTGAGGGAGGCGGGGAAGTGGTGGTTGGGAGTATCATGAAGTTGGCCTGCACTAGCTGAGGGAGGCGGGGAAGTGGTGGTTGGGAGTGTCATGAAGTTGGCCTGCACTAGCTGAGGGAGGGGTGGGGAGTTGTGGTTGGGAGTGTCATGAAGTTGGCCTGCACTAGCTGAGGGAGGGGTGGGGAGTTGTGGTTGGTAGTATCATGAAGTTGGCCTGCACTAGCTGAGGGAGGGGTGGGGAGTTGTGGTTGGGAGTGTCATGAAGTTGGCCTGCACTAGCTGAGGGAGGGGTGGGGAGTTGTGGTTGGTAGTATCATGAAGTTGGCCTGCACTAGCTGAGGGAGGGGTGGGGAGTTGTGGTTGGGAGTGTCATGAAGTTGGCCTGCACTAGCTGGGGGAGGGGTGGGAAGTGGTGGTTGGGAGTATCATGAAGTAGGCCTGCACTAGCTGAGGGAGGGGCGGGGAAGTGGTGGTTGGGAGTATCATGAAGTTGGCCTGCACTAGCTGAGGGAGGGGCGGGAAGTGGTGGTTGGGAGTATCAAGAAGTTGGCCTGCACTGGCTGAGGGAGGGGCGGGGGAGCAATGGTTTGGCGTACAGTGGAACCTGTCTATAAAGACCACACCGGGAAGGACCAAAAGTGATGTACGCACTGATAAGTTATATGATCTAAAGACAGAATAACAATAGAATGCTAAGAAGCTTCAATAAATTAAAAAAAATATCATACATTGCTTGGATGTGCACTTTCTTTTACCTTTGACCACAGTCGTTGCTGAAGAGACTATCTGTCTGTCTGTCTGTCTGTCTGTCTGTCTGTCTGTCTGTCTGTCTGTCTGTCTGTCTGTGTGTCTATTGCTATCTCTCTCTGTGTCTTTCTACCTCTCTCTCTCTGTCTCCACGTGTGTGTGTGTTTGTGTGTGTGTGTGTGTGTGTGTGTGTGTGTGTGTGTGTGTGTGTGTGTGTGTGTGTGTGTGTGTGTGTGTGTGTGTAGGTATATGCGCACTTGCACACACAAGTTCAAGCCAGTTGTCATGTCTGAAGCATGTGAGAGGAAAAGGACGGGCCAGTGGAAAATGCCTATGCTGGTAAACGATTGCTTCAAGTCGCACTTTTGCAACAGAAATGATTTCAATCATAATACGCTTCGAAATAGTGTTATGTTGTCTTGCTTGACATTCTCAGTCACGTGACTTGTCATTCCTAGACTCCTTCACAGTAGTGGTAGTTTCAGTGCCAGTTGCTAGTCAATTTTCTCAAAATGACCTTGTTGTTATGACATTTTCATTTTCAATAAGAGGAATATAGTCTCAACACATTGTAGAGAATGTAATTTTGTCCGTGCTTTGATAATACAACCTTTTTTTTCCGAGAACTGTGCTAACATTTTAGCGTTCTAATGTATTTTGGCTTATTGCGCTGAAGGGAATACGGCTTACTTGTATACACAATTTATACTATGAGCAAGGCAGATGTATCACGACTTAAAAATAAAGTTTTATGTTTACATTTTGCCAGAGATGCTGATGTAATTTGCTTCTTACTGGAGGACGATATTTTGAATTAGATCATAAATGCAAACTGAAAGGTCCGGCATTATATGTGGTGGTATTGCTGACAATATAACAGAAAACGCATCGGGAACTTTCTTTTAAATCCTTGGTTTTGCACAAATACTGATTCTGAAGCTTAAAGTGGACGAGAAAAAAGGCACTTTCTATGCACTCGCACACAGTAAATTTGTCGAAATAGTGGAATATTCTTCCGTTTTTACCTTTTTATTTCATTTGAGATTATGATCTTGCATACTGCAACACTTGCTGAACATACTCAATCCACTGGCAAATGACTCAATTTCCTTGTTTTGTCAGGGCGCAACGCACAGTATAGTCATCCGTGGTCATATTTCGTTGAAAATCGGGGTCATTTTGCTCTTGTTTTGTATCAGGCGCGCATGTTTTCACAAAATCGGATAAAAAAAAGTATGCATCCCCACGGTAACCTCTTTTTTTGTAATTGCTCCATTTGAAGTTACTACAAATCACAAGTTTGTTTCAGTAAGCCTTATGTTGCAACCAAGGGCAATAAGTGTCGTCTAGTAAAGCCAAAGGAATATAATTCACAAATGGAACATGATCTTCAGATAGAGAACTTAATAAACTTTACATTGACGGAATGTGTATAAATTTAACATTGGAATTTCATTCTTGAAGTTATGTGACGTCAGAGTCCGACAAAAGCTTATATTTATGGGGCTAGTGGAGACAACAAAAGAGAGCATGTTTGTGTGTGTTCAATCGCAGAAAAAGAAAATAAATTCTAACAAAAATCAATCAATACATAAATGTTATGTGTATTTTTGACCAAGATATCGACAGGTATTGTTCACCTCGACCGCTGGTGCGGTCTTGGAGGAACTCTGTTTGTCTCGGTCTTTGTAAAATGTCATATTTTCGTCAAAAATACAAATAACGTATGATAATATGCCGTGACGTTTGTGTGTAAGGAACATATATACAACTTGTTTGAAATCAGAGGAAACATTCTCAATAATTTTTAGACAGTCTGTATCGATTTTGAGGGTATCCTTATTTGTGCGGCGGTCACGTGACCTATGTGATTGGAATCTTGGTCCGAACAGTGTGTCAGAGAGACAAGTTAAATGTCTTTAATGGCATGGAAAGTTCGAATGAAATGACACCAGCATGAATGTTAGAGTTGCGGTACAAATCATGTTGCAAGAATGTTTGGCTCAGGTTATATAACTACCCTTTGATAAACACACAAAGTAGACCGAAGACGGGAACTAATGCGTATGCACTCATAACTAAACGCTTTGGTCCAAACTGTTAGTTAAAAAGTAACTTCGGCATTTTTCAAGAACAAATTCGGCATATTTTGATACGAATACACCCTTTACATAGAGAGCTGTATTGGATGCCCTGGGAACCAATACTTTTATTGATGCCATAGCATTTCAAAGACAGTGCGTTTGTTTCTGTGCACATAAGCTGTTTGTACCGCGAGAACCTAGCCGTCGCATCGCACACGTTTTGGCCCCTAATATGGACTGGCTCCTTTTATGGACCACCTCCTGTTCTGACAAACTAACCGTGCTAGAGCACTCAAAACAGTTTTATTTGCCATGCACCTTTTCCTTCTCTGGATAACTTGCACATGTCAAAACACACAAACCACAAAGTCCTTACGCCTTTTCCCTTTTAAACTAATCTGGCAGCGTTAACTCTAAGTTTGTTGCTTAAAACGGACTAGTTTCTGTCCATAGACACAACTGCTAACATACGAAGTTTGCTATGTGAGACAGCTAAGAAGTAGTTGGTAAATGTTAGCAGTCTTTCTAGCGCAAACAAAAGTAATAGCAATTTTAAGTGCAGTTCTTTAACGTAATGTCAGTCACACTTGAAATTAACGCTACTTAAAATTGCTTTTCATACGAAGTACACGGGCGCATAGGGTCAGTTATATATCAACTTAATTTACCTCGAGTGAGATCGACAGAACGTACAGTACACAAATACGAACAGAGAAACTCGCAAACCGAGGAGTCGACACATGCTCAAGAACTCACATATAACGTTCGAAGTCAAACATTCTATTTACACCTCTGTGCGAATTGTATGCCAGATTGGCTCAGTGGTAGTGTGCTCGCCCACAGACCCGGCGGTCACGAGTCCGATACGCTTAGTTGGCAAGAATATTTTGAAACATTTGTTTTTAATTTTTTTGTTTTTTTCTGAACTCGTAATTCTTGCATTGTATTCATTTAAATTAATTCTAAAAGTTTGAGTGATGTATTGAAGATCGAAGTTATCAAAGGGTTGTATTATTATCGAGTACCTCTGGTAAACGATTTCCCAGAATGACTCATTCTATTTTAAGTAACGTCGGCTTTTGTGGAAATCCAGATGGTTGATTGTATTATCGTGCGTCGACTGGATGTAATGGTGCATGGTTGCCTACTTCTAGTTTAATCCACTTTTGCTGATACAGAAATACACTGGCTTGAAGTGTGTGTGAGTGTACAGTACAATGACATACACCAATAAATCTGGCCACCAGTCACGCACCACTTGACTATAATTATCAAAACACATGCATGTAGAGTGAATTTTAGGCAGAAACCCAGCAAAGGTAAGTTTAGATTCACAACACGCAGCTTTGCTGAGCCCTGTGTCGACCACCATTTCAGAGGTAAGTGCAACTTCCATGCAGAATGATTGTGCTTCATCTTCAACATTAACATGAAAGCACATAATCAAACAAGTAAACTGGATAACCTTAAGTTCCAAAACATTAAATGTTTGTTTCCAATGACCTGGCTAAAAAAAAGAGGTCGGTACGGTACGGTAGGTCGGTTATTTTAATCAAGGTTTGAGTAAATGTTTTAATACAGACTGTCAGGAACGATCCCCAAAAAGGTGTTCCCCATTATTTAGATTAATCTTTTTGATGACGTCATAACCGGTTTATCACAAAGTTGGGAAGGCACCAAGATGATTTCATTGTTCAATGAAATCGATTAAAACTTTGCATGTTTTTAAGTGTGACAAAAGTTGAAGGATCAGGAGGTAAAATATAGTTAATCAAAGAATCAGAAACGTCGAGTCTTTTAATGTTGCATGGTCTTATAAAATCGTTGCATCAACATTCGTATTCACATATCAATCAAAACACGGTGCTAACTTCTTGCGTATTGCCTAGGAAAAAAACATTGACGACTAATATGTTAGAGTTTATAGGTAATGGTGTTTCAAAAAGACATGCGAACAATTGAAACAAGAACTTTGTTTACTTGATGATCCAGACTTCAATTAAAAATGTTCAAAATTAGTGTGTGCTGTTTGCTGACTAGTTCTTCACGACATACAACCATGGCATAACAACACATTCTATAGTAAGCATATTAAACGAATACGTAATTGACAGGCACATGTACAAAATTGAACAATGAGGAGAAAAGAAGTAATTCAGGACATTTTAGAATAACATCTACAACATAGCAACAAAACAATACACACTCTGAGAATAATTCTTCCGGCTGCCAGGTTAGTTGATTGTACAAAAACTTAGTGCATTTAATAATACTAGCAGCTTCAACAAAGAACGCTACTCTGTTAAACACAGAGCTTTCAGTATGAAACTTAATTAACATGTTTGCAATTTACGTTGATGTTTGAAGTGAAGCACAATTACTCTGCACGATGTTTTTAGATGCTAATTAAAACAATGATCCCATTGCATAATTATATATGTGTATAATAATTATTAAACCCTTTGAAGTTCCTGTGGATTGTTCTAGTCTAACATGTAATGTTTACATTTTACAGGGCTTCTTTTTATATTGAATTGTGCCTTTGTTTGTTCATGTTGTCACCCGTTTTGCAATTCGATTACTCCTGGATTATTTTATTACAAAAGAAAAACGTTCCCCTTCTTTTGTACTGTCATATTCCAGTGAATGTTTCCATGGTGTATCGAATGTCTTGTTCTATTTGCAGCTATTTTGATATCATTCATGTCTCGTGATATCAAATTGTTTATCCAATGTCCAGCAATTGTATACATTAGATTGTTTTGTTCTGAATATTGTTGGTACTTTCATGTTTGCCTGCATCATTTTCAGCTTAACTTGAGAACTATTTTATATTTCGGAGTTAAAAGTCTCCAACTGTGACTCTTGTAATTTCGTATAATAACTAAGAATTCTTTATTTTATTTGTGTGTGTGTGCGTGTGTGTGTGTGTGTGTGTGTGTGTGTGTGTGTGTGTGTGTGTGTTGGGGGGTGGGTGTGGGTGGGAGTGTGTGAAAGCGTGCGTGCATGCGTTTGTATCGTTAACTTTGTGTGTTTGAAGATTTGTACGATCGTGCATATGTGTGTGTGTGTGTGTGTGTATTGTGTGTGTATGTGTGTGTGTGTGTGTGTGTGTGTGTGTGTGTGTGTGTGTGTGTGTGTGTGTGTGTGTGTGTGTGTGTACTCTTATTCGTCCTTGGGTAGGTGAGTGCGTGCACGTTTTGACCATGACGTTGCATGACTAAACATAGAAATTGTGAAATTAATGTAAACTATTTATATATTAGCCTCACTCCCACAGTGAATCACAGCAGGTCGAGTGTCTGGATCTGATGTACTGACCAGGAGGACAATCGACACCTGAAAACAATAGGTAAGACAAATAAGACTCGAATCCACTCAATTATATGTTGACCCTAATCAGGCCTGTATCGTAGGAATACGTTTTATGAGTAGAAATCTGTAAAACGTTTAGTGTACAATGCATTTTGAGAAGTATACAAAGAGTGGGTGTCTAAATCATTTAATATTTTGAGCTGCATAGTTAGTCCTGCAGTTTACTTTCGTTACAGGATAAAGGTACAGTCCTGTTTGCTTGGATGGTTCAGCTCAGCTTGTCAGACTTGTCCAGCGTTTGAACGGGATACGACCATTCTTCAACGTGTACATTAGGTAACACTAACACCCACCTGGTCACCGTCTGTGCGGGGTTAGAACATTTTTTGATGAATTAATTGTGTAACTTATATCAGCGCTGACTCTGGAAATTGATACATTCAAGAATTCCAACCTCGCACAGATAACAGCCAGGCAGTTGGGTTCTGGTATCTATTCAAGTGGAGGGACGGTCTTAATCTATTAAAAAAAAACACTCTGCAGATCTGATAATTATTGTAACCACACTGTTTACACAAGAAGAACATTGCTTGTAATGGGCGTTTGATTTCAGTCCCTATCTCATATAGTGTATCTGAGCTCCGTCTTAGTATTCATTTGAATCTTCATATCGCTCCACTAAAAAAGGTACGATTAAGGTGTATAATCATAAAATCAGACATCTATAATTATGTACATTCATAGTTGCCTCACGTCGACTGCAGGGGTCGACGGTTTTCGTTGACAGCAGGGGTCGATAGTTTTTTTTTATTAGCACAAAACAAACATTTCATAAAGAACGTCCTCCTCTTTGGGATTTTTTTGGTTAAAATTATACGTTGAAAAGTAAGCCACAATAATTCAAAGATTTGTGTACTCACAGGAGTAATATATAATTTTTGGAGATGCTAATAAAGCATAAACGAAATGACAGGCATCTATTGATCAGTCATTTAACTGTACATTAATCGCCGCTGTCCATTTTCTTGCATAAACCCTGTGGGATAATGATAAAATTGACGAAACAGATTTTGTGATCATTAAAGTTAGAACACATAAGGCGCCATTTTGGGACGTTTTCTGACGATTTAATTTGACCTAAACAGGTTCAAGGGACATTTGCTGTATTTAAATGTTGAAACACTCACAATGATTTGCTCAAAACTGCTCCGAAAATATGCCAATTTATTTTAAAAAAATTGGAATCAGCGAGAAATTTGCTTCACCCAGCTCTCCTGTGTTAGGAGTCCTGACTTCCGTTCGTCATCATATTTTATTTAGTCCTCATAAATACCCATTCGCCAAAACAGGTTAAGACCGTTGGATTGAGGAAGTCAAACCTACAGTCTAGCAAACGCATGCACATTCGGAGCCATATACAGGGCTAAAACGCTTGCCATAACATAAACAAACACACTTTCCGTCGGAGAATATCACGGCCTGAAAAGACTACCAAACACAGTATTTAGGCAAACACTAATTCCAAGACCTTCTAAGACTCTTTAGCTCTTGACTTAATTTCAATTTCAAAGGAATTTTTTCTGTAAAATCAAGGAAAGCTCATATCAGAAATAACAATTAGAATAGGGTTTAACGTGCTTATGTCTAACATAACGACTGAAACATGAGTATGGGGTATTTAACTTTTCCACAAAACCACTACTGATGACATTATGAAGATTCTATTGTGAACTTGTAAACAAATAAACAATCAAATGAAAACGCTGACAATTAGCAAATGTTAACAGACATGTCTCAACAATGTTATCAACATTCGCCTGCCGGCTTGGTCCCGCATAATGTTTATATCATTTCAACACTGTGATATTATTGAGTGATGTCGATGCGTGCATGTGTTTGACCCCAAAGTGCAAGACTCTCTTGGACATCCCACATAGATTTAGATGTGACGTCATGCCTGATGACAGGGGTCGATGGCAATTGTTGTTGGTTACACAGTTAACATGGGTACACGGAACATTATTTTGTTTGGCTTACCTACTGCAGCTGCTTGGAAATTTAAATCATTATGATATTTACAAACTGCTGTCAAATGAGGAAGATCACATTATCTGTTAACACATGCAGTCCAATTTCAGTGCCACTTTCACAACACACAGTACATCCTCAATGTTTATGTCATGTGTGACATCATCGAAATTATTGAAAATTTGAATTCTGTGTACATTAATGAACGGGTAGGTGTCTTTATGATAAGTATGTTAGAACAGCTTAGATCAGTACAAACTTCTTGTTGATTTTGTACAAGTAAAACCTCCAAAAAGATGATACTTAACGTTTATGACAAGCGCCCTGCTTCCACAAATTGCGAAGAAAAACTGCCAAAGAAAAGTGTTGCCTTTTATCTCTTAATCGACACGTTACTTTTACTTTTTCTTGATAAAGATGTAACAGAAGGCGATATGGTCACCGAGGAACAAAACAAAATTGCTGGTCTGGCAACAAGCCACCAAACATCGTTTTCGTCATCATTTTGGTGGTGCAAAACGACGTACAATCATCGACAGGGAGCCTAACTTTGAGAATGCATTTCAGGGCCTCAGACATCCTTTTACATAACTAAAATACCCTAAGCAGTGTTCATGGTAGTGTTAGCTG
>NC_090260.1:37162203-37167203 GCF_037325665.1 Littorina saxatilis | reverse complement strand
AACTAGATGACGCGACCACTACCACCGCCACCACCACTGTGACCACCACCGCGGCGATGTCACCAACTTCTTGTGGTGGCGGCAGCAGCAACGACGAGAAAGTGGAAGAACAACAACAACAACAACAACAACAACAGGAGCAGGACGACGACAGCAACGACGAGGAGGAGGACTCTACTGAACGGGCAGAAAGGATATCGCAGCTATCGACGCTCTATATGGACGCGGAAACCTTTCAAGGATTAAAACGTGTGCTCTCTCATATTGACGCTCGTATTGACGCGTTCACTGCTGGGTCTGCTTTGCCGCCTAACAATATCGTTATGACACCACCCGCGGCCCCGGACACCAACACCACCGGCAACAACAACGACAACAACAACAGCGACGACGATTATGATGATCGTAGTGACGAAGACGATTGTTACCCAGTTGAACCGGAGCCCACCAACGCCAACGCCAACGCTGAGCCTACGAACACTAACGCTATAACACTACAAATACCAACACCACAACAACAATGATGGATTAAGAACACGTTCAAGATTGGTGGTGGTGGTGATGGCGATGGTGATGGAAGACGGAAGACGTCTGGTTTATGTCGTTGTTATTATTGTTGTTGTTTTTTTGGTAGTATTTTTTATCATTATTATAATATTGGATCTCCACTCTCTTTTTTTGTTGTTGTCATTCGTATAATACGATATAATAAGTGTGTATAATAAAACAATATATAAAGACTTGTGGTTTCTCCGTCTCTTTTGTTGGTGTAGTGTGTGTGTGTGTGTGTGTGTGTGTGTGTGTGTGTGTGTGTGTGTGTGTGTGTGTGTGTGTGTGTGTGTGTGTGTGTGTGTGTGTGTGTGTGTAAAATACATGAATCAGAACACGGACCTCTGCTAGAAGTGTTGTGTGTGTTTATATGTATATGTGTGCATGCGTGTGTGTGCGTATGTGTGTATGTGTGGGTTTGTGTGTGTTTGCCTGCGTGTGTGTTTAAGTATGTGCCTGCATTTGCAAGTGTGTGTGTGTGTGTGTGTGTGTGTGTGTGTGAGAGAGAGAGAGACATAGAGAGAGAGAGCCAGACAGACAGACAGACAGAGAGAGACAGACAGAGAGCGCGCGCATGTGTGTGTGTGTGTGTGTGTGTATGTGTGTGTGTGTGTGTGTGTGTGTGTGTGTGTGTGTAATACATGAATCAAAACACGGACCTCTGCTAGAAGTGTTGTACCCAAACCACACACAAACACACACACACACACACACACACACACACACACACACACACACACACACACACACATACACCAAGACCCTCGTCTCGATTTCCCCTCTATGTTAAAACATTTAGTCAAAACTTGACTAAATGTAAAAAGGGCTACCCCCGAATAATGTAACAATTGTTACATTGTTGTATCAATGGTACCCTTCAAAATGGACGCAAAACCTCGCGTTTTCTACTGCTCATGCGTTCCACACTTGCATCAGCAGAAATTACATAACACAACAGATACGCAAGATAGTATAACAAAACAACCTGTTCTGAATAGATGATTGATTTGCTTTGTTTGTAATCGTTGCCAAGTTAAGCCTATTGTGAATTTGTGTCGATTTTTTCATTGGTACATAACGTGTTTTTTTTTGTCAGGTCGATTGTGGGGGTACCCTTACTTCGGTGGCGGTCACGTAATACCTATGACAGAAATCTTTTATTCGAAAAGTGTGCCATATAGCCAAGTGAAGGGCCTTTAATGGCATATCAAGTTTGAATGAAATGACACGGGAATGAATGTTTTAGTTGGGGTACAAAAATGAGTGCAATAATGTTTTGCTCAGTTTATGTCAAGTTAATCCCTATTGCCATTCTCCCAACCAAACCATGTCACGTGATCCCAGCATTGTAACTATAGACCGCATTTGTCCTCTTACAGTGCTGCCTGTGCAACACGGAGTCAGAGTGCGACACCAACGACAACTGTTACTGCCGAGAGAGGCAGATAAGGTGCGATGCTGGCTGCCGTGCAAAGAGATGTTCAAACTTGGTGAGTGTTTGGGAAACTGACAACCATTCTATTCTTCTCCATTATCAGAAGACTGATGTAATACGTCTGAAAATAAAAGAGTGCGGAGATTCGGTTCTGCATTGTAGTACATGCCAAAATTGTGGTTTATTTGTGTTGATGAATTAGGTTATGGACACGTTCCTTCCTCCCCTACAGCTTGAACATGAGCGACCTTTGTGTGGTAGCTCCTATCATCGACACAGAGACTGAAACACGGACCGGGCGAAATAAGGCTCGTGGTTTGACAATGCTGGAATCATACTAGGAACGTGTTTCTCATGCCATGCTTGAATGCACGTTTTGAACATATTCTTTGTTGTGGGATACTGAGGACAAACTTTTCCCTGGGGATGGAGATGCACTTAACGTTCAAGTCAATGCAACAAGTTGACTAAATCAATATCTTGCTAGAGCGCTCAAAACAAATTCATTCGCTGTATTCACCCACTCTGGATAACTTGAACATGTCAAAACATGCAGAAATACAAACGTCAAAACCGTTAGGCTTTTTCTCTTTTTTTCACTGTTGGCAGTGTTCCCTCTAAATTTACCGCCTAAAACGGACTCATTTCTGTCCACAGCCAAAGCTGTTATCACCCAAACACTGCTCTATATGACAGCTAAGACCGTATTTGTTACATTTTGGCTGTGTTAACTTCGCGTTTCTACAGCAAACAAAAATAAAACAAAATCTCAAAGTACGCGTGTGCTGCCTAATATGGACCACCTTGAACAAGTCAAAGAAATAAAAGCTAAAGGCTATTTTCATTAATTCATTAAGAGGCTTGCTGAGCATAACCCATAACTAGCCCTCACTTATTTTCACTTCTTTAGTTTCCTGGTGTGCTTCAAATAATGCTCTCATCAACCCGAAACAGATAAATCTGAAGAACATTTGAATTAGTCTGACTTGTAGTTGTACACTAAGTTGTATCATGTTATGTTGAAATATAGGGGGCTTTTTACAGTGATTCGTGAAGGCCTCCTTACTGGTCCATATTGGGCGCCCAAGCTCCTAATGTGAACCAGTTGTGATTTTTTTCTGTATTCAATTTTTACTGAATGTCTATCAAAGCTAATTCAATCTAATTTGGCCTAAGGGTTAAGGAATACCAAACACAAAATGAAACTTCTTCGCAAGAAAACAAGCTAGTTATCAGCATGAAACAAAAAGTGGTCCATATTATGCTTCAAATTATTCAAAGAACACGACAAGCGGACAGCTTCATCATGTTTAATCGAGGAATCGAGAGATATGGCAGACAGACACAGACCGAAAAACAGAGACTCGTGATATTGTCGTTCAGACTAACACACAAGGCCGATACTACACTTTTGATTGAAAGCATGCATGGTGCTTTCCAATTTGTACAGACACTTGGTGTCCTTATTAACGACAGAAATACCGAGTAGATGACCTGTGACAGCCATATTTGGACATAAAACAAGGTGGTGACCCGTTTCGCGAGAGTGTACGGCAGTTAAAAAGACAGTTATTGGTTATCATATGAACTTGAGAATTTGTAAATCGCCATTGATCAGTGCACGCTTTTTTTCACACGTTGACATTATCTGTGATGCGGACACACACCACCATGGCTGCGTTCTGTGCAAAGTGCAAACATTTTGATGAATTATTTTCGTAAAAGTCCGTACATGAACGTTGACTTACTTTCCAGATTGAGAGTACGGTTTGTTCAACTAAAGTGATAATTACAATGTGTTCACATTGTCAGTTACTATTTTCTGAATGTGTATTTGCTTAGTACACACACACACACACACACACACACACACACACACACACACACACACACACACACACACACACACACATACGCACGCACGTACACGCACACACACACACGCACGTACAGACACACACACACACTCACACACAAACACTCTCTCTCTCTCTCTCTCTCTCTCTCTCTCTCTCTTCACTTGCATCTATACAGTTTAACTGACAGCGTTATACAATGATAGCGTAAAATATGGAAATATGGAGAAAGAGAGAGAGAGAGGGAGAGATAGAGACAGTGAAAGAGAGAGAGAGAGAGAGAGAGAAAGAGAGAGAGAGAGAAAGAGAGAGAGAGAGAGAGAGAGAGAGAGAGAGAGAGAGAGAGAGAGAGAGAGAGAGAGAGAGAGAGAGAGAGAGAGAGAGAGAGAGAGAGAGAGAGAGAGAGAGAGAGAGAGAGAGAGAGAGAGAGAGAGAGAGAGAGAAAACTAAGACAGGATATAGCAAATGTTTGTACTAAATGTATAGTTTTCAACCATTCTTGTCGAAAGATGAAGTAGAAGCATAATCAAGGTAGGTAGGACATAATTATTTTTAGAATAGCTCAAAAGTATACATTTTCCTGTGTACAGAGATTTGAAAAAGACTTACACACATACAAACACCACACGTACACTCATCTCGATTAAACTTTCAAACATTTAGTCAACGTTTAAACATTTAGTCAAAACTTGACTAGATATAAAAACAAATAATATGTACATTGTCATTTTTGATTCCGCCAGTCTTGTTCACAACTCGCACAGACCTCCTCCCCCCTCCCCGTCACAGAAATGCTCATCCATCCTCCACCCCCACCCCACACACACACACACATAAAGTCTGTCTCCATCTCCAATCTCTTTTTTCAGAATTCGCCCACACACATACATACTAAAGCTATAGTTGTGTACATTGCCAAACATGAAAATGTTTGTGCATTGCACATATCACCCAACCTTCAGCCCCAGACAAAGAAAGTTTCTATTTTGTAACAAAATAGAAACTTTATGAATTAAACAAAACTATGTGTTGCGGAGCAACGTATTACCCATGAGGTTTACGTTGTGTGTTCTAGTATGTATATACATACACGCGTGTATACACACACACACACACACACACACACACACACACACACACACGCACGCACGCGCACACAC
>NC_090260.1:37145003-37162003 GCF_037325665.1 Littorina saxatilis | reverse complement strand
GGATTACAGTTTACAATGTACAATGTATATTCTTTTTGTATGCGCTAACCACCTTCATCTTTCATATGTACCTACCATTATTTCGTCCCACCTCCACCCTCCCCCTCTTCCTCCTGCTAGCTTTTTCCTGTTTTTTTTTGGTTTGCTTCAACTATGCTGTTTACCTAGATAGTTCCATAGTTTATAAGTAATGTTTGTCCGACATCATATTTTTGTTAATTTGTAACTACGTAGGGCGCGTAATATAAGCGTTCGCTTGAGTTCGTGTCCCTATTGTTTATCGTTGTATTGTTGTATCATGTTTGATTTAATAAAACATTGTTTAAACCAACTCATTAATTAATGTTTAAGCCTCCAAGCTGAAATACAATACTGAAGTCCGGGCTTCGTCGAACATTACTTGACCAAACTTTCAACCAATATGTTTGAAAAATGAGAGCGTGACAGTGCCGCATCAACTTTCACAAAAAGCCGAGTATGACGTCATCAACGACATTTATCCTAAAATGAAAAACATGCCTGGGGATGCCATACTCAGGATCTCTCATAAAAAGTTTCATGAAGATCGGTCCAGTAGGTTTCTCTGAATCGCTCTACACACACACACACACACACACTCACAGACACACAGACAGACACACATACACCACGACCCTCATCTCGATTCCCCCTCTACGTTAAAACATTTTGTCAAAACTTGACTAAATGTAAAAACGTTTTCTTTTGCAATCTTGTATATTTGTTGTACTGTATTATGCCATTGCTACAGATGTAGATGTTGATCGCACCATCATGAACAGTAGAACACCTCTGTGTTTGTTGTTTGTCACTGACTGGATGTGATGAGTGCAAACTTGGTGTGTCTTTTCTTGGTTCTGGGTGTGATTAAGTGTATAGTTTAAGGACTGGGTGGCCGAGTGGTAAGCGCACTTGCCTTGGAAGCGAGAGGTTGCGAGTTCGACCCTGGGTCGTGGCGTGAGCAATTTTCTCCCCCCTTTCCTAGCCCAGGTGGTGGGTTCAAGTGCTAGTCTTTCGGATGAGACGAAAAACCGAGGTCCCTTCGTATACACTACATTGGGGTGTGCACGTTAAAGATCCCACGATTGACAAAAGGGTCTTTCCTGGCAAAATTGTATAGGCATAGATAAAAAAAAATGTCCACCAAATACCCGTGTGACTTGGAATAATAGGCCGTGAAAAGTAAATATTCGCCGTAATGGCTTGAGATTTACTGGCCGATGTGAATGCGTGATATATTGTGTAAACAATTCCATCTCACACGGCAGAAATTAATATGTAAAGCGCTTAGCAGACCTGTTTACCAGTACGTTTTGGGCGTATTTTGTACGCCAAATTATTATCGGTACGACAATACGCGACACACGCACAAAATACGACAAAGAAAAAGGCTAGAATACGTTTTCCGGTGTTTGTGTGCTGATGACGGGATGGTACAACTGATACCGGTTTCGGTCTAAGGGAGATAACCCTGACAGCAAGTCTTCAGCTGTGGAAACCTCGTTCAGTTGTTGGCACGTGCTATCGTCTGGACAATCGTGGCAAAATGAAGCAGAAAAATGTGCCAGTTTCGGATGACTGTACCAAGTCTAAACAGCAGAAGCGGCAGATTATAAGAAAGAGCCAGGAATTGTGGAGTCTACTGTGGGAAAAAAATCATGCACACTGCAAGTATTGTAAATCAGATTTCTCCGTTGCCCATGCTGGGAAATATGACATCGAACGACACTGCAGTTCCAAAACTGCCAAGGAATTATGAAGTTCATTCCCGCAAAGCAAATCCTGCCAGAAGAAAAGGCTGTAGTCCGTGCTGAAGCAATGTTTTCTGAGATGATTGTAAAAATGAACTTTTTGTATTGTATGGGGAGATATATATAGCGCTTGACGTTCTATAAGCGCTTTACATATTAATTTCTGCCGTGTGAGATGGAATTTTTTACACATATATCACGCATTCACATCGGCCAGCAAACCTCAAGCCTATTAGGGCGAGTATTCACCTTTCACGGCCTTTATTCCAAGTCACACGGGTATTTGGTGGACATTTTTATCTTTGCCTGTACAATTTTGCCAGGAAAGACCCCTTTGTCAATCGTCGGATCTTTAACGTACACACCCCAATGTAGTGTACACTGTACACTGTCAACCGCAGATGTTATTTCACGAACTTCATCTTTTCATTATCAATCTGTTTGGAAGACACTGGTTATAATGCTACAAACTGACAGGTAAATACCATTTTTCCCTGTTGTATTGGAAGGAGTTAAATTCTGAAGGTGTTCACAAGACATGCTATTCTTACACAAACACGTTTGCACCCACGCGTACATTTTCCCCAGCCCATAATTATGGCTTTGCTTGCAAAGTACACCAACTTTTTGAAAAATACACTCAACTTTTTGGGAAGTACTCTTGCCTCGGGTTTAGGGTAAACAGGTCTGGCTTAGAGAACGTCAAGCGCTATATAAATCTCCCATATAAATAAATAAATATAGTTTTATTATTTGAGGCAAAAAAAGGAAATTAAAAAATTGACATTCCTACAGTGACTTTCCTTTACATGCTGAAATGACGATGTACAAGCCGCTAGTCCCGGCAAGAGTAGAACAATGAAAGTTTAACAAGGTTTTTTTAAATAATGCGTGAACGTTTGTAAGTGAGTTCAATGTTGAAAGTTGTCTCAATTTTTCTCATGAGAGTCCTTAAAGGTCCTTAAAAAGTCCTTAAATTTCAAAGTGAAAATGCTGTGCGAACCCTGTTGAAACTCGGAATCATTACTTTCATGTGTGCACACTGGTATGGTTCACAATCCTCTCAATCGCTCAATTAAAGTACAGCCACAACACAAACATTTCTGGTTTTAATATTATTTTACATTTTAAATAGATATGCATGATCTTGATTTAAGGATTAAAATATCTTTGTTAGTGGATATTTGGCAGAGTTTTTAAAGTATTGGCTAGTTGCAGATATGTTATTAATTACGTTACTAAAATTATCAAGTTCCTGGAGACCTCAATGTAAAAGGTATTTCTAGAACAGTAGAAGTGAGTGTGCATGTGCATCTCTCTTTGGATATTCTGTTATTGAAATTTGAATAAAAAAAACGTCACATTACCTGTTGCTTTTGAAGAGTTTATTGTTCCAGTGTCAATTCAGCGTCTGAGGTAAGCCACACACAAGACGCACACATAATAATCAGTGAATGTCGAATCACAATTCTGATCATATCAGAGGTGTTGTTCCAGTGTCAATTCACTGTCTCTAGCACAAGCCGCATTCAAGACGTGCACATACTCATTAGAAAAACGTAGAATCACAATTCTGGGTATGTGAGAGATGATGTTCAGTGTCAACTCAGGGTCTTAACAGGGCTTTCCACAGAAGTTCCATCTAGCGGGTCCCGGGACCCCCAACTTCAAAAAACAGGATGTCCTCGGACCCCCTTTGTGAAATGTTCGAGGGTCCGAGGACGTGGTGGTCCACACTCTTGCTTTCGGAAGGCACATTCCTCACAGATCCATGTTCGCTGAAGTGCTCATTTCAATATTATACCGAAGTTGTCTGATCCCTCTAGAGAAAGAGTATGGCCATCAGTTAGACTAATCTGAAAACAGCACTGTGAGTTGGCATGATAGTGGACATGTAGAGAGTTCAAGGACTCGCTCTTTTCATGTTTAGTGCGTCTCTGTACCCCCTCCATGAATTGTTAGTACGTTGTTTGTCTTGTATTACGTTTGGGACGCAGGGACCATGGGGACCCACATTCTGGGGAGCACTGCATGGTTTACGGTGAGCCACACATATACGGACACATGATAATCAATGGACGTAAAGTCACAATTCTGAGTATGTCAGAGTTCGTGTTCCAGTGTCAGTGTTCCAGACTCTAACACAAGCACCAACAGGAGACATGTAAGCACCGGTGGACGTAGAATCACAGTTCTGGGAATGTCACAGTCTAACTAAAACGCACAGCACCATTAACGTTATATGCACATTCAAACTTTCATAACCACACTGTAGATAATTTACACAGTCCAGTGAACACAAAGCAAGTTTTTAAACCAGTTTGCAAGTTGTGTCCAGAAGCAGAAATGGTATAGTTCTGAATGTGCTCAAACAACTACTGTTCCGATGGTCAGTCGCTTTGTGGAAATAAACTCAACTGTCACTTTTCTTGTCAGGAAACACGAAGGTTAACAAAAACTATAAAACCTACAAAAAGTCGCAGTCTCCCTTCTTGCATCAAATTATGGTACTTCGTAGACCAAAAGCCACTTTTAGTCATTTCAAGGAACGTAAAATATCAATATCAAACACACAAACGCAATATTTTCCAGTGATAAACTTGTTGTTTTCCCCTGTCACGCCTGAAGTCTGGTAGATCACCCGAGAGCAACATGTTGTCAAATCCACAAGTCTGTCATTTGGATATGTGCTTGACAAATCGGCTTCAACATTCCCAGAATCAAAAGCGAATACTGTTATTAGATGATTATGTGATTATATCTACATGTGGGATCCATGTACACACACACACACAACAAACCCACATATACAGTTGTTGTTATTTTGTCACACCTAACGCATTGTAGATCACAGAAGATGTACACTTTTCATCAAAAAACAAAAACAACTTATTCCACAGCTTAAAACCTTGCAAGCGTGTTGTGTGTTTCAAGAGAGTGGCGTACTGTTTCCCAGAATCAGACAGACTGTACTTGGAGTACCTTCATAGTCATAAGACTTGGAGTCTTCTGTCCAGTCCCTGACGACAGCAAATAGCTACAAGTTGCTACTAACGCGCCACGTGACTCCCATACTGTGTGCGTGTAGACAAGCCCGTAACTTGTTTCAAGTTGCAGGCCTAATCGTCATCGATCACAGAAAAGTCAACACGTTACACCTTTGCCTGCTCCACACTGACAGCAGTAAGTTCTCGCCGCGCGACTGAGACGCAGTGTCATTATACGCCGGGGGCGAGCCTGTGACATGCTGTCAAAGCTGAGTGGGCGGGACTAAAGCCAACGTGTCCACACTCTCGTGCTTGCGGCATGTCAGCAGTCCCAATAAACAAACAAGTTGCTGAGCCACTGATACCCGGGGAGCGTTGCCTAAGCTTCTTTGTCTTCGGCGTTCGACAAAAGCAAACCGTTATGTAATGTTATGTAACGTTTTGGAGGCAACGCATAGCTTTGTCGTGGCGATCGCGAGCGTTAGTTGGTATGACCAAGCTACCAATATTTTATTACATAAAATGAAAGTAAATCAAACAAAAAACTGTAACGAGTGCCCACATATTTTGGATGTCATGGAACACTTTTTCTATGAGTGTCCCCGAATTAGAAAGTTTTGGACTTATATTGAAAAAATGTTGAACAGTCTGACAGGTCGGGCTTTCTTATTGTCTATTACAGATGTATTATTCGGAATCGAAAAATGTCAGGAATCAGCGTTAATTAACCATGTTTTATTGATAGCAAAAATGTGCATTAGCAAAGTTAAGAAAACTAAATCGCCTATTCCATTGGAAATTGTATTTCAACAAGAACTTGCGCTACGAAAGGTGTATCCCCATTGTCCTTAGCTAGATTGCTGTTGAATTAAAAAGTAGTTTAATGGAAATGTAACCTGTAATGCAAAAGAAAACAAAATTAAAATTTCATTGAAGAAAAAAAAAAAGAAAAAAAAGGTATGACCAAGCTACGAACAGGTACGCAGTTCAAACATGTATTTTGCGTTGTTTTTGGTGTTCAATAATGACTTACGATAAAAGAGCAGACATCGGCCTTGAACTTCACCACAATCGGAATTGAGTTTTTGGGGCCTTTTTTCATTGAATAGTTAGACTGCAAAAATTAATCACGTAAAAATTAGAGTGCAGTCTGTTGAAAACAAGATTTCTCGATATTTATATCGTCTATCTTGCCGCCCTAAATATTCAAATTAGTGTCAGAGACTGCGAAGGGATTCAAAATGGATTGCTGTTTGAAGCAGTTGATGCACGCAGACCTGGCTATCTTTTTGAGAGAAAAAATTAAATAAAATGTTCACAACAATGTTAAGCAAGTGGAATTATAAACGACTAAACCACTTTGATGGTGAACATTTCTGATATCCCGGAATAAAAATGGGTTATGTCATTTGTGGTATCGCGTGACCCGAACTAGAAAGTACTTTTTCTTAAACCCTGTTTTAAACAACTGTTATGGTCTGTTTAAAAAAAAAATCTTTTTCAGAGACTTGCAGTAAGTTATAGCATTGTAATCCGAGAAAACTAGACATTGACAGAGTAATTTGGTACCAAAACTTGTAATTTGGTTTTCCTGATTAGATATTATTATGTGGAATTGTGTGGTTCACTTTCTTTCGCAATGTGCATGTATTTGTTGTGCAATAGGCGTGTCCACTGTTTTTAGCAAACACTCTTTTCGGGGTGCACTAACTATGGAATTTTTTTAATTGGAACAAATACATTACGGACATAATTTTTCTTTGGTTGCATGAATTGCTACTTTAAAACATTGTTATATAGGACAGACTAATCAAAATCATTGCATGGAGAATTTCAAAAATCAGTTAGTTATACCTAGTGTTAGCAAACGTTTTGTAACGTTTTTACTGTAATTATGGCAACTGCTAGCCGGGAAAAGACTATGCAACGACAGTTTGCTCGCAACATTATGTTGTGTGTGAGTGTGTTTGCGTGTGTGTATGTGTGTGTGTGTGTGTGTGTGTGTGTGTGTGTGGGGCGGGGATATAGCTCAGTTGGTAGCGCGCTGGATTTGTATTCAGTTGGCCGCTGTCAGCGCGAGTTCGATCCCAGGTTCGGCGGAAATTTATTTCAGAGTCAACTTTGTGTGCAGACTCTCTTCGGTGTCCGAACCCTCCCCCCAATGTAGTATTGGGTGTGCACGTTAAAGATCCTACGATTGACAAAAGGGTCTTTCCTGGCAAAATTGCTTAGGCACAGTTAATAATTGTCTACCTATACCCGTGTGACTTGGAATAATAGGCCGTGAAAGGTAAATATGCGCCGAAATGGCTGCAATCTACTGGCCGTATAAAATTTCATCTCACACGGCATCACTGCAGAGCGCCTAGAACTGTACCCACGGAATATGCGCGATATAAGCGACATTGATTGATTGATTGATTGTGTGTGTGTGTGTGTGTTTTTGTGTGTGTGTGTGTATGCGTGAGTGTGTGTGTGTGTGTTTGTGTGTGTGTAGAGAAATTCCTGTAAATCTACCTGACATATCTTTATAAAACTTACAAGAAAGTTCTTCCAGATAATACCCCGACACGTGTTTTTTTTCTGGTTTTAGATATCTTTGATGACGTCATATCCGACTTTTTTTCCAAATTGGATTGGAATGCATTTCAGCTCGGTCGCTTAGAAATAGAGAATACTACATGGCTTGCTGTGTCGTAGCAGATTTACACGAGGTTTTTTCTTCAAATGTGGAACTGCGAGAGAAAGCGAGCTGTTCACTATTTGAAAAAAAGCAACGAGTGTAAATCTGGTACGACACAGCAAGCCATGTAGTATTATGTTTATCCTACATACAGTTCTAACGTGTATTTTACTCAAAACGTCCTGCAGTCGAGAAGACGCTTCTTTTGGAACCTCGATCTCTTCCGTAGCCTAGTGCAATCTCTTACATCAAAGCAAAGAAACGACACTCTGGAAAGTGTAGTGTGACCTGTTAGTTCTAACAATTTACGGAGGGGAATTAGCCAGCGCAAATTGTTTTCCATAATGACGTTTGTCTCGGTGACTTTGGCATCATAAGCAGTGGAACAACAGGTCCCTGTCAGACTTGCTTGACATGACCTCATTTGCATGATATACACACGTGTGGTTTGATTGCATTGTATTCTTCATCAATTCGAACATCCAAAATTATATAGATATGTTATTTTTACTCTGTACTGTGCTTGGAATTAAATAAAATCGGTGCATGCAAACTAGGTCTTATGTTTGCACTCTTTGCCGAGACTCGTCTTGGCTTACGGTTCAGCAGGTATTAGAAGTCTCGACGATGACTGACCCGGGAATTTAGTATCGATCTTTTGTTTTCAGGCCGTCCGATTGACTGAATGTTTTGGTATTGCTTGACGCGATTTGTACCGATGGCTGGTTCACGGTTGGGTTCACTTTTGCTTTGTTTGTTTTTTCGTTTGTTTCGACAGGTTTTTTGTTTTTTTCTCTCTGCACTCTCTTCTCGTCATACAGTATTGCTAATAGTGAACCCAGCTAGCAAGCTTTCGTCGGCCGACTGACGATTTCAGTCGGGTGACGTCGTCAAATGTCGTGTGTCGACGTCCGTTGTCGCGCCGATATCGTTTTGACTGTGTGTAAAACTCGGCAAATGTATGTAATAAACCCCGACATCGGCCCGACGCAATGTTGCTGTCGATAAAAATATGCAGAGTTACGGGAGATAACAACTTGAATTTATCCCAGCGAAGCTGGAGGTATCCCGTGAACGCTATTCACGACTTTTTTCCGTGACCTTTCGGATTTCATGGGGGCTGCCATTTTGGTTTTGATGCGCTTCCTTTTCCGGTTTACATATTTTCCGGTTTAACATAGCATTTTCGTTTTTTTGTCAGAAGAGTGATATTTGGTTATGAAGGAAGTCAAGTCCGCCATTACCTGCAACCTCAGTTGAGTGTTTACTTTGAACTTAAACTTGAACCGTAACAGTGTGTAGCCAGTTCGCAAGACCTGTTCATCTTCCTACCAGTTCCAACTGTTGTTATCAATGGGTCGCGCAGCTGGAGGAAGTGTTTATTTTCATTTGGAGCCCAACTTCAGTTCAAAACCAGTCAAGAACTGGCCTTGACATTCGTTTGGAACTTAGTTCAACGAGTATTTTCTCGAACGTAACTTTTGACCCAGCTGGTTGGCATCATGAATTAGACGTACACCGGCAGTTATAAATCATGTTGTGCAAAAGACTGTAAAGAAGTAGAAAATTGTGGAAAATCGGGAATGCTTTCTCAGTTTGTGCATCCTGGCAACATTCATCAGGAAAAAAACTGCATATATATATATGCCTTCCTCTGCAAAACAAAAGTCGCGCGAAGAATGCTGAACGGGCAGCGACGACTAGCTGTTCTTCTTCAAAGTAATAAACTACCCCCCAAACCCTGCAAGTTTGTGCGATTTACTTTGTGGACATGAAGCCAGCAGAGGGCTCAGGAATGCCCACTTAATTCCTTGATTTTACTTCCGTCACAAGAACTAAAAGAACATTCAATGTTCGTTAAATCTGTGGATCAAGTGACTCTAGAAGCGGAGGAAATGAAAATCACCGGCAGATCTGTACAAGATGTTGAATTCTGCCAGGGAAACGAAGCCGCTGTCACGGCAGAGAAGTCTCCGCCTACGAAAGTCGGTAGATCTAGAGCAAGGTAAACATACGTTTTTCAACGCTTGTTCACAAACACACACACACGTACACAAGCACACACACGCTCACACCATCACACACACACTTATGAAAGAGATGGAATAGCTGATCGAGTGATGGCAATGTTGATTGATAAGTATTTTTTGGTGCGGTGAACTTGAGGCAATATTGTTCTATCAATCCATCAATATATTTTACACTTTCACCCCAGAAATGAAGCACGTGTACACATATTGAACAAAAGAACCATTTTAAGCTTCCATTGGTATTGTTTCCTCTTTTTTTTTGCAGACATGTTGGCAGGAAGTGAGTGTTTCACCCCACTCTTGCAAGGTAGGTTGATCACTGATGACAAGTTCTGATTGTTTTTCCTTTTTTAATATTAAACGGATGACAATCCGTACTCTGCAGATGGATCTAACCGAGATGGATCTAACCGATACACGGAAGCAACATTGGGAACACACTGTTATTCAGTCTGTGAATAGTTCATGTGTGAGGGGTATTACTGCAAGTACGTTCACTAATGTAGAGAAATAATTTTGGACTCAAACTTCAAGTTAAATTGTTTCTGCTGTCAGAGCCATCTTTCTGAAGGAACAATATTTTACATGCCACTGGATTGTTGTATATTCCTTATTTTGCAATGACAGGCTCAGCTTTCATTTGATTGTAATGTGTTTCTTATTTGAAGCTTTGTATCATAAAAGCTCTGTAGAAGTGTTGCACTTGTTTTGCAGACTGCATTAGGCGTGGTAGCTATTGCACCTCCCCCCCCCCCCCCCCCCGCCTATTTATCTAACACACCCACCCACGCACATACACAGGGTGCTGACAAAGGATCTTTTTCTATTCTCCTTCAGGCCATCGCTTAATTTCTTGCAGACTGAGGAGCAGAGGACGTTTGAGCCGCTCCTAAACCTGAGGCACACAAGCCACAAGGTAAATAAGGTATCAGTATAAAAACAAATGTTTTCACTTTGATTTTTATCGCATCATTTTTTTTAATTAAACTCTGTAAATTGTGGCAATTACACATTATGCCAATAACATTATTATGAAGAATGAAGATTTTCAACTTATCATTGAAGAAATGAAATCAAGCATTTTTGTTCATTCTGTATTTGATTATTATTTTCCAGTCTTTGGGTTAAGTTGGCATAGTGGGTGAAATAAGGGTGAGGAGTGTCGGTTGGTGTTATTTTTTCGGTCTTGGTGATGTAATATTTTTCCCACGGTATTCATGGTTATGTTTGACTTTAGTGCAGATTCCAGAACAGCCTCTTAAACTGAAAAGCTACAAGGTCAACAATATAAACAGGTTACTGGTGTCTCAGGCATTGATGTTTTTAAAAAGATTTGCACAGCAATTTATGTGTTTGTAAACAGATAATGAAAATAAAGCATAACAACTTTTATATTTTGTAAGTGGAATTAAATGTTTTCATTTTTTATTTTGAAGTGTTTTTGTATTCAGGTTTTATTGGATGGGTGGGGGGGGGTGGTTTTGGTGGTTCTGACTTTTTATGATGTAAGGATGTTTTTCCTTAATTAGTTATTTAATTAGTTTATGAAGGGGGGGCCGAGGGGGGGGGCGGGGGGCGTGGGATTTAAAGTGTATTTCTGGCTTTCGGAGAGGTGCTAAATCTGTTAAAATGGAAATGAAATAAAACAATTGGTGGTGAGGGTTATTACAAAAAAAGTAAGGATTATTTCTCATACCTTTTTATTTTTTACCCAAAAATTATGTTACTGAAATTATTCATTAATTTTTTAAGAGGCAGACTGTGAGACAGGTGATGTAATTGAAGTTAGAATATCATGAGATGTTACTTACTTTCTTTACAATATCATCTAATTTGACAGTCCGACACTGAAGACTGCAGACTTCATGGCAGCCACTGACCTGACGATATGACAGCCATGAATTGAATATCAAACGCGGAAGAAGAAAAAGAAGAAGACAGTCTAACAGGAAAATAATTCTGGTATGCTCATAATTTCTATGCCAGTTTGAAAAAAGTCATGAATTGAAGTTTACCCAGGTTAGACATTAGCATGTCGTAATTGTGACAATGAATGTATCCGTAAACGCACCAAGAGACTTACTTTGAAAAATTGAAGTCATGCATCGTCAATATGACTACAATCACAAACTGAATAAGGGGAAATCATGTCAATTTGGTGGTCTGGATCATCAGCTGTTGCTCATTCGCTATAATGGTCTACTTGACAAACCCGTCTTCATGTGCTTCTTTGTTTCTTTATACCTAGTGTAGACAACATGTAGGCGTTTGCAGACTGTTTATTGTATTGCTGTTGTTTGTTTGTGAGTAAAACTATGGTGTGACCTCAATTGTTTGAAATTTGTTGTGTATGTTCTACTTTGTGTAAGGTGTTTCTCCATGCCCCCAGAAGAACCGACATTATATTAAAACCTTCATACCCTGAAAATACTTGCATACTAGATGTTGTTTCTTATTGTAATGATTGGGGACAGGCAAGCTCTTAAATTGTGCAAGCCATCAGAAAACTGTCAAGTCTGATTTGCTAGAACAAGCGATATTAACACGTTATTAAGATGAATATTTGATTAAATATGTGCAGGAACTACTTCAGCAGATTCATATGGCCAGTCTCACAATGCAAGGAAGGTGAGTAAATTGAATTATGTCTCTCCCACCTGTTCTGTGTTTAGTGTCAGCCGTGATTGCCTGATGAGAATTTGAAAACATGTTGCTAACTAACATGAACCCAACCATGAAACGTGATGTAGGTGAGTAGCCCATCTAGAAAAACGAACCTGTTCTAATTCCGAATTAGAACAGGTTCTTTTTTCTAGATGGGCTACTCACCTACATCACGTTTTATGGTTGGGTTCATGTTAGTTAGCAACATGTTTTCACATAGAAAATGGTGGGCACCTGAACAAATATCTGCACATTACAATGAAGTCTTACTTTTTAATCTGATGGTTTAATAACCCCCAAAAACCCAACCAACCAGCACCCCCCCCCCACCCCCACCCCTCCAAGAAGAAGCTCACATAACTACCAACTACACAATTTCATTACAGAATCAAACAATGGGAAGAATCAGGATTCAGCAGTGCTAGGTCGTTGGGGGGGATAGCTATCACTAGGCACTCAGCAATGAATAGTTGAGGTTTTCACGGACATTAACAAAATCCGGTAACCTACGGACAGTAAATTTCACAGGGAAGGGAACAAGAACGTCAAAAATGGAAAAGTATGTTTTTTCTTTCAAACCATTGATAGAGCTCTGAAGCTTCACACAAGTTTTGCAGAGAGAGCACTCGGCCTCTTCATTTTTGGCACTAAAACATGCGCACACACAAAAAGAAAGTTTTTAAAAAGTGGCACCGATGTATTCTCACACTCACAGCCTTAGAATATTGCAGTTTGTATGTTACCAAATTGAGGCATGATTTTACTCCATACCTGACCAAATCTGCGACAGTCGGGCAAACTTCTTACAAGTCGGATTGGGCCTTCAATCAAATACTCAGAAACCAGCAGCTACTTTAAGTAATACTAGTTTTGTTGTTATTTTTTACAGCTTGTACTGAATGTGTTTTCTTTTATCTCCTCAGAATCGAGTCAGCCAGAGAAAGACCATTGAGAGGGAGAGCGCACAGTAAAGCATATATGGCATGCACTTCGGTGGACCAGTGCCATCATCTTCATAACAAGAGATGCAGATCATATTTTCTTATGTTTAAGTATAGCTGTTAGCAAAAGTATTTGACGATTCTTGGGTACGACTTTCGTGTTTAATCCTATTAGCTTGTGTACAGCCCCAAAATCTGTTTTATTTTGATTTATCATTTATAGTTTGAATTTTTTTTTAATGGAATTAGTCCAAATGTAAATACATCTAAGGTTGCAATATTGTTTTTTTGTATATATACCCTTAAAACTACCTCTTCGTGTAAACAAAATTTAATTGTAAAAAGAAGTGTTTGTTCAAGGGAGATAATTTGACGCGAATTTATTTTTAAATCAGTAAAACTGCGTAGTGACATCCTCAATTAAATAAAAAGAATAAGGAATAAAGGTATACACACAGGTTGTACCCATTTGCTTGATTGCACTGCTTTTAAGTAGAAAGCTTTTTTTCTCAGAATTATTTTACAAATAAAATTCAAGGGAGGCAATTGATATGATAAAAAGGAAGAATTTTTTTTCTTAGAATACTGTACACATTTAGTAAAGTATAATTTACAAGACAAAACACAGGTTTTTTTGGGTTTTTTTCTGTGCCTACTACTTGACAAGAGAACCACGAGATTTGTGCAGATTATTTAAAATTTTCTGTACAGTATATTTTACAAAGACAGATCCATAAAATATATATAATTTTGTAATAGATGTTTTCAATTTGTAGGTATGGTTTTTTTTTAAATCAACAGTTCGGATAGCCACAACAAGTGTGTATGTCTTGTGATTTGAGAGCTTTAGCACTGGATGCTTAGAATCCTCTTGATCATTTACTTCAGTAGGTAAAGCCACCTTCTCCAAAATCTTCTCTCCTATTCTGTGCTTACTACAGTGGGTTTGACAAGAGAACCACGAGATTTGTTTTTGTACATATGTTGCTTTTATTCTGTACACTTTAATGATTTAATCCTATGTGCACATTTTTTTTTTAACTGTGTTTTTGTTTTTGTTTTCCTGTATTCAAAGTGTGTATGGAAACCACAACCTGTCACAGCAGTATTATTAATCTGGATCTCCCTGCTAAGAACGTAATTAACAGAACGTGTGCATGTAGCTAAAGAACTTAAAAAGAATTTCTGCTACTTCACTCAAAATACGTCCATCCTCACACTCATATTTTCTTAAAATAATATTTGTTCATACAAACATGTTTGCGAATTATTCAATTTTGCGTAAAATATTCAATTACGATTTCTTTGTGTGTTGCAAAATTATGTAATAAAATTATGCAAGATCAAATTCAAAACAGCAATAAAGCTGCTGACGGCAGAATACCTCTGTTGACTTCTCTATCTGTTGGGTCAAACTATGCCACAGACATGTTTCTTCTAGAAGCTCAATATTACGTGGTACAGTCTCAAAGACAGAACAACGCAATAACCTTTTTTTGTGTAGATTCGATTGACTTTTTCCTGAAATAAAATATTCATGAAGCCGGTTCTGACTGAGTTAATATATTTCTGGAAAGCTGAACAACGCAATGCGTCTGTGACTGGTGAAGAAGCAGAGCTGGAGCTTTTTGTATTGTTTGTCGTTGGTTTTATTACACACGCACTCACATACGGTCAACACAATGTTGCATGTTCCTGCTTGACAAACAAATGCCTGCATACATGCGTGCACGTACGAACGTACGAACATTCATACCTGTGCAAACAATCTGCCACTTCAAGTTCAACACCCAAACCCCACACATTCCTCCAAAAGGAGTCTGAAGTATAATACTGGCATTTGTGGTATTGAACGAGGACCTCAACTTCCATTGTCTAGTGCATGTGGGTCTCATGTTGTACGTGTGAAACCACTTACTTAAAAAAGAAAAAAATCTTGTAAGCTTATCAACAAAAAACGAACAATTATATTCTTAAACAAACTGGTTAGAATAACAGATTTAGGAGAATGCAATGCAAGGAACATCATTATCTAATTCGGTCGATGCTTAGATCTAGAAAAGCACCCACTTATTCCAGTATAATAGAGAGAAAAAATCCAATTGAAAAAGTTCCAGATCTAGACAAGGCAAGCTTTAGCAGCAATTTTAGCTAGCAAACTCGAACTTGCCCTGCATTCATGCAAGGTCGAACCACTTTCCCTGCCTAGTGGGGGTTTGGCGGGTAGAGGGCCGGTGCTGGCACACTCGGAGTGAAACGACATGTCACAGGTCTACTTCGATAGCTTCTCCGGATTTACGTGTACAAACAGCGTCCGGGTTTACCGCTTCGATTCTAAACCCTAGTTTCTCATGTTGGTAACAAACTGGCTATTTGTTTATCAGATGTGTCGTTGTTCCACATTAAATGATGCTGGAATGCAAGATCGCAATCATTTGGTTATCAAACCAGGTTGTGTTCTTTTTTTCATCACCTTTTTCCGCGCAAACAGTTTTGCGCCATTTCTTTTGCGCAGACTGGGCGGGACAGGAAGCGGAAGCGCATCAAAATTTCTGATTGGACAATGATGCCGACGCCCACTTGACCCCCACTACAATGTCAAGGTCGGAAAGTCGTGAATACTGTAATCGACTTGAGAAATGTGCATACCGAATAATACATGATAAAGAAGGATTCTTTGTGCCCGGCTACGTGCTACAGGTGGAGATGGAAGTTCACCAAAAATTGGGACCATACTAACAAAAATACGGTGGGTGCAATAGTCGCCCCCATTTTTTCAGCAAACGCCACCCAAGGCCGTTTTGGACGGGTAGAAATTCCGTAGTTTCCAAGTCTATGGATAAAGCTCGCGTAAGAAGAATACGTCACGGTCGAAAGTCTTTGACGTCAATTAATGCATCATGACGTCATGCCCCCCTGAAGTCTTTATCTCTCGCGCAGTGTGTGTGTTTGTGTTCATTTTGTGCACATGTGTTAGTGTTACTGTTTGTGTGTGTGTGTGTGTGTGTGTGTGTGTGTGTGTGTGTGTGTGTGCGCACGCGTGCATGAGTCTGTACTCGTATGTGTGTGGTGTGTGTGTGTATTTGTGTGTGTGAGTGTGTGTGTGTGTGTGCGCACGCGTGCATGAGTCTGTACTCGTGTGTGTGTAAATGTGTGTGTGTGTATAAGTGTATGTGTGTGCGTGTATGTGTGTTTGTTTGTAAAGGTGTGTATGTCCGTCTGTCCATATGTGCGTATGGGTGTGTGTTTTGTGTGTATGAAGTTTTTTGTGAGAGTGAGTGAGTGCGTGTTAGTGAGTGTGTGTATGTGTCTGTGTGTGACTTGGGGGTGTGTGTGTGTGTGCGTGGGTGTGTGTGTTTGAGAGAGAGAGAGAGTGTGTGTGTGTGTGTGTGTGTGTGTGTGTGTGTGTGTGTGTGTGTGTGTGTGTGTGTGTGAATGTGTGTGTGCATGAGTTTGTGTGCATGTTTGTGTGTGTATGAGTGTGTATATGTGTTTGTTTGTAAAGGTGTGTGTGTCCGACTGTCTATGTGCGTATTTGTTTGTGCGTATGTACAGTGTGTGTGTGTGTGGGTGTGTGTGTGTCTGTTTGTATAAGAGAAAAAGAGATAGAGAAAGAGAGAGAGAGTGGGTGGGTGTGTGTATGTGTGTGCGTGTGCGTAAGTGTATACATGTGTGTGTGTGTATGTGTGTTTGTTTGTAAAGGTGTTTATGTCCGTCTGTCTATATGTGCGTATGAGGGTGTGTTTTGTGTGTATGAAGTGTGTGTGAGAGAGTGAGTGAGTGCGTGTGAGTGAGTGTGTATGTGTGTACGTGTGTGACTTGGGGTGTGTGCGTGTGCGTGTGTTCGTGTGTGTGTGTGTTTGAGAGAGAGAAAGAGAGAGAGTAAGAGAGAGGTTTGTCTTTCGCTGGGGTATGCAGTGCCTTGG
>NC_090260.1:37127503-37140003 GCF_037325665.1 Littorina saxatilis | reverse complement strand
GAGAGAGAGAGAGAGAGAGAGAGAGAGAGAGAGAGAGAGAGAGAGAGAGAGAGAACTCATAATTAACTTTATTACGTCAGGATCAAAAAGGTTTTAGGCTTAGCCTAATCTTCCAACCTGTCCTTGCAGGCCCGGACTACCGGGGGGGGGGGGTAGGGGGGGTTATGGGGGTTGCGCAACCCCCCCCCCCCCCCTCCTAGCCTAAACATGTACCTCACTTATTTAAAACAGTTTTTATTATTGTTTATTTTATGTAGTTTTGGGTTTGTTTTACTACCATAGGAGGATTTTTGAACTGTAAATGCACTCAGCTGCAACAAAAACGCAAAACGAAGGTTGAGTATATATACATATAATAAAATATTGGACTAGCAAAGTCATCAAACACAAGACCAAACAAAAACAAAAACAAACTGAGCCGGCTACTTTCGATACGAATAAAGGGTTCGCATGCGAGAGTTATGTCCCTTAAAAGTCGAAGAGGAGACCACTCCGAAGTAAATCAAGGGAGAGCACTAATAACTGATTTTCAACGAACGAACTCAGAAGAAAGAGTTTGCACCAGGGAGATTGCCAAAAGCGGTCTACAACATCACGAAAGGAACCCACCAAGAGAGTTTAACCGTAATTCAGAGAGCAGAAGACGGATCTGGACTGAGAAGTAAGCCTTCAAGAGTTTTCCACGTAATCGTATCCAGATTCGCTCAGGAGTTATCGAGTGATTTGCAAAGTAACTGCCAAGTCATCGACTATCGAGTGAGGAGTACGTATAATTATTCTTTACAGCTGCCACAACTCTTTTTCACTATCACTGTCACTAGTATCCGACTATTTTTGAGATTTGCAAAGTTTATACCATTGTGAGAATCTGAATCTGATACAATTACAGTGACCATTGGGCCGTCTGGTTGTTTTTCTCTTTGAGTTTGAGTTTGATGTTTTTACTTTGAGTTTTACTTGTTTGTTGATTCTATCTGGATCTGGCTGCCCCACATGGTGGTGTTCGTGGGGAGTACGTGACAGAAGCGGACTATTTCGTTAACTGTTTACAACTTATAAATTCCCATTTTGAAAACATGTATAGGCCTACATGACTTTTTCAGATTAAAAATCTGTCGGCAATGTGGAAAAGAGGTTGAACTGGTAACAGGAACAGTGAGCTGGTTGATCAACTTGATGGCATGGCTGTACCAAGTCATTCAATTGGAACGGAACCGACAAAAACACCAATGTTTCCATTCTTCTTTGTGCTGAAAGTTTACACTGACAGGGACAACAAGTAAGTGACATTTTAAACTCTTTTAAATTACCTGTACCACTTGTATAACACACACACACACACACACACACACACACACACACACACACACACACTGACACACACACATATTCAAACATCAAGTTTTTCTGTTCACTTTCAGTGATGGACATCTGGTGGCCTGTAATTATTCCAGTGTCTTGGGGGCACAAGAGGCAAAACTGTTTGATGTTACTTTTTGTGTTTTTATTTCTGCATGCTTTATTTGGATTACTAGAAAACCTCTTTTTATTCCTTTGTGCAAATCTATTTGACCTTTATTCTTTTACTTTTAGTGAAAAACAAAACTGCCTGAGTTGGTGGGGGAGCTTCTGGACTCCATGTCAAAAAACAGTCGGCAGGGTGATGACAGATGGCTGTACCAATGAGTCATTCAGATAGAAAAGGAAGCAGACACCAAGGATTCCATTCTCTGTGCTGAAATTGTGAAAAGTTGTACTCTTTAACCAGTAAGTTAATTATTAACAACAAATTATAAAATTTAAAAACCCTGTTTTTTCTGACATTTCAAATTTAATGTAATTTGCAATACGGTACTAGCATAGCTGAATTTGGTATTTATGATCCACTGTTGTGTAATGTTTGCAACACACACACATACATTCAAATATGTCTGAATCAGTGATGGACATTTCTTGTTTGATTCACTGTCTTGGATCAAATTTTCAAACAAATTTTGCTTTTCTTGGGTGTGTGTTTGTTTTTGTTTAGCCCTTAATTGCGATGCACAGACACACACACACACACACACTTAAAGACACACTCCCTTTTAGGACCTTGCTTTTTTCATATTTTCTGTGAATAACCTTTGTGAATCATCAATCAACGGCCTTTTTAAGACACCCAGGGGTCCTTTTTAAGGCCTATTTTTCTCAGATATTTTGAGGTCTAACAAGGGGAGTTCCACTGTATGAGCAAGCCTTAGTTCTAACAATGGGTGAAGTGCATCTGACTTTATATTTGTCATATCATTTTAAAAGCCCCTAAAAAGTTTTGTTGATCATCATTATAAAAATACAGTCATGAAATTTCTGGCTGGATACTCAGTCCTCTCTTGTGTTACAGATGCTGTGAAGCGACAGGAGGTGCTCCTTCGGCAGATAAGGACAACAACAAAGAGTTTTGTATCACTTTATGGAACTTGTTATATATCTTTCAGGGTCCTAAATGGAGGAGCAGTGACTGTTGGACAACAAGTGCAGGGTGTGTTTGGACCTCCTGGATCAACATGTGTGCAGAACTGCTGAGGGCTTGAACTTCATGGGTGTGTGTAATAAATTTCATATTAGATTTTGATATTAACATATTCCTGTGGTGCTATATATTTTAAATTATATGAGTAAATGAATATGTCTGTATGAATGTACGTATTTGCTGTGTCATTGTGGCATAGATATATATATATAGACCTATAGCAATAACAAGACATACATGCTGTGAATATATGCTTTTATGCTCTCCTTGTACAAATCTGAATTAACTGAAATTTTTCTTAATGGCCTAGCACAGCCAGCTCTTTTCGACCTTTACATAGGGCCACAGTCAGAGATTGTAGAGTACACAGAGACCATTCATACTTCTTTGCGCTAAGGTAGGACTGCAGGTTATGTTTTTATCACGGCTTTGTCAACATACTGTCATTTCTGTCCGGCTGACAGTGCTGCAAACATTCATTGAATTGAAAAATGTGTTCGTTATTGTTTGTGAACATCCTTTTTTAAAAGACCTGGAAAAAAGCCCCAGAACAGATTATTTAATACATGATAATATGTAATTGAATTTAAATTTTCTTTTCAAATCAGTGTCTTTTTACAAATTAGCCTTTGTTAGTTTTATGAGTTTAAGTCAGATATCAACACATACTGAATGCATAGTTCAGTCTTGAGTGGGAGAATGTTTGAGGCATAAATTGCTTTTGACAACAACAAAAGTTCCCAGTTAAATAGAGAAGCTCCCCCAAAATCATTTTATTACACATGCCTAAAGCCAGCATAGTGCAAGCAGATTTATTTGTGTATGTGCTTGTATGTACAAAGACAGATAATTTGTACAAGTGTTGGCTCTTCATTTTTAATTATTTTTTCAGGATCCTTGGGGGGGGTTCCACTGTATCTGTGACTTTAGGACAACATATCAAGTTCTGGTGGTTTTTTGACCTAATGGATCAACATATGTGCAGACCTGCTGAGTGCTTGAGGTAAATTGGTGCATTTAGATATATTATACGTTATTTGCGTGTTTGACCAAAATATGACATTTTACACAGATCGAGACAGTCATTGTTCTCCGAGACCGCGCTAGCGGTCGAGGTGAACAATGACAGTTGAGATCTGTGTAAAATGTCATATTTTGGTCAAACACGCAAATAACATTTATGTATCGATCGAATTCCTTTCAGGTACTTATGACTTTGTTGTTGTTTTGACGATTGAACGAGCACACACACACATGCATGCAATCCACATGTATGCAATCAAACACATAAGCTTCATATTTGGGCGTTTCAGGTTGACCGAAACTTCAAAGGAACTACAAAACACACGTCATGTACTCACTTTGTTGTTGTTTTGACATTGAACAGCACACACACATGCAATCAAACACATGACGTTTTTTTTTTTGAGTTCCTTTGAAGTTTCGGTCAACCTGAAAAGCCAAATTATAAAGTTTTGTCGGCCTCTGACGTCACATGACTCAAAGAAGGGAAATCCAATCTCCAATCGATACATATTGTTTTGCCTACCTGAGAGATACCACCCATGTGTCATGATGTGATAAATGAACCATCTCTTCACAGGCGTGTCTATCATGTAAATGAGGTTGGTTCAAACATGTCTGACAGGGATGTCATTTTCCACTGCAAAATCTCCGAGACAAACTTCATTCTCAAAACACTCGCGAGAAAATGGCAAGCCCAAAAGTGTTCCGAGAATGACTTTGCATCTGTGACTTTGCATCTGTGACTTTGTAATCATGAGCAGTGGAATATATAAGGTCCCTGCCAGACTAGCTTGCCATAACCTCAATGATATTCCCACATGTGGGTGTATGGTTTAGTTACTACATGGGTTATCTCTCCGGTACGTAGGAATTGAAAACAGAATACTTCATGGCTTGCTGTGTGGCACCAGATTTACACTTATTGCTTTTCAAATATTGAAATATTCACGACGGGCGTGGTGGTAAGACGTGGGCCTCATAATCCGGAGGTCGTGAGTTCGAATCCCGGTCGCTGCCGCCTGGTGGGTTAAGAGTGGAGATTTTTCCGATCTCCCAGGTCAACTTATGTGCAGACCTGCCAGTGACTTAACCCCCTTCATGTGTACAAGCAGGCACAAGACCAAGTGCGCACAGAAGATATCCTGTAAACCATGTGGGAGTTCGGTGGGTTATAGAAACACGAAAATACCCAGCATGCCTCCCCCGAAATTGGCGTATGCTGCCTGAATGGCCATACACGTAAAAATCCACATGAGTGAATGTGGGAGTCTAAGCCCACGAACGAAGAAGAAGAAGAAAAATATTCACTTTTACTTGTGTAAACCCAGTAGGCTATGTAGTGTTCTCTATTTGTATCATTGAAACGCTTCTATCCCGTCAATCACACTTTAAATTGCCTTATATTTTGGATGACATATGCCACCCCTTTGGTATTCCACTGATATGTAATAGTTTTAGCTAAATAGTTTCAGCTAATCGCTATGGAGTATGCAAACACTGGAATTATATGCGATGAAACACTCAAGCTGCTTTCTCTTGCTTGTAGCTGAGAGCAGCACTGCAGCAGTGACTGTCGGGTGGAGGATCCAATTCTGACTGTTTCCGACATAATGGATCAACATGAGTGCAGACCTGCTGAGCGCCTTATCTTCTTGGGTGTGTATAGATGTATATACATTAAAGGCACAGTAAGCCTCCCGTAAACTATCACAGAGCTCCCCGAGCGTCTACATACAGTACAAGCTACTTCCATTTGAACGCTCACCGAACGGGAACATCCTGGCTGCTTTCTCTCGAGCGTGAGAAATTTACAAAAAATTTATTTTCGTGGACTTGGTCCTCTACAACAATGGCGCCTCATTTTGGTGCTGGACGGCTGTTATGAATATTCAATACCGGAAATCACGCCCGGACAGTAAGCCTCCCGTAAACCATCACAGAACATCCTAGGTGCCCTACGTAAAGTCAGAGCGAGCAATTTTTAAAGAATTAATTTTGCAGATTGTCTCGAACACTTTTTGGACCCATCCTGAACTCGGGTAAAAAATGAGTTACTTCCCTTCGGGTCTCATTCTATCGATGTAAACTGGCGATAGCCGTGGATCGATGATTATTAGAATGTTTTTGGACCGTGGTGCGTTTTTGCGCTAGACCTAACTTTTAAAATCTAAATAATAAATTGACAGCTTGTTACACAAACATTCTTTAATCATAAAAGAATTCTTTTTTCATCAAGACAGGATCAGTACAATTCGAAGTTGTGAAAGTTTGAAAAAAGGAAAGCCCGGAAGCAGGGTCACGCAAGGGTCGTAGCAGACGGCGGTTTATGCATATATCGCCGTTCCTCTCAACAGTCAAAAGCCATCGCTAGAGTTTTTGTGAACCACAGCCGTTTGTTTCGTGCTTAAAAACGTGCTATTGTAGATAAGCTCACATTGAGTCGCATTGAAATGACTAACTGACGACTACATTGTGAAAAAAGGGAAACTGGATCACACGGGTCTTAGGGGTAAGATAAACCACGCAAAAATAAATTCTTTGAAAATTGTTCGCTCTTTATGGAGGGCACCTAGGATGTTCTCAATCGGTGAGTGTTTAAATGAAAGGGTGTTTGTACTGTAGTCTGTGTGTAAAAGCCTGACCGTATCTGTGATGGTTTACGGGAGGCTTACTGTGCCTTTAATTGTATTCATAAATTGTCACACACACACACACACACACACACATATATATATACTGACAAAGACATTCATGCCTGCACACACGCAACCACAAACATACACGCACCAGCACGTTTCAAACCCCCACCACCACCACCGTCTCAGTCGATGCAGCTGTTTCGGAGCCTTTAGTCATCATAATACACACACAGACGGACACAACTTTTAAAAGTTAGATAATATGCACTAAAAGCCACGGCACTTTAAGTTAGCTTTCATTATCATTCTCTTAAAGTTTGGCCCTCTTTGCTTCAGTCTGCATGCTTTCTCATAGTCATACTGCTGTGTCATTGCAGGTTTCATTCCATGCTCTGGTGTGGGTGTCATAAGCAAGAGAGCCTCCTGTTCACTTCCAGCAGATGACTGCATGGTGAAGGACCTTGATACCACTTACAGATGTCAAAGCAGCTAGCTAGATGCCATTGGAGAACAACCAAAACTATTCAGCGGGTGCCATCGGCGAACATAAATACAAGTTACAGAACAGGAAAGCAGATATCACTGGCAAAGGGAACCGGACAGCAGCTACAATAAACATAATCAGATGCCTGTAGCAAATAATCTGGACACCAATCACAAATCAAACAGATGCGGAGGACAGAGAACATTTTATGTGATTATTGCCGCATATATAACCCTGTTTTGAAAAAAAGGGACATAACGCCACACTATATACTTTCTGGTTGCGTGCTGAAAACTCTCCATTGGACATTTAGTGAGTTTTGACTCGCCAGGTCAGGAGAATGTCACTGATGGGGAGCATAATAAGGCTGACTTACAATGGGAAGACAGAATTGAACATTGTTGTTTTCTTGGATGGTTTTCGGGATAGACTTTACAAAGTTAACATACTGCTATGGTTTGATCAATTTCAAACATGACCACATTTGGCATTTTTTCAAAACCACATTTTTTACAAATATCAAGGATGTGTTGCGAAAGCATGTGTTCTTATTTTTCTGAAATGTTTTGAAAGCTAGATTTTTGATACTTTACAGGCTATTGAAGTTGGATGACCTCTAGATGTGACCCATGTCAAATTGACCCTCATAAACTTTTAAAGTTCACAAAAAATAATAATAATAACAGAGAAATGGTATTATTTTGAATGTGTTTGAAGCAAGATCGTTGTAACTCAATAACCCCCCGCGGGTTAGGGGGAAGAATTTACCCGATGCTCCCCAGCATGTCGTAAGAGGCGACTAACGGATTCTGTTTCTCCTTTTACCCTTGACCTTGTTAAGTGTTTATTGTATAGAATATAGTCAATTTTTGTAAAGATTTTAGTCAATCAGTATGTAAGAAATGTTAAGTCCTTTGTACTGGAAACTTGCATTCTCCCAGTAAGGTCATATATTGTACTACGTTGCAAGCCCCTGGAGCAAATTTTTGATTAGTGCTTTTGTGAACAAGAAACAATTGACGTTGACAAGTGGCTCTATCCCATCTCCCCCCTTTCCCCGTCGCGATATCACCTTGAATGGTTGAAAACGACGTTAAACACCAAATAAAGAAAGAAAGTAACTCAATAACTTTATCTGTGTAAGGTCACACACATACAGGGCTAGATGACATCAAGTCAGCTTGATAGTTTGCATTATTCAAGTTCAGATTGGGGTAGAGTTCCGGTCAATAATAGGGACAATCATTGTCTCCTTTGATTGTTCAGAGTTTTCATGTACTGATGTGGGCATGGTCACTTTCAAAGCTAATCATAGAAATTTAACTTGGCTGTAGGGGAGATAATTTTGAGAAAATATGTGTTGTGCTAAAGATGAATTCCCACAAAGAAGAGTGCTATAATAAATCTGTTTTGTGCATTTAATTGTTACTTGTTCTGGTTAACAGGGTTATAAATAATTGCATTAAAACTGTTTCTGCATTGGGACATTTACCAAAAATCAACAGCTTGGTTACTCACTGTGCAAGATGGACACCTTTTTTAAAATTATTATTTAATTGGGTCTTTTACATGTAATGATGTTAGTGGATATTTTAAAATGTTCTTACATAAGTTTGACTATTATTGCTCTGCCGAAAAATGAAAATAAAATTTAAAACATGCGATGAACCTTTACTTTCCTACCAAATGTTACAGCGAGTGGCCTGATCGTGCACACACACATTCAATTCACACAACACAATTGATTCAGCAAAAATTGGGGCCACATTTACATCCAGTGTAATTTTTAAGGCTATGGTACTTTTTCAAGAAAGTACTGCAGTATACTATAGTAAACTACAGTAAAAGTACTATAGTACAAAATCTACAGCAAAAAAAGTACCACAATGTACTATAGTAAACTATAGTAAAAGTACTATAGTACAAATGTACCATGCCAAAAACACCACGCTGTACTATAGTAAACTATAGTACAAGTACTATAGTACAAATGTACTCTACGAAAGTACCACGCTGTACTACACTTTACTCTAGTAAACTGTAGTACATGTACTCTAGTAAACTATAGTTTACTATAGTTTACTATAGTATACTATAGTACATTTTGGCAAAAAAGTGCTCAAAATACTATAGTACATTTAAATGTACTATAGTTTACTATAGTATACTATAGTACATGTACCACAATGTACTATAGTACACACTAATGTATTGTACTATAGTACTTTTTGTACTATAGTTTACTATAGTACTAGTACTATAGTAAACTATGGTACACCATAGTACAATTCAATGTACTATAGTACTTGTACTATAGTAAACTATAGTATACCATAGTACAATTCAATGTACCATAGTACTTGTACTATAGTAAACTATAGTATACTATAGTACAAGTACTATGGTATACTATAGTACATAGTGTAGTACTTTTTTACTTGGGGAGGTATCCCGTGAACGCTTTACTGTAATCGATTTGAGAAATGTGCATACCGAATAATACATGATAAAGAAGGATTCTTTGTGCCCGAAAATGGGCCACAGTTGGAGATGGAAGTTCACCAAAAATTGGGACCATACTAACAAAAATACGGTGGGTAAAATTGGCGCCCCCATTTTTTGAGCAAACGCCACCCAAGGCCGCTTTGGACGGGTAGAAATTCCGTAGTTTCCAAGTCTATGGATAAAGCTCGCGTAAGAAGAATACGTCACGGTCGAAAGTCTTTGACGTCAATTAATGCATCATGACGTCATGCCTCCCTGTAGTCTTTCTCTCTCGCGCGGTGTGTGTGTTTGTGTTCATTTTGTGCACATGTGTTAGTGTTACTGTTTGTGTGTGTGTGTGTGTGTGTGTGTGTGCGCACGCGTGCATGAGTCTGTACTCGTGTGTGTGTGTGAGTGTGTGTGTGTGTGTGTGTGTGTGTGTGTGTGTGTGTGTGTGTGTGTGTGTGTGTGTATTTGTGTGTGTGTGCACGCGTGCATGAGTCTGTACTCGTGTGTGTGTGAGTGTGTGTGGGGTGTGTGTGTGTGTGTATTTGTGTGTGTGTGTATTTGTGTGTGTGTGTGTGTGTGTGCGCACGCGTGCATGAGTCTGTACTCGTGTGTGTGTGTGAGTGTGTGCGTGGTGTGTGTGTGTGTGCATACGTGTATGTGTGTGCGTGTATGTGTGTTTGTTTGTAAAGGTGTGTATGTCTGTCCATATGTGCGTATGGGTGTGTGTTTTGTGTGTATGAAGTTTTTGTGAGAGAGTGAGTGAGTGTGTGTGAGTGAGTGTGTGTATGTGTGCGTGTGTGACTTGGGTTGTGTGTGTGTGTGTGTCTGTGTGTGTTTGTGTGTGTGTGCGTGTGTGTGTGTGTGTGTGTTTGAGAGAGAGATAGAGAGAGAGAGAGAGAGAGAGAGAGAGAGAGAGAGAGAGAGAGAGAGAGAGAGAGAGAGAGAGAGAGAGAGAGAGGTTTGTCTTTCGCTGGGGTATGCAGTGCCTTGGCGTTGCACATCTACTTAATTTGTTTTCTTAGTTCAAGTTAATATCGAAAGAAGAGACATTCGCAAGTTGGACAGCACATTGATGATATGTTATCCGAGACGAATGTCGCCTCGGGATCTCAATCTGAGTGCTGGTCCCAGTGCCACGTGGTGGCGGTGATAGTTGACAAGTTAAAATTGTGTAGCCAAGGACGGATGGAAACCTACAGGTGTGTTCAAGCTGTTAACGTCAACTCGAGGATAACCGACGGATCCAGCGAGTAAGTGATTTTGGGTTTTTTTTTGCTTTAATGTTAGTTTTGCTGTTATACAGTGGGGGGGGGGGGGGGGGGGAGTACATACTGCTATATCTGTATATGTAGATGTAGGTGTTTTGTCCTGTTACAGTGGGGGGGGGGGGGGGGGGTGGAGTACATACTCATGATACTGCTGAATCTGTAGCTGTAAGTGTGGTTTGCACTGTTACACTTGGGGGGTGGGGTGTATGTATACTGATGTATCTGTAGCTGTAGGTGTGTGTATTGCATTGTAACACTTGGGGGGGGGGGGGGGTACATACTGATCTATCTGTAGCTGGTGGTGTGTTTTGCACTGTTACACACTTGGGGGGGGGGGGTGTACATACTAACTGCTGAATCTGTAGCTGTATGTGTGTTCTGCACAGGGACACTGGGGGGGGGGGGGGGGGGGGGGGAGGGGGTTGTACATACTGCTGAATCTGTAGCTGTAGGTGTGTTTTGTACTGTTACACTTGGGGGGGGGGGGGGGGGTGTGCATACTGATGTATATGCTTGGCGCTGGTGGACAATATTCACTTTTTTGGCCAAAAACACACTTTTTTGGCCAAAAACGTACATTATTGGCCAAAAAGTGTGTTTTTGGCCAAAAACATGTTTTGGCCAGAACTTTTAAGTGCAAAGTTTTGGCCAAAACAGAATATTTGGCCAAATCTTAAACATTTGGCCAAAAACGTGTTTTGGCCAAATGTTTTAGATTTGGCCAAATATTTTTTTGGCTAAAACTTTTGCATTGAAAGTTTTGGCCAAAAAAATAGTTTTGGCCAAAATTTTTTGGCCAAATCTTTGAGTACCCCTTGGCGCTGATGGACAATATTCATGTTTTTGGCCAAAAACGCCAGTTTTGGCCCAAAAAGCAAGGTTTTGGCCAAAAAAGTATAGTTTTGGCCAAAAACGCCAGTTTTGGCCCAAAAAATTATAGTTTTGGCCAAAAAAGTGAAAATTGTCCACCAGCGCCAAGCTGCTTGGCGCTGGTGGACAATATTCACTTTTTTGGCCCAAAACACACTTTTTTGGCCAAAACTGGCGGTTTTGGCCAAAAAAGCAAAGTTTTGGCCAAAAAAGTATAGTTTTGGCCAAAAACGCCAGTTTTGGCCAAAACCGCCAGTTTTGGCCAAAACCACCAGTTTTGGCCAAAAAGTGTGTTTTTGGCCAAAATAGTGAATATTGTCCACCAGCGCCAAGCTGCTTGGCGCTGGTGGACAATATTCCCTTTTTTGGCCAAATACACACTTTTTTGGCCAAAAACGTACATTTTTGGCCAAAAAAGCAAAGATTTGGCCAAAAAGTATAGTTTTGGCCAAAACTTGTTCACCAGTGCCAAGCTGCTTGGCGCTGGTGGACAATATTCACTTATTTTGCCAAAAACACACTTTTTTGGCCAAAACTGGCGGTATTGGCCAAAAAAGCAAAGTTTTGGCCAAAAGGCAAAGTTTTGGCCAAAAAAGCAAAGCTTTGGCCAAAAAGAGATTTGGCCAAAAAAGTGAATATTGTCCACCAGCGCCAGCAAATACAAAAGATTTGTCCAAAAAAAGATTTGGCCAAACAAAAAAGATTTGGCCAAAAAAGTGAAGATTTGGCCAAATCTATTTTGTTTGGCCAAATCTTTTTTTTGGCCAAATCTTTTTGTGGCAGAAGTTTGGCCAAATCTCCCGTTTTAGCTGACATAAACAGTTTTGGCCAAAACTTTTACATAGAAAGTTTTGGCCAAAAAAAGGTTATAGACAAATCTATTTTATTTGGTCAAATGTGTTTGGGTTTTTGGCCAAATCTCTGTCTTTTTTGGCCAAAACTGGCGGTTTTGGCCAAAAAAGTGAATATTGTCCACCAGCGCCAAGCATAGATGTAACTGTAGCTGTAGCTGTAGGTGTGTTATGTACTGTTACAGTAGGGGGGGGGGGGGGGGTTGAACATACTGCTGTTTTTGTAGCTGTAGGTGTGTTTTGCACACAGGGGAGGGGGGGGGGGATTGGGGTTGTGTATACTGCTGTATCTGTAGCTCTAGGTGTGTTTTGCACTCTGCACGAGGGAAGGGGGTGGAGTGTTATATGTTTTGTACT
>NC_090260.1:37065003-37122503 GCF_037325665.1 Littorina saxatilis | reverse complement strand
CAGACACACACACACACACATACACACACACACACACACACACACACACACACACACACACACCACAACCCTCGTCTCGATTCCCCCCTCTACGTTAAAACATTTAGTCAAAACTTGACTACATGTAAAAAGGATTATTTTGAAATGGAAACTCTGTTTATTTTCGTTCTTGGTACTTATAGAAAAATATATGAATGCTTAAACATATGCAGTGTAGATCATATCCACAAAAATACTAATCATTAAGCTTAATTGAGGAAATTATGTCATACGTTTTTTTTCTTTCCAACTGAAATAGACACATTTTCTTGACGTTTCTCCACCTTCAGACTTCATTTGGGGAAAATTACGCCTTTTAAAAAGAGATTGTCGAGTGAGGAAACTGCATTAGGATTAATGCTGCCGCCAGTCTTTAATTTAGCTGAAAGGTTGGTGGCATTACAAACACACACACACACACACACACACACACACACACATACACATACACACACACGCACACACACGCACACACACACACATACACACACACACAGGTTACGCTACTGAATATTTATTTCAGTCACTTCACCTGTGACAGGCTCTCAAATAAAAGGGAAGAACGAGTTTTCGTAACAAAGTACACTTTTATTTCTATCTAACTGACAGCAGGTCTGGAAACAAAGAAATAAAATACAAAACTTTAAATTGCAACATTACATAGAATAAAAAGCAAATTGCAAAGAGAACACGAGTACACCTAGATTAGGCAAAATATGTATTACAAGAGGACAAAATAAGACTAAAGAGAGTACCAGAACTACCTCCACAAATCAAGAGAAACAATGTCTATAAAGACTGACCACACTTTCTAACCCCTGCACCAACAGGCAAGACAGTAAGTCTTGTAACTTAACATTGCGCTCACATCAGTCAGCCAAATCCTGTTCAGTCGTACACACTGAGAGCTTTCTCACATCAGACTAAAGGCTTTTGGGTATGGTGCAGGGTCTGAAGTAAAAGTAAATTTTAAGGGGCTTATTGTCCGTCAGGTCTTAATTGCCTATATTGGACATGAATTGGTTTATACGATTCGAGTTTTACGCCCTCACGGCTTTTTGATGTTTGCGTGTTTAGGTGGTATCAGCCATCTGCACTTATGGTAGAATGACCAAGATCTTTAACGTGCCATTGTGGTGACACGGGGGTGGGAGATGGATACCGTCTCTGGGTCTGCACATAATAATAATAAGAAGAAGAAGAACATTTATATAGCGCTAAATCAAAAACTTTCGTTAAAAAGGCTTGCTCTAAGCGCTTGACATCTAAACTAAAAACGTCATTCACACTCTTTACAATGATGTACAAGAACTTCATGTCACACTCTTTCATTCAGTATAGCACCATTCACACAGTTGTTATTCTGTACAAGACAATAAGTTAGTCTAACATTTAGAATGTTCATAAGATGAAAACAAGAGAAAACCAGACTGATTAAAAACAACTGCTTAGTGCTAACAAAGCATGAATCTTAATGATAACGTAATACATGTTTAACTGTTAAGACCATAAAAACCTATATGCTAAAATAACTTCGAACTTTTAAGAACTTCTTATAAGATACACAGCACATCTAGATAAACACCAGAATGATAAAACAAAAGGCAACTCGTTAAAACTATTAAATGCATCAATGTCTAAAACACGAAAGACTCAAATATAAGATACACAATTCTCTAGAATTGTTTATTAAAACTGAAACCGACCTGCTCAAAGTAAACCATACCCACCCCCTCCCTACCCACCCCCAACCCTCCTCCTACACTAAATACTAATTATTTCTACTCTTAACTTCCCAACTACACGTTATCCATAAACTATGCACAGGAACATGTGTGTCAGCATTATGTGGCACCGACATGACTTGTGCATATCTAGCTTACAGCTAAGGGTTAAAGTTAAAGGACTACTGCAGTGAAAAATTATATTTATAATAATTTAAAACAAAAGACAAAAATAACAAGCTGAATAGAGATGGAACCGTTACAGAACAGGATGGCAAAATGTTGCGACTTTAGGAGTTGTGTTTCTGGAAGAGGTGAGTTTTGAGTGCTCGCTTGAATGACTGTACTGACTGAGAGTGGCGAATGTGAGAGGGGAGAGAGTTCCATTGAGTAGATGCGCAAAATGCAAAAGTGCGTTGTCCATATATGCTTTTGATTTTGTGTGTGGGATGACTAGGGTGCGGCTATCAGAAGAGGAGCGGAGTTGTCTAGCAGGAGTGTATACAGTGAGAAGTTCAGAGAAATAAGCAGGAGACGAGGCAGAGAAGAAGTGAAAGCAGAGAGTGGACAGTTTGTATTCAATGCGGGCTTGGATGGGTAACCAGTGGAGTGTGCGGCGAAGTGGTGTGACATGATCTTTTTTTCGTGCTTTGAGGATCAGGCGTGCTGCAGAATTTTGAACTTTCTGTAGTTTGTGCAGGAGGTAGAGTGGACAGCCAGAGAGAAGAGAGTTACAGTAGTCAAGTTTAGAAAGAACAAGAGAGCAGACTAGAGTGTTTGTAGTTTGAACGGACAGAGTATGGCGGATGGTTGCGATCTTGCGGAGTTCAAAGTATGCGGACCTACAGATGTTGGAGATGTGCTTGTTGAGTGTCATGTCTGAGGAGATGGTGAAGCCGAGGTTTCTAGCTGAAGAAGAGAAAGAGATGTCGGTATTGCCTACTTGGACAGACGAAGGTTGAGAATTTGGGAACTTAGTGGACATAAAGTTGACCCGTGTCCGTCCCGGCCCGGATTCGAACCAGCGACCTCTCGATCACAAGTCCAGTGCTCTACCACCTGAGCTACCCGGCTGAAGAAAACAATCACTCCCACATGTTCATCAGACTTTGTCGTGGGACGGAGGTGTTTTTTTCGGTGTGTGCAGTTTGGGACTTTTGGAGGGAAAATTGCATGTTTTACTCCGTGCTTGTCATGCACAGGCTTGCTTTAGTAGCGGCAAAGAAGAAAAGCGTGAGACAAACGTCTTCATTTTATACTGGGTAACTTTACTTGGCATACCAAACCATAGTAGGGTAGGTTGCAGGAATGTACACACACAAACAAAACAACTACTATGAATATTTGAATGAACCTTAGCAGATTCATCACCATGCTGATGTTGGCTACCTATCACTAAGAAGTAAGAAGAAGAGCGCAATGCTAACATCTAAATACAAGTACTACAACTTCTGATGATTATCAAGGGAGCAAACTTTTACTTTCAAATTAACCAAAGAAACTGTTTCAAATACAAAAGTAATAAGGGCTCGGCAGAAGTCTATCATAATAGAAGCGCCTTACTCTTTACCAGCAGTCGACACGCGATGATGCATATGCCCTTTGACCTTTCCTTGGGAATATAAAAATAGAATAAGGGATTGTGGGAAAGCTGTTCAATGGCACTCACGCACTATATTCGATTTTCAATACACGACTCAAAACCTTTGGGATAAATCAAAAAGAACAAAATATGTATAGGTTACAACACGAGTGGTTTTTTATATGGCTTGTATTTCAGTCAAGACCCAGCGGATGAATATCATCGGGAGACACGAGCCTCTGGCCATCAAACACAAAGTGTAGACTACTAGCGGCACTGTTGCGATCTGTGCAGGGTAAAACTGTTGCCAGCGAGACTTAGCCCTTTTGCAACCTTAAACTAAGTGACCGTCGCTGAAAAAATAAAACGAATGAGTGCATCGATAAGTACGCGGTAACACTACTTTCAGACCATTTAAAAGCTTTAAGTAAAGGTTCATAAGTTGCAAGAAAGTAATGAAGTCGAATAGAAATTAATTTAGTTGAAGCGCACAATTCTTTTGTTTTGCGTTTCAGGTCGGCAGAACGGGCGAAACGGGTTTGGGACCCATTTGGCTTACTCGATTCAGAATTGATTCCACGTTGTTTTTCTCGAACGTGTGTAATTAGGCTTATTGACAGAGAAGCAAATCTTAGGGAACAAATATGTAGGTTTAGATTTAACCATTTGCTCCCTATTTGAAATGTATCTACGTGATAAACTGTTTTGCGAGTGTGTTTGCATGGACTGATGAACTTAAACTGGTATGGGTGTGAAGAAAACGCGACCGACACGTCTGTCACCGCCGATTGATTGCATTTTGAAGGAATATGACTGGATTACGGAAAAATATGTGGACTTACTGCAGAGCCAGGCAAAAGAGTAGACTTGCTCGCAAAACACGTGAAACAGCCGATGTTTGATAGCTGAAGGCGCACACCAAAACACACTACCGACAGATTCTCAAAAGTCGTCTGCTAACGATGCAAGGGGAGGGTACTCGTGTTTTTGTTTTGGTTCGCTAGCATCTGGTTATCTTGTAAGTTGAATGTTCGTTTTTTTCGACCTGCATTGCTTTCATAATGAAAGAAACTTTTGCTTATTGCATCTCATACATCAGATCAGTTCTGAGATTCATTTTTGCGTGCAACTGATGTGGTTTTCTGAGCCGTGCAATACGATTTTAGAACTTCATACAAATGTGTCACATTGTTCGGCGCGAGGTCAAAGGTCGGGAGGAAAGTAGTCCTTTGCCCAAATCGGAATCTGCACTATCATATATTTTTTGGAGTCCATGATGTATTTATTGAGCTATAAAAATACAACATATATACCCATACTGAAGTAACAGAGACAAAGAAGGGAGGTCATGGGATATAAGAATATATAGTTCAGAAAAGAAGAAAAAATGTTATTAAAAATCATGTTCTACAAAAATCTTAGGGGACTCGAACTCAAGACCGCCGGCTTTGGAGGCAAACGTCTTACCACTCCGCCACAAGGCACACAAAATATAAGCGTGAAAACTAAGACTTGAACTGCCAACATAACTGCCACGTGCTCGGGTTTTTGAATCGAGCATTTGTTAACTCGCAGTTTTCCCCGTTAGTATAAATTTGTGTTTTGTACGTGTTCTTGATATCATCATTACATGTAGTCGCGGTGTTGCCTATATAGGGCAATCAATTTTCACCAAAGCCGATGTTACTAAAAAATAAAAACAAGAGGCGAAGCCATCAAGGCTCACGTAAGAAATCGACAAACAGTAACACAAACTAAATCACTCCGTCACACACACACACACACACACACACACGCACACACACAGAAAGAGCATAGGTGAAACTGTGCAAGAAAGCGAGACACTAGATCTAGATCTGTCTGTCTGCATGTACACTAGTCTCGGCCCGCTCAAAATAATAATGACCGAGACTCTCAGTACTTTCTTCGCGTGACGTCTAACCCTCTTACGTCATAATGTGACGTCAATGTAATGTGACGTCTTCAAATGTTAGAGTTTCTACCACAGACATACACACGCACGCACGCACGCACATACGCACATACGCACATACGCACATACGCACGCACGCACAGACAGACAAAGTTACGATCGCATAGGCTACACTTCGTGAGCCAATGAATGGGTAATTCTGGGGATGATATTGTCCCACTGGAAGTACTCAATAATTATTCAACGTATTTTTATTATTTAGATTCATGTCATCATCATCCAAAACGTGTGGAATGAAGAAAATGAATATAATACAAGAATTACGAGTTCAGAAAAAAATAAAATAAAATTGCCCTCGAAGCGGATCGAACCCGGGACCACAAAAGTAAAGGCTAGCGCATGACCGGGCGCGGCTGTACCAACTGAGCTATTCTGTCTCACTGTATAGCGAGGGAGATTTTAACTTCAAATGTTACACTTGAGTTCTCGAGCGTGGCGACGACTGACTCGAGTTTCCGAGTCTCTCCGTTCGTATTTGTGTACTGTTCTCTATAATTCACTGTTCGGGGCTAGTTCAATTCATAACTGACCCTACGCTTCGTATAAGTTTAGAAAGCAATATCAAGTAGCGATAATTTCAAGTGTGACCGACATTATTGATACGAATTGCATTCGACAATCGCCAAAAGGCCGCGCTGACGTCATTGCATGAAAATATTTCTCTACCAAAATCCTCTATTCTCGATGACATATTGAGGAGTTAGTTCGGGAGAACGACGATCTATGGACGGTTTATCATATAAAGGGAAGCAAGCGGCTAAAAACGGGCGTCGATAGACCCAATGAACAGTGTTATCTACTTGTAGTATTTCATTCACTTGTGGGGCTCGGTAAATAGCATATGAACGATATGCACACCACAGGAGAGAAAGAGCCAGAGAAAGAGTGAAAGTAAGAGGGAGAGAGAGAAAGAAAGAGAGAGAGAGAAAGAGAGAGAGATAGAGAGAGAGAGAGCAAGAGAGAGAGAGAGAGAGAAAGAGAGAGAGAGAGCAAGAGAGAGAGAGAGAGAGAAAGATAACCTAAATGCACATTATAGCTATTCACAAGGGCAGGCTGGCTCCTTGTCAGTCAGGGTTTCCAAGGATGTGTTATCACTAATTCAGCTCTACCAAGATTAAAAGTCACTTATTTTCCCACAATCACTGGCTTAACATACTGAGAACTGGAAAACAAGAAAAAGAGTGGATTACTTCGTCTCAGGAAACGCTCATCAAATACTCAAATTAACAACATTGTATACAGGGCTTTTTTTGGAGAGACATAACAATGTATCAGCTTTGGTAAACACTAGGGAAGGGACATACATATGCTCGGTACGAATCGACCAGTAAACGAAACACTGAGACCTTAAATTTACTGTGCATCTTACTGGATCACTGGATCACTGAATCTAATTAAGCTAGCAAAAGTCCTCCAAGAAAACGTTAGTCGATTGCTAAAATGGTCAGAACTAAACCATAAGTCACTGAACCCAAATACAACTAAATGCATACTTCTTACCACGAGAAATATAGTATACAACAAAATCTATCATCTAGATTTCTTACACTGCAAATACGAAATCAAAGTTCATAGCCATACAGTCTTAGGAATAACTATTGATGATAACCTGTCTTGGTCAAAACAAGTAGATATACTTTGTAAAAACACAGTTATCAAAAAATAAACATTTTCTAAACTATAGGCACACAGAAACTGTTTTTTTCAGACACCTATTCAGTAGGCTATTGATTATGCTTCCACATTGTGGGACTCTGCAAGCGCAAATATTTTGAAACACTCGAGCTGTAAAATTCTTTTTAAATTACATCTCTGTCCACTTCTGATTATAACAGATTGCAGATTCTTCCTTTCAAATTAAGATTTACGGATAACAAAGGTGAGATGATGCATAAAATTATGTGAGGGAATGCACCTACACTCATTGTCTCAAATGTCAACAATAATAATTCAATTATGCATGCTCCTAACCACGGAATAAAAACGACATCTATCATCTAGATTTCTTACACTGCAAATTCGAAATCAAGATGTAACCAAAGTTGTTAGCCATACAGTCTTGCGAATAACTACTGGTAATTACTTGTCTTAGCCAAAACAAGTAAATACACTTTGTAAATACACATCTAAAAAAAATGACAGTTATCAACAGTTATACAATATCTAGACCTACGCACACGGAAACTGTTTATCCAGGCGTATATACAGTCAGTTATTTACTTCCACAGTGTAGGACTCTGCAATTTCAAACAATTGGGCTGTTTACATTGACGAGCTGTTAAATTAATTCTTCTAAAAAATATATCTCTTTCCACATCTAATCATAAAATAGTTAAGATTCTTCTTATCAAATTAATATCTTTGGATATCAAAAGTGGGATAATGTACAACTTTATGTCAGAAAATGCACCTAAACTTATTGCCCAAACTTTCAAAATTAATAATTTTCAAGAAAACTAAGCAAATAAATTACCCCAACCCTAAGAATTGACCTGTTAATCGGCCTCTTAATCGGAAGGTCGAGGGTTCGAATCCCGGCCGCGGCCGCCTGGTGGGTTAAGTGTGAAGATTTTTCCGATCTCCCAGGTCAACTTATGTGCAGACCTGCTAGTGGCTAATCCCCCTTCGTGTGTACACGCAAGCACAAGACCAAGTGCGCACGGAAAAGATCCTGTAATCCATGTCAGAGTTCGGTGGGTTATAGAAACACGAAAATACCCAGCATGCTTCCTCCGAAAGCGGCGTATGGCTGCCTAAATGGCGGGGTAAAAACGGTCATACACGTAAAATTCCACTCGTGCAAAAACACGAGTGTACGTGGGAGTTTCAGCCCACGAACGCAGAAGAAGAAGAAGAAGACCTGTGCGAGTCCAGTCTCCTAAATTCTGGCGCCCTTTTGTGGAACTCTATTCCCTGATAGATTGCAAATCAGTGAAACATCATTCACAAAACAATTCATGATGTTTCTCTTGCAAAACTTGTAAGCACAACTACTTTTGTGCAGCTGTTGACATATCAGTAGAGTATGTCTTTTTAAAACCCTTGATTATACATAATGCACAGGGAACATTTTGAAAGACACAAATAGTTATTTGTTATGTTCGTCCCATCAATGCTGATGATTCATACTGCATCTTGAAATGTCTTATTGATTGTTGAACATGTTGAAGGTACTGAACTTGTCAAATCCAGGTGCACGGAGCCCCTGGGGCTTTTAGTCATACCTCAGGCAGCTATCCGTTAGAAGAACTACCAAGTTTCATTGACTTGCACCCAAAGAGTCAAGAACTGCGATTTTTTGACGAATTAATTTCGTACTCGAACCCGGCTGGTCTTGACCTATTTTTGGATCTAAATTTAGATCAGGTAGATCGCCACATCATGCACAAAAAGACACGTCACTAGCAAACTATGTCAGACATCATCATGAGTTTGTGTAAAACAAAATGGAGGCCGGAATCACTCAGTTGAATCGAACTCCGACCAAACACCACGTAATAACTAGGTTAATTTATGCACTCTCGTGAACAAGAAACTGTCGAGCTTCACATATGTCGTCGTTGGGTAGTTTTGGGTTTGTTTTACTACCATAGGAGGATTATTGAACTGTAAATGCACTCAGCTGCAACAAAAACGCAAAACGAAGGCTGTGAGCTGCACTGTGCCTTTAATTCTGTAAATTGTACTGTAATTAACTTAACTTTTATTTCTTCGTTTCTGCGGGCCCGAAAAACCCCTCCGCTGCCAGCCCGAATCTGGTCTCCACAAGACCACAGGCACTGATTTTGGGTTTTCTGCCAACCATCATAGTTTCATTATTCTGTAAATCCTGTTCCAGTCTTGCTAGTCACGTCGTTTAATCGCAAAGCACACACAATTGAATATTATCCCATGACCTGCCTCTTTGTCTCTGTTAGCTGAGGAGGTGATTATTCTGGATAATCTATGGTTACCGGAGGATAATCCATGGTCACCGAGTCTCGATCTGTCTTTGGTCTTTGATCTCAGAGTACAATTTGAATAATTTATAGAGGTCATCTGCATATTTATCGTTGACTCCGGTACTACTTTCTTCAGCAAAACGATTGAGATATTCTGCGGTATAAAAGTCAAACTCACGTTTGGCTAACGATCTAAAAACATAAACATTGAAGAAATAAATAAAACAACAAAGAATGCACATAATCTGCTGGGGTGAAAAGAGCTGAGTGAAGATTATGTGTTGGCCGAAGCAGTCAGAGAGGGTGACGATGCAAAATAATATTTCCAAATTCATTTCAACACTCTAAAAATAACTGTTATTCGTTTTCTTACGCAATATAAATGACTGAATACAAAACCAGACGTTTTATGGCGCGTTTGCCAAAAAGACAAGAGGGGACTCGTTTCGCACATGAATTTGATGACACAATTTGCGGTCGCGGAAGGTTTGGGTAAGCAGAAAACAGGCACTCGCAGAGTTTGTGTCAAACAGGGTTTTTTTGTAATGAAAATATCGGAGCTATGGGATAAAAAGCTTACACACCTCGTCCTGAATATCTTGCACATTTTCCCTCGGGTAGATTTTCAGGTATTATAGGCTCGGTAATACCTGAAAATCGACCCTAGAGAAAATATGCATATTCAGAACTCGGAGTGTGTAACCTATATATATTACCAGACACTGGATGACAAAAATGCTTTCATCATCAGTAATCTTATACTGAAGAGTTTTGTTTGTTGTTCAAGCAGCTACCTTGCCATGTAACCCCTCATTTAACATTTTCTTTAAACAAATCAACAATTCTTGTAGATAACAGCTTGGGTTTCTCTTAACTGGCAGACATAGATATCGGTCAAACGTTTTTTAGGGTTATTGTTCTCAATGTTCGAACCAAATTTGGTGGCGCATTCCCCTTCATATCGTCATACTTTACTCTGAGCTGAAGGAATGGTTTTCTCTACTTTCACCCATCCCCCTCTTCGCCCTGTCTTTTCCTCCACTCTCTCTCTCTCATCCTTTCACGGTTTGACCCAAATGAGCTGGGACGTGCATCGCGACATAGCGCATAGACGACCCCAGTCCTCGTCGTCATACACAGGCTTGGAGGTCTGAACATAGACAACAATCTTCCTCTCCAAGCCCTGGACAAACCGGCTGCCAGCTGCAATGACGTGGTCAGGTCCTGCCATGGTAGCTACATCGCCGATACGAGCGTCGCCTGATTCTAGAACTGTGATCGGTATGCCTTCACCTCTCAAACCTCGTACGAAGCCGCTGGCTCGTGAAGAATCATCATCACGGAAGAAATAGTCCCAGGAAAGTACGAGGACATCCCTGTAGCGCAGCGGTTCTGGCTTTCTTCCTTGAAATCGACCTGTCATCAAAAGCATACAATAAATAAATTCCTTAATAGCATTCTATTCATAAAACTGTAAAGGCGGTCCAAAATGGATCATACCAAAGAAAAAATGCCGTCAGATCGTTTTCAAGAATATATCATAAGAATGATTCTGTATTACAAACAATGTTATCGCGCAGGGGGACTGACTTCATTTTGCAAAGGGGAAATGTAAACAAGTCGCGTAAGGCGAAAATACAACATTTAGTCAAGTAGCTGTCGAACTCACAGAATGAAACTGAACGCAATGCAACGCAGCAAGACCGTATACTCGTAGCATCGTCAGTCCACCGCTCATGGCAAAGGCAGTGAAATTGACAAGAAGAGCGGGGTAGTAGTTGCGCTGAGAAGGATAGCACGCTTTTCTGTACCTCTCTTCGTTTTAACTTTCTGAGCGTGTTTTTAATCCAAACATATCATATCTATATGTTTTTGGAATCAGGAACCGACAAGGAATAAGATGAAAGTGTTTTTAAATTGATTTCGAAAATTTAATTTTGATCATAATTTTTATATTTTTAATTTTCAGAGCTTGTTTTTAATCCAAATATAACATATTTATATGTTTTTGGAATCAGAAAATGATGGAGAATAAGATGAACGTACATTTGGATCGTTTTATAAATAAAAATTTTTTTTACAATTTTCAGATTTTTAATGACCAAAGTCATTAATTAATTTTTAAGCCACCAAGCTGAAATGCAATACCGAAGTCCGGGCTTCGTCGGAGATTACTTGACCAAAATTTGAACCAATTTGGTTGAAAAATGAGAGCGTGACAGTGCCGCCTCAACTTTCACGAAAAGCCGGATATGACGTCATCAAAGACATTTATCAAAAAAATGAAAAAAAGTCTGAGGATATCATACCCAGGAACTCTCATGTCAAATTTCATAAAGATCGGTCCAGTAGTTTAGTCTGAATCGCTCTACACACACACACACACACACACACACAGACAGACACACATACACCACGACCCTCGTGTCGATTCCCCCCTCTATGTTAAAACATTTAGTCAAAACTTGACTAAATGTAATAAAGGCAAAGAAAGAGCAGTCTTTGTGAGAGTTGTTTTGGTTACTTCCCCTGAGTGACTTCCCTTGTGTATGCACGTGGCACTTAGATCAGGTGTGAGTGGTGCGGTTCCTAGGCTGCTACGTCTTAGTTTGCTGCGCTTCTGGACTTCTTTTTTGTTTCCAACATCGTAGAGAAACACCGCCCTTAAGCGTATTTACTCACTTTGATTACCTCAAAATGGACACAAAAACATCTCGTTTTTCTATTGCTCAGGCGCTCCACACCTGCATAGGTAGAAATGATATAACACAAGATATACGCAAGATAGCAAAACAAAACAACCTGTTCTGGATAGATAACTCATTTTGCCTTCTCCTCGTACAAAGGAAATTCCAAGTTGCGCCTATTCTGAATGTTTGTAGTTGTTTTAATTGGTACCTCGACCGTTTTTGTCAGGTCGATTTGGGGGTACCCTTACTTCGGCGGCGGTCACGTGACACCTACAACATATATTTTTGATCTAAAAAGTGTTCCAGGTAGCCAAGTGATTTGCCTTTAATGGCATAGAACGCTTGAATGAAATGACACGGGAATAATGGTTTGGTTGGGTACGAAAATGGGGGCAATATTTTGTTTGCAGAGTTTAAACATCAATTTGAAACAAGCAATTACTTTTTCTGTTTATATCTCTATTCTTACCAGTAAATCAAGCTGAGAAATACTGTATGTATTACTACGCTTCCGGAGAAATAAACGAACGTAGTCAAACCCACAATCGTCCCTGCAAAAGCCTCAAATTGCACACATCGCTTTTAATTCATTTTCCCCGCTGATATTCGTTTCTTCTCTTCCCAAACTCGTCAACACTGAGGATATTGCAAACGGCATCTCAGACGACTTTACTGTTTCCAAAGGCGAGTTAAGCTGACATTGAAAAGCCGCTCCCTTTTGACGCATGTGAGCCTAAAATAATAGGACAGAGTCGTGTGCAAAGAATGATGATGTTGTGGCAAGCCTTGTCAAAGCGTGAGTTTTCTTCCATACTCGATTAGTTGATGTCTAACAACTCTTCCCCACGGCCGTCCTACGACAAAGTCGGAAAAGCTACTGGCAGCTGTCTTTCTTTATATGTTGATCTCTTTCTTCTTTCTACCTACTTCACCTCTGCCCTTCTGTCTGCTGTTCAGGACCACACCCGCCCTCGCTTTGTTAAGACAAATGCAAACATGCATTGAGAGAAAAGCAGATGGGGTTGTTTCAAGGAGAAGAGGGGCTTAGTGCGTGTCTATGTCACGCCCGGTAGCTCAGTTGGTAGAGCACTGGACTTGTGATCGGAAGGTCGCAGGTTCGAATTCGGGCCGGGACGGACACGGGTCAACTTTATGTGCAGACCCAGAGACGGAAGCCATGTCCCACCCCCGTGTCATCACAATGGCACGTAAAAGACCTTGGTCATTCTGCCATAAGTGCAGGTGGCTGAATACACCTAAACACGCAGACACCTGGGTAGCGCGACTCCGTTGCTGCTAGCTTTCCACTGGGAGGAAGCGACCCGAATTTCCCAGCGATGGGACAATAAAGTAATGAAAATGAAATGAAAATGAAAATGAAAAAACAACAGTGAAACATTAAACCTTTTGATTCAGGGAATGAAAACAGAAATACAATAGGACCATTTATTAATGAAATTTCAATTTTCATTAGAATTAAACCCAAAATATTGAACAAGCTGACCTAGTAATATTTTATGTCCGAGTTCAAATGCCATCCAATATGCTAGACCTAGTCAAACAATGCTTTACCATAATGTCAACCAATTTAATATAAAATGAAGTCACCGTACTGTACCCTCACTTTGTGTAGAAAAAACGGACATGACGTCATCTAAAACATGTTATCGAAGTAATGGGAACACCCCTCTGAAGATAAACCCTGGCAGATGTCACGTGTACTATTTAATACAAAATTTGTTCGGTAGTTTCATGGAATTGCGGCACACTCACATGCGAATATGGTACCTTATTTGCCTAAACCAAGACTCTTTTAAATGTGAGCACATTTTCATAATACACATGGCATGTCTAAATATTTTTGGATTTAGTTAATTCTAAAGAATACAATACAATCTTTGTAAAACGCCGTATATGACGTCATCAACAAAAATCTGGGGATATCATCTGAAAGATTTGAAAGTTTTATGAAGATCTGTCAAGTATAGTTTCATAGGAATCACTTTAAAACACACACACACACACACACACACACACACACACACACACACACACACACACACACACACACACACACACTGGAAGCTCACCAGTGTTTCCAACGTGCAAGGTATCAAGGATTCTGGCGACCTCCTTCCCGCATGCTTCACACTCATACGTTTCCTGTTGTTGATCATGTCCTTCGTCACTATGAAACACTTCTCGCACAGGTGGGCCATCAGCAGGAAGGGGAGCTGAAGATACCTCATAACCCTGGACATTCTTTCTCTCTCCTAGAGCGCGGTGCTGAGCCACGTGACGAGTGACTGACGGTGGTGTCCTCAGGCCAGTTCTCAGCACAACCTCGGTCAGCGATTCTGGTTTGAAGTTGTGGTACATGGAGGCAGCCCAGAGGTGTAACCCTGGCCCCACACGCTGGCTGAGCTTGGTGCAAAACTCGGCAAAGTGAGTTTCGCTGTTACTGAAACAAAAGAAAGAGCTTTAGAAATACATAATAAAAACTCTGTTGGTGGATATTTGCACTGTATTTTAGTTCATCAAATATAACATTGTTTCGAATTTCTTGGCCAATTTTCATTTTTAGACAAATGAATAACTTCTGAATTCACAGCATTTGAATAGGGCATATTGTAGCACATTGTAACGTATCAGAATAATTCCAGTGTAGACCTTGTACTTAACATGCATTCATGATGTTACTCACTCGGTATAATCATCACAAGCTTCGTCCACGATGACAAAGACCTCTTTCTCTGTCCCTTTCTTTTCTGTTTGGTCATCTGACTGACTGAGTTCTCTCAAAGCCTTGTTGAGCTCCATCGGCAGATCATACATGTGCAGGTGAATCAAATCTGCTTGTTCCGCCATCTCCTTCAGCTGATGAGCAATCATGTGTGACGCCGCCATGTTGCCCTCCCGTGTGCTCACGACATGCACTGGTTCTGTTTTGTTCTGAATCCAGTCGATTGCTTTCAGAATCAAAACAAGAGATTTTCCTGTACCAGGAGGACCACAGACGAACACCAAAGGAGACAACTTGTTATTCAACACGTCCAGCTGAGTAGGATGAAGTACAATGTCAGCTGGGGCGAATCTGTTTGCTGTCTCTGCAACCCCTTCTCCTGGCAGACGGAGATCACAGCAGTGATTACCTCCTAGGCGGGGCACTGCTGAACACGGCACAGTGACTGTGGTTGCTGGCCCTCCAAACCTGGAACGGTTGACAGGTGGAATATATCAGACAGGTGCAAGACTGAGGATCAACCCTGCGACTGCAGTATAGGTAGCAATTTAATTAGATCATCAAGACATTTCAGACAGTGACTCCTTGAATTATTTCTTTTCGTTTCAAAAGACACTTACAAAATGCTTTTGATACTCGCACTCTCACGCATCTAACACAGAATCACACCGTCGAGTTGCACACCCTCATCCACACACGCACACACACACACACACACACACATACACATACCGTGACACCAGGTCCAAATAAATCTCATCCGTCATGGAAGGGTCTTGCCCGTCTCTTTCAGCACACTCTCGCCACCACTGGGCAGGGTTGCTCACATCATCTTGTGTAAGACACAGGGTGGTGGGGTCTGTGGTTGGACTGACCAGCAGACAGTCACGTAGATCCTGACAGAGCAGAAAACAAACACACACAATATACAGCGCATTTTTTCACCCTGAGTTATTACTGCAGTTGATTTTCTAGCCTCCACTGTGAGAGGCACATTTAGAGTCGCCTCTTATCAACTGTCCTTAATATTTGGCAAGGTACACTACCCCCTGTATCCCCATCCTACCACACCAGAATTGACCGCTTTAAAAAGGTTTCTTGGAGTCATTTCAAAATTGTAAAATTTCAGAAGAAAATGTTTGTATATGCCAAACACATTTATACTCTTGATGTGAAGCTTTCAAAGCAATGACTGGAACCTCAGTAACTAAGAGTAAGCGTATAATGTCCATATCAAAACAATTGAAAACCACCTGAAATGTATGTGCGTTAATCAAATACCAACACATTTGGATAAGAGGTATTTACCCCTTTTGCGTGGTTGTTCTTTTCGGCTTCGCAGACTGATAACAAATTGTGGTCACTGAAAGCTTACCTTACCCTGAAAGAACCATTCATGGTATTGGAGGAGTTCGTAAAACCTTGAATCCTAAATATGTGAGAGAGATCATTGTTGTAACGAGACCGTATCTTAATTCACACGTGTGTATATCATGTAAATGACGTTTAGGGGTCAAGCTATCGATTTTGCTAAACATACGGCACTACTTTTGCAACAAAGTGGCGATTTCAACGACCATAAAACGTTTCCTTAGCGAGGGTCTGTACAACAAACAACAGCAGAACCAGCATTTTAAAAACTTCATAAAACGACAAGTGAGTCGCTGATGCAGTATTTCTTCTGTCCAAATGACATGTACATTGAGCGAACACGAAGAAGAAGATGAAGACACGTATATTCACACACAAACAAAAACAAAACACTTAGAATCACTTTGTATCATTTGCGTTATCTTGCTTTGTTTGTGACAAACACCAACATATAGTCGAACCCACTTATAAGAAACTCGTTTATAAGAAACATCGCTTACAGGAAAATACTATTTTATTTCCCTGCCGAATGTTTTCGTTATTCTAAACAACATTCTTCAGATAAGCAATACTCTGTTTAAGAAAGCCTCGGTCACAAGAAATGTGTTTTCCTCTCCCTTGAAAAGTTTATCATCGGATATAGGAAAAAGAACCAGGCAGTTTAGATGAACATGTTGCATGCTTGCACCGGAAATCTTCCAGACAAGACTGGAAAGGCTAGACAGGAACCTTAATCAGAAATTGGTGTCTTCGAATTAATCCTTCTTATGGTGCTAAATGGCTGTGCAGAATAACTTCATCATACGAACTTAAGCAAATAATCGCTTCAAGTGCCTGTGTTGTTTGCAATTATCAGTGGCAGTCCCCATGGAGGTAAGCACGAAGTGCATAGCTCTTTTTCTCAAGAGAAAACTAGAGATTATTGATGCTGTTCAAAGCTCACAGTGATACACAGCAACAAACACACACACACACACACACACACACACACACACACACACACACACACACCACAAACCACACACCACCACCACCCTTGTCTCGATTCCCATTCTATCTGAAAACATTTAGTCAAAACTTGACTAAATGCAATCACATTAAAGAAATGTTAACATAACTGCAAGTTTCAAATAGCCCCATGTGTTGCCTGATATTTTCTGGAGCTTTGACACCGACTTGATGAAAAGAGGTTGCTTTATAGATATGGCATCAGCTGATTTACAACAGGCTCATTATTCAGTAACAGTTCCACATAAATTCTCAACACTCCACGAAAGCTGTGCATTGGGCACACTACCTAGTAAACGACCATCCCCCACTTCTTAATTAATAATGTCACGAACATGATTTTTGGAACAATTGTTTTTAGTGTGTGTAAACTGTCATCCGAGTGTATAATGCCAAGATGCTGTTTTAAGGCATACCGTTAATTGATAAGCAATTTTCGTTGTTTTTATAAGGACAGTGAAATTTTGAGTCTTGAGTCTTGAGTCTTGAGTCTTGATACTATCACCGCAGTAATAAAAGCGAGTTGACATTCTCAAAGCTCTTCTGAAGTTCAAAAGACCGATATTTGTTTCAAGAGATTGTCCCTCTAATTTGATGGCTTGAATCAGTGCAACTGCAGATCTGGATTAATCTTTTGAAGTTATAAACTTGTTAACAAACAACAACAACAACAAACAAACAAACAAAACCACACAAAAAACACTCCTGAAGTTTAAGTGGAGAGGACCATTTTACCACTATAATTATTACTCGCATAGCAATTAGTCAGGCTTGGTATTCGTGTCAACTCTGTTTAATTCGGGAGAAATTGTGTGTATAATTACAGAGGTTTACTTGCTCAGGCCCTTTCAGTTGGCCGTTACTGACGGATTACTGTTCAGTACGATCGGCAACAGACCGGTCAAGCTCTCAGACTTGCCGCCACATGCCACGTCTGTTTCCAACGCAGAAGAAATACATTTGTTGGCTGACACTGGAGATGTCAAAGACAAGCCAAACAAAATGAAAGATCCATCTGCCAGTGTTTTGGACAACATGATGGCTTTCGTGGAGCGAATGAACACCAAATGGAACTCGCGTTTTGATACGTTGAACAATGAAATGGCCATTTTCCGCTCGAAGCTTGACGAGAAGATGAAGTGTCAGGAATGCGGCAAGAGCCGGCACACAGGCGTGCGCGCGCGTAGCCGTCCGCGTCGACTTCTAATTCGGCCGACGCATTACGATTTGAAGAAGGTCAAATTGTCCACTTGGAAGACGAAGAGGACCAGTTGAACAGGTCTATAAGTATAACGTCTAAAGCACCGGAAAATGTGGAAAATTCCACGACCAAAAACAAAGTCCTAGAAGACATCGAAAAAGAGTTTGCAGTGGACAAACCGGTTGTTTCAAAACTGTTCGATAGCCTAGCAAAAGTCGTGAATGGGAGGTTTAAATCGAAGCTTGCCGACGAAGTCCTGAAGAAACGTTTTGAAACTTAAAATCGGCCGGACAATTGCCCTGGTTTGATGGTGCCGAAAGTAAATCGCAAAGTTTGGGCCCAGATTCCAGTGAGTGCTCGGAAAAGTGATCTCAAGTTGTCACACATACAGCGTGTCGTGTGCAAAGTAGCCGTAGCAGTCTCACGCACAGCAGACTTGATTCTTCAGGAAAAAACGGCATCTCACTCAGAGGAGGAATTCCGTCACTGCACGGATGCGATTGGATTACTGGGGCATGTAAATAAAGAACTGAGCATGCGCAAAAGATTTGTACTACTCGTCATAAAAAGCTAGGCAGATAGATCTGAGTGAAGATCTTTGTATTGAGGCCGTTTATATAACTTAACAGGTCGTCCATTCCCCTACCAAATTCAACAAACAGATTGGTTTTACATAATAAGTGTATACCGGCACGGTAGGCCTATAAGGCGTCCGCCCCGTTATCACACACACACACACACACACACACACACACACACACACACACACACACAGTGACACACGCACACACACTCGCACTACCGCGCGCCCGCCGCAGACTCTTATAACTATCAAATCAGCACAGCGCTCTGGCTAAAAATAACCTCAGCACAGGCCAAGGACTGAAAATCTCTACAGCGACTGTATGCAGTAAAAAAGACGATCATCGATAATTTTTCTTGTGCGTTCCCATCTTCAGCAAATGTAAACCAGCACTCAGATCTGCCTGAAACTTTGGCACCAATTGCCCCCACCATTTTTGGCTTAGCATGCAAAGTCACGATGTTTTGTCTTTAAACCCTAACTTAATAAGAATATTTGTTTAGATCTTTCGGAAAAGTTACGTAATACGATACGCTTGATATACACGTTCACAAAAATCCACACACATTCTGGTCAGCCTATTGGACAGAACTTCTGACATTTGCAAAGCAATTCATTGGGAACTTGAGCAGATATGGCTCTCTCAGTGCAGAACCCCTCAAAAACGGCCGCAAAACGTGCCTTTTTTTGGCCTCTGAAACGGTTGACACCTACCGCCTTTGACAAAAGGCAACACAAATACTAAAGACGTAAAGTGCACGAAACAAATGCTTTGAACAGGAAATTGAATGGCCTTTCCAATGGTAGGCAGAAGTGTGTGGTAAGTGCACATTCTGATTTTTTGCAGATTTTAAAATACGGGACATTGGTTTTTGTCATGTCGATTTTAGGGGTGACCTTGTTTGACAGGCTGCCACGGGATGCCTATACAAAGTACTACCGATCGAACAAATGATATGTACAGTAGACATAATTACCTTTTCCAGCATATAAAGTTCAATTAAAATGGATTGTGGTTGAACGCTTTTCTGAACGTGCGAAAATTGGTTGCAATAATGTTTTGGCCAAGTTTAGAACATTCCAAAACGCAGATACCGGGTTCTATCTACACCCTGCTCTACATTCAGGGAATGTTAGTTGAGAAATCGTACCTACTGGTCCTCTCTGTGGTTATAGCACCATACACTATCGCACGCAAGTACACGGGACAAACGGTATTGATATTGACCAACCTGCTGCAGCTTGAGATTGGCACCTAGAGCTGTACGCAGTTGGTCCCTGGTGATGTTGGGCACCATCAGCGTTGTCCTGATCCTGGGCTTGTTCTGATCGCGTGACACTAGGTGTTGGAGCACGTCGCGTGCCTTCTTCATCTGATTAACGGCCTTTTGCACTTTTTGGGCAATGGGTTTCTGCTGATCCACCACTGACATGTTAGCCGTGGAAACAATGTCTCCAATCGCTTTAAGCTCACAAGCCACGATTCCGTACTTTCTGTGAATAATCAAAATGTCAAAATCTCCCTCGTGTTTCTGTTGTTCTTTTAAAATGGAGTCTTTCGGTTTGGGTGGTATAGGTTTGTGGGTACAAGACAGATGTTTCAGATACTCGTTGAACTGGAGCTGTGAAATGACAAACATGGCTTGCCCGCGGGACACCTGGTGTAAGCAGCTCAGCACCCGATTATTTGCAGCGTCATCACGAGCGTCACTTTCATGGCTCAGAGGCTGTAGGACGTACACAGTGCGCCCTGCTACCTTCGCTTCATCGTGTTGTGTTCTGTTCATATACACTGCAGGCACAAAGTAGGACTGTGTGGAGAGCTCCGGATACCACTGCTGAACGCGCTGTTTGCACATTGCCAGGTCGGGTTGCGCTGCCATGTTGACTATTGGCTGCAGACAAATAAGAACCGTGGTTATTGCGTCTGTAAAAATATATGTGTGTGTGTGTGTGTGTGTGTGTGTGTGAGAGTGTGTGCGTGCGTGTGTGTGTGTGTGTGTGCGTGCTTGCGTGCGTGCGTGCGTGTATGTGTGTGTGTGCGTACGTGCGTGCGTGCGTGCGTGCGTGCGTGCGTGCGTGTGTGTGTGTGTGCGCGCGCGTGCGTCAGTGAGTTCATGTATATATGTGTTTGTGTTTGAGAGAGACACTGACAGTGACAAATGTTTAAGGAATATTGGAAAAACAGCCTCTTTCACTCGGGGTTTTGGGGGACGGTGTCGTCAAGCCGAAACAGTCAGTCCGTCATATCACGCAAGTAGCACTGTACGAGTGTGGACAGAACCTGGAGATCCGCCGTCAGATGGTCCATTTCCTCGTCAAACACGTTGTTGTCGACCTAGGGCAAGCGCCGGAAAGAGGGGAGCATCTCTTCCTCCAGACGGCATGTCGGTGTCTGCGCCGTTTAACAATAATAGGTTAGCACGTAGTCGTCACTTGCTGCTGTCAGTTGCTTCTTTCCACCTTTTCTTTCACAAACCACTTTTTTTGAGTTTGCGATTTCTCTTTCTGTTTAGCAGTCTTGATTTCAATTTCACGTTTTTTGAGGCTAGATCGTACACATCTTGTGATTGAGAGAGAGAGAGAGAGAGAGAGAGAGAGAGAGAGAGATTAAGTCAGATCAGATCAGCAGACTGAACTGGCACGCTTATTATCGCTGTGAGTGACGTGCCAGTTCAGTCTGCTGCGCTGGACTGGGTTTTGCTGTTGGAAGACCTGTTTTTCGTAATTGTTGTTTCGCGTTCACATTTCCCTACCACACAAGCGCGTTGTTCCTTTTGTACCAAAATTGATCCCTAATTGTATTATTTATTTTGGAGTTCGCAAAATGCTGAATGTTTGCAAATATGTGACCCTCCACCACGAAATGAGTCGCATGTCACCTCGCGCGGTTCTGCGCCAGGCTTAATATAAGTCCGGGGAGTGTCTGGTAACAGTGTGAGGGTCACCTTAGTCACAGGCTTATAACTCAAACAGTTTTTGCTATTTTCTAAAACGGTTTTCACCACTGGATAGAACATAAAAACCTCTTTAGAAAAATGTAAAAATATGAAAATCATGCAAAGGTGACTTGCGACTCATTCCGTGGTGGAGGGTCACATATACTGTAAAAAGTTATTACAGTTTAAGAACACTTTTCTGAAAAGTTCCAGTTCGTCCAACAAACTCATTAAAACGCCATGATATTTTACATGCGTATTTAAAATTGTGTTATCAATACTCATGTCAAATTTAAAAGCAATGCTACGAGCCATTACAAAACAACAGGATTTTACCCACATAGTCCACAAAAAAGACGCCAAAACAGGCCTTTTACGGCTTCTGACGAGGCTGACACCTGTCGTTTTCAAAATAGCAAAGCAACACTGCTAGGCACAACAGCTTAACCAAATAAATGTGTATGGGTAGAAAGGAGTTGTGCTTCCATTTGAGATCAAACACGGGGTCCCTCTTGCTTATTTGTATTTTTTTTTTGTATTTTAGTGTCTGCAAATTTGATGTTGGGGGTGTCCTAGGTCTTCGGTACACTGCATAAACACAAACTAATGAAAAATAAAACTCTTTATTTCATACGGTAGGATAATGAATTACCTTTCTGGTGATATACTTTGTTTCGCTATGTCTGTAACGTTTGGTAAGCTTACCTTGCAACAGCTTCCGTGTCTTTGTTGGCATTTTCTTTGTAGGCAGCACAACGTAAGATTAGATTCTTTTAGACAGCAGGTAGAATGCGAGTTTTGAGACAATGACAGTCGTCGAAAGAAAGCTGTGTTTTTCTAGGGTTAATGGTTTATTTTTTCCTCTTTTGGTGTCTTCCTCCTGAGTTGGTCGTTATCACTAAAACAAGACCCTTAGAGAGTGCCTCAGTTGCTCCTCAAAATGTACTGTAAATAGTGTGTTGGTTGTGTTGACCGTCGGAATTATTGGGCTGCTGCAGTCAGTTGACATGTTTCGCATATTGTAGGGTTCCCATGCTGCATAGGTAAAGTGGCTCGTATAACCCGACTATTCAGTTTCGAAACACTGTTTATATTTGTGTAGGTTGTACTCATCACAACTAATCTAATTTCGCCATTTGCTACAACAAGATCGACGCTATGTCAGATATGCCTCAGCCACATGAAGACTTCCGAATTTAGATCCACTCGGCATGTGACAAGTCTTGATGAAAAGTATAAGACTGAGGACAGCAGTGGAAAAAGTGGCCACATGGCAGCTACCTATTGCTTAGTGTCTGCAGTGCAAAAGACAGATAAGCTGATGGTAGATTTCCAAATGAACACAGTACCCTCAGATCTACTGCTGATTTACGACGGGCAAGCTACAATCCAGGTCAGAGAACACTGCAGCGTTGTAATCCAACTCTTCATTTGTTTTAGGAAAGGACGTCCTTACAAACTAACATTACAACTCTCTGATACCAAGACATAGTGCATAGTGTACTTTAAAACAAGAGGTTGTGCTACCACAGGAACATCCCGATAATTGAATGGGATAGGATTAAAAAGCTTTCCAGGGCTGCAGTGAAAAAGTACATGTGTTTTTTGCTTGTTACTTTAATAGCTTTCACAAAGCCAGTAAATGAGAGATAATGGCCAATGGTATTCTTGGTGACCGTTCATGCCCAAGCACGCGGAGCTGCTGGCCAGCAGGACAAACGTGTCACTGAAAAATATCATAGACTTCGGAGTGCGAGGACCAGGGAAAATAACCTCATGTAAAGCTGTGTGAGTGTGACCGACGCCCATATCTTTAATCCTTAGTCGTATGATAATTTCAAGAATATATTTTAAAACGCAAGATCTGGGGTAGGTTAATGAATGTAGATAAGCTTTGCCGACCCCCCGCGGGTTAGGGGGAAGAATTTACCCGATGCTCCCCAGCATGTCGTAAGAGGCGACTAACGGATTCTGTTTCTCCTTTTACCCTTGTTAAGTGTTTCTTGTATAGAATATGGTCAATTTGTGTAAAGATTTTAGTCAACTGAGCAGTATGTAAGAAATGTTAAGTCCTTTGTACTGGAAACTTGCATTCTCCCAGTAAGGTACTACGTTGCAAGCCCCTGGAGCAATTATTTTATTAGTGCTTTTGTGAACAAGAAACAATTAACAAGTGGCTCTATCCCAAAACGACGTTAAACACCAAATAAAACAAGTCGCGTAAGGCGAAAATACAACATTTAGTCAAGTAGCTGTCGAACTCACAGAATGAAACCGAACGCAATGCAATTTTTCAGCAAGACCGTATACTCGTAGCATCGTCAGTCCACCGCTCAGGCAGTGAAATTGACAAGAAGAGCGGTTTAGTAGTTGCGCTGAGAAGGATAGCACACTTTTCTATACCTCTCTTCGTTTTAACTTTCTGAGCGTGTTTTTAATCCAAACATATCATAACTATCTGTTTTTGGAATCAGGAACCGACAAGGAATAAGATGAAAGTTTTTTTAAATTGATTTGGAAAATTTAATTTTGATAATAATTTTTATATATTTAATTTCCAGAGCTTGTTTTTAATCCAAATATAACATATTTATATGTTTTTGGAATCAGAAAATGATGGAGAATAAGATGAACGTAAATTTGGATCGTTTTATAAATTTTTATTTTTTTTTACAATTTTCAGATTTTTGACTCACATGCGAAGCAAAAGTGAGTCTATGTACTCACCCGAGTCGTCCGTCCGTCCGGAAAACTTTAACGTTGGATATTTCTTGGACACTATTCAGTCTATCAGTACCAAATTTGGCAAGATGGTGTATGATGACAAGGCCCCAAAAAACATACATAGCATCTTGACCTTGCTTCAAGGTCAAGGTCGCAGGGGCCATAAATGTTGCCTAAAAAACAGCTATTTTTCACATTTTTCCCATTTTCTCTGAAGTTTATGAGATTCAATACCTCACCTATATATGATATATAGGGCAAAGTAAGCCCCATCTTTTGATACCAGTTTGGTTTACCTTGCTTCAAGGTCAAGGTCACAGGAGCTCTTCAAAGTTGGATTGTATACATATTTTGAAATGACCTTGACCCTGAACTATTGAAGATAACTGTTTCAGACTTAAAAAATTATGTGGGGCACATGTTATGCTTTCATCATGAGACACATTTGGTCACATATGATCAAGGTCAAGGTCACTTTGACCCTTATGAAATGTGACCAAAATAAGGTAGTGAACCACTAAAAGTGACCATATCTCATGGTAGAAAGAGCCAATAAGCACCATTGTACTTCCTATGTCTTGAATTAACAGCTTTGTGTTGCATGACCTTGGATGACCTTGACCTTGGGTCAAGGTCACATGTATTTTGGTAGGAAAAATGTGTAAAGCATGTGAGTCGTATGGGCTTTGCCCTTCTTGTTAATGACCAAAGTCATTAATTAATTTTTAAGCCACCAAGCTGAAATGCAATACCGAAGTCCGGGCTTCGTCAAAGATTACTTGACCAAAATTTCAACCAATTTGGTTGAAAAATGAGGGCGTGACAGTGCCGCCTCAACTTTCACAAAAAGCCGGATATGACGTCATCAAAGACATTTATCGAAAAAATGAACAAGTCGCGTAAGGCGAAAATACAATATTTAGTCAAGTAGCTGTCGAACTCACAGAATGAAACTGAACGCAACGCAACGCAGCAAGACCGTATACTCGTAGCATCGTCACTCCACCGCCCGTGGCAAAGGCAGTGCCCGTGGAATTGACAAGAAGAGCGGGGTATTCGTTGCGCTGAGAAGGATAGCACGCTTTTCTGTACCTCTCTTCGTTTTAACTTTCTGAGCGTGTTTTTAATCCAAACATATCATATCTATATATTTTTGGAATCAGGAACCGACAAGGAATAAGATGAAAGTTTTTTTAAATTGATTTCGGAAAAAAAATTTGATAATAATTTTTATATATTTAATTTTCAGAGCTTGTTTTTAATCCGAATATAACATATTTATATGTTTTTGGAATCAGCAAATGATGGAGAATACGATAAACGTAACTTTGGATCGTTTTATACATTTTTATTTTTTTTTACAATTTTCAGATTTTTAATGACCAAAGTCATTAACTAATTTTTAAGCCACCAAGCTGAAATGCAATACCGAAGTCCGGGCTTCGTCGAAGATTACTTGACCAAAATTTCAACCAATTTGGTTGAAAAATGAGGGCGTGACAGTGCCGCCTCAACTTTCACGAAAAGCCGGATATGACGTCATCAAAGACATTTATCAAAAAAAGAAAACAAACGTTCGGGGATTTCATACCCAGGAACTCTCATGTCAAATTTCATAAAGATCGGTCCAGTAGTTTAGTCTGAATCGCTCTACACACACACACACACACGCACATACACCACGACCCTCGTTTCGATTCCCCCTCGATGTTAAAATATTTAGTCAAAACTTGACTAAATATAACAAGTCGCGTAAGGCGAAAATACAATATTTAGTCAAGTAGCTGTCGAACTCACAGAATGAAACTGAACGCAATGCCATTTTTCAGCAAGACCGTATACTCGTAGCATCGTCAGTCCACCGCTCATGGCAAAGGCAGTGAAATTGACAAGAAGAGCGGGGTAGTAGTTGCGCTAAGAAGGATAGCACGCTTTTCTGTACCTCTCTTTGTTTTAACTTTCTGAGCGTGTCTTTAATCCAAACATATCATATCTATATGTTTTTGGAATCAGGAACCGACAAGGAATAAGATGAAAGTGTTTTTAAATTGATTTGGACAATTTAATTTTGATAATAATTGCTATATATTTAATTTTCAGAGCTTGTTTTTAATCCGAATATAACATTTTATATGTTTTTGGAATCAGCAAATGTTGGAGAATAAGATAAACGTAAATTTGGATCGTTTTATAAATTTTTATTTTTTTTTACAATTTTCAGATTTTTAATTACCAAAGTCATCAATTAATTTTTAAGCCACCAAGCTGAAATGCAAAACCGATGTCCGGGCTTCGTAGAAGATTACTTGACCAAAATTTCAACCAATTTGGTTGAAAAATAAGGGCGTGACAGTGCCGCCTCAACTTTCACGAAAAGCCGGATATGACGTCATCAAAGACATTTATCAAAAAAATGAAAAACAAAAGTTCGGGGATTTCATACCCAGGAACTCTCATGTCAAATTTCATAAAGATTGGTCCAGTAGTTTAGTCTGAATCGCTCTACACACACACACACACACACACACACACACACACACACACACACACGCACACACACACGCACACACACACGCACATACACCACGACCCTCGTTTCGATTCCCCCTCGATGTTAAAATATTTAGTCAAAACTTGACCAAATATAAAAAGGAAAAAAACGTTGGGGGATATCAATCCCAGGAACTCTCATGTAAAATTTCATAAAGATCGGTCAAGTAGTTTGGTCTGAATCGCTCTACACGCACGCACGCACGCACGCACACACATACACACACACACACACACACACATACACCACGACCCTCGTTTCAATTCCCCCTCTATGTTAAAACATTTAGTCAAAATTTGACTAAATGTAAAAAGAAAAAGCTTTGCCGTCATAAATATGCTGATGCAGTTTAAAAGTGTGTCTGTGTGTGCGTGCGTGTTTGTGCGGTCGTGTGTGTGTATGCGCGCGCGCGCGTGTGTGTGTGTGTGTGTGTGTGTGTGTGTGTGTGTGTGTGTGTGTGTGTGTGTGTGTGTGTGTGTGTGTGTGTGAGGATTGTAAAAGATCTTCTTCAGGGACAACTGCATCAATAACAAATACACAGCCATTTTATCTTTTAGCCTTCTTTTGAAAATTATACGTGGAGTTGATATGATTCGTTAGTTTTAACTGTGCGTGTGTGTGTGTGTGTGTGTGTGTGTGAGTGTGTGTGTGCGTGTGTGTGTGTGTGTGTGTGTGTGTGTGAGTGTGTGTGTGCGTGTGTGTGTGTGTGTGTGTGTGTGTGTGTGTATGTGCGTGTGTGTGTGTGTGTGACGGAGTGATTGAGTTTGTGTTACTGTTTGTCGATTTCTTACGTGAGCCTTGATGGCTTCGCCTCTTGTTTGCTTTGCTTTGTATGTATATGTATGGTTTTTTGACTCACATGCGAAGCAAAAGTGAGTCTATGTACTCACCCGAGTCGTCCGTCCGGCCGGCCGGCCGTCCGGAAAACTTTAACGTTGGATATTTCTTGGACACTATTCAGTCTATCAGTACCAAATTTGGCAAGATGGTGTATGATGACAAGGCCCCAAAAAACATACATAGCATCTTGACCTTGCTTCAAGGTCAAGGTCGCAGGGGCCATAAATGTTGTCTAAAAAAACAGCTATTTTTCCCATTTTTCCCATTTTCTCTGAAGTTTTTGAGATTCAATACCTCACCTATATATGATATATAGGGCAAAGTAAGCCCCATCTTTTGATACCAGTTTGGTTTACCTTGCTTCAAGGTCAAGGTCACAGGAGCTCTTCAAAGTTGGATTGTATACATATTTTGAAGTGACCTTGACCCTGAACTATGGAAGATAACTGTTTCAAACTTAAAAATTATGTGAGGCACATGTTATGCTTTCACCATGAGACACATTTGGTCACATATGATCAAGGTCAAGGTCACTTTGACCCTTATGAAATGTGACCAAAATAAGGTAGTGAACCACTAAAAGTGACCATATCTCATGGTAGAAAGAGCCAATAAGCACCATTGTACTTCCTATGTCTTGAATTAACAGCTTTGTGTTGCATGACCTTGGATGACCTTGACCTTGGGTCAAGGTCACATGTATTTTGGTAGGAAAAATGTGTAAAGCAGTTCTTAGTGTATGATGTCATTGCTAGGTTTAGCTGAAGGTCAAGGTCATGTAAAGGTCAAGGTCAAGCATGTGAGTCGTATGGGCTTTGCCCTTCTTGTTTTATTTTAAATAACATAAATATATAATGAATAAGTTATTGTTGATATTATAAGATTGTACAATAAGACATCTCCGTTTGTAAGCCCTAATATCTCCGTAGAAAAGCTGATCCCCCCCCCCCCCCCCCCAAAAGAAAAAAAAAAACAACCTAAGAACTCAGCATTAGTCACCATTGAGACTAGCAAGGTTTGGTGAGCCAAAACCCGTAGACGGAGACGGCTCAAGCCGGTTTTGGTTGAATATCAAAACGTAGGACCTAATTCGCATAAACCGATTTTCTTATTAAAAAAATCTAAAAACAAAGAGACTGCCAACGTTCTAAAATGCAGAATCAAAAAACAAGAAAGGTAAGTTGTTGGAACGTTTGTTATTGACATAACAATACGTTACAGTCACAAATATATCGACCCAACGGTCTTTTAAGGGCATCCCTGAACTTACATGTTTCGATTCAACGCTTTGCTTATTTTTCATTTAATAATTTTTACTAAGTCAATCTAAAAGCACATTTTATTTTTCATCATGTACTATTACTCTACATACATTGAAGCAAAAGCACACCGAATTTTAGCACAAACAGTTCTGTTTCATGAATGCTGTGGTCAAATGACTTGAAGAGAAAAACGGTGTATTTGAAGGTAGCTACTGCCCTTAAAGGCTGACATAGTCCTATTTAATTAGTTTAATTACTTCCAGGGCTTTTCCCATCGTTGCGGGGATGTATAAATTAAGCTTCCTGCAAAGTTTTAGGTTTGAAGTCCTTACCAATTACGAGAAATAAGTAATTCTTTATTGCATTGTTTAGCAACAGTTCTCCAGGACTTGGGCTATTTTTAGACCGTTGACGTCACTTCGTCACGTTTCGTAAACCAAAGATGGCGTTTGAGACTGTTCTGTTTACATTCGACACTATCAACACCACTTTGCAATACTGAAATAATTTTTTCTGTGTTCGAAAGCTACAGCCAATCGTTATTATATCCCCTTAGGTACAGTTTTATAACATTATTGGCACATGTAAACAATAGGAATTAATTAATGAGCGCTACGAGTATGGCAGCCCTTAAGTGAACAGACTAACAATGGGTCTATATATTTATGACTGTAACGTATTGTTTTGTCAATAACAAACGTTCCAACAACTTACCTTTCTTGTTTTTGTATTTCGATATATCTTGCGCACATTTTTAGAGTAAGGAGGACATATGCATACTTTTTTGGTTTCAGCAAAAATATCTGAGGATATCTGTAAAGTTCCATGAAGATCTGTTGAGTAGACACCAGCTCACCTCTCCCCCACCCCCCACCCCCCGCCCACACACACACACACACACACATACAAAAGCCACCACCCTCTTCTCGATTCCCAGTCGATGTTTAAACATCTAATCAACACTTCATGCAAAAGGAAACTTTCTGATTCATGGTTTGAAGGTATGGAATGATAATAAGTGTCTTAGTACGAAAAGGAAATGGTAAACGATGGCATGAGGATATTTAAACCTGATCGCATGTATGTCAGTGTGTTACTTTTTCTTGTAATAATGTATTCACTGATACTCTAATGTTGTTCTTTAAGCTTTTGAATTTTAGAATTTTTACACGATTCGATGTCCTTCTTTGTGCATTAGAATATTAAAGAAGATATTATTCTGAGGCAAGTGTGAACACTTTTTGTTCTCTTCAAAGATTTAATTTTGTGAACAAACCCTTACCTTGATTTACAGCTCTGCTGGTAGACACAAATCCAGTTGACGTCTTCTCGCAATGTGATTTCAGAAGACACAATCCAACTGCGTGATCTTTTCATCCCATTGCGTTCCGCTTCTCCGTTGTTACCAGGCGTTATGTACTGCACACACGCAGCACAGTTACTATTCATAGTAAGTTATAAATCTTGAGTATTGGACACTCCAAACGGTCAGTTTCTTGTTTGTCTTTTTTTCAGCACCGAGTTTGAGACGAAAAAGTCACAGGACACCAGTAAGGCAGCAATCGGGAGTTTGTGATAGAGACAAATTAATCTTTGAACATTCAAAAACCATAAACACAGTACACGTGGTTCGTATACAAGGCACGGTTGACACATTCTTACTGACAATATAACTTCTAAATTCACTGACGTCCTTTGCTTGTTGCTAGGTCACATGAGTTGGGACGTGAATAAAAACCTTTCACTCTCATTGATCAGGATATTTATGAAAAGGCTTTGAAAAGAAAAGAGTTACGGTCGGGTGGGAGTGGGACAAACCATGAACACACTTGCTTGGCGCTTTCTGTGCCACTGGTTTGATCGTTGAGTCAAAACCCAAAGCGTCCATGCATACGCCATAGCACAGCATTTCACGCTCACCCTTCTGCAAGTAGTACCGATCTGTTATCTATTCACTATCCATGAGACCAGGCAACAGCAACGTTACTATCGTCTTTTGATGCAGCACACACAACAACAACTACAACATCAACAGCAACTGACAAGCTAAATAGTTACAGCATACACCATATTAAAACGTCCAGCCTCAACCACCACGCCTTGTCCAAACAGAAACAAATTCAGAAACAATAATATTATCATCAAAATCAACGAATAGCGTAAACACAAAAAGCAGACAAAATGTGCCTTTGTTCAAAATGGCAAGTAAAAGACATCATTCTACAGAGGAAATGGAGGCGAAGAATAGGATGCTTAAACCACCGGCTACGAAGGTAATTGTTTGTTTGAAGGTGACAGCTGAAAGTGGGCTGGATGTTAAACGTCCCATTGTTTACCTGGTAACCATACAGCAAAGTCAAAATGGTGGAATCCTACTTGCGGGATTGTTTCGTTATTTCCATTTTGCTGACTGTTAGCAAGTAATAACAAAAATGTCTCGAAGATAATATCAACATTCGCCTACCGGCTCGTTTTGGTATCCATTTTCTCCACATATCTGTTATTATGAGTTATTTCTAATATGCTGACTGTTAGCAAGTGATAACAGACATGATATGACAGAAAATGATATCAACATGAGCCTTTAAGACGAATGTTAATATCATTTTCGAGACATGTTTGTTATCATTTGCTCACAGTCAGCATATTAGAAACAACGGTTTTATTGCCGGCTAATTTCGACCAAATAATTATCGAAGCGATCCTGTGTATAAGATGGAACAGCGGAATTCATACGAGATTGAACAGAGGCCTACCGTGACCCCAGTCACGTGATCTCAATCGGCCAATCACTCACCTGACCTCATGAATATGCCGTGACCCCAGTCACGTGATCTCATTCAGACAATCACTCACATGACCTCATGAATATAAACAAGTGAACAGTTTCCACTCTTACTCCAGTTGCATATGCCTTTAATTTCTATTGATTCCATTGTTCTTGTGCAAGAGAAAGGAACATAATCAGAATCAACAGCAGACAGTAAGGAAATGGTGTAAAACTACATTTGACGTAAACTGAGTACGCAATTTCATTTGACTCTTGCGAACTTTGACAATGCAATTTGCAAGCAAGCTGCGCACAGCTTGGCATTCTGAGAAGGTGGGCGGTGCTTTGCCATTCTGTATCCCCAGCCCACTGACACAATTGTTTTTTTCGGTATTTTAACACGGTAAGGTGCTTTACAAATCAAAAGTGTCATTCCTCAGAGTAAGTCACCCTAATATTCTTGATTCAAAAGTGTAATTTGTCTTCGTTATTTTTAGCTTAATAAATAAAAAAAAAAAAGGTCCCAGCCTGACAGTTATAACATTTTGCAGGTCACCTAGGACCTGATTGGTCAAATAGCCATATTGGGCACTGAAATGGATATAACATTTGCAAACAGTCAACATATAAGAAATAACTTATAATATTAGGGTATCGGACCAGTTCATGATCCTAATAATTATCGAGGAATAACCATGCTAAGCTGCTTTGGTAATTTGCTTACAAGACTGAATGATCATTAAATCTATATGTATTGAGGTTAAGGTTTGTTATGGAAAAATCAGACTGGTGTTTCAAAAAGTTACTCCACGTCTGATCGTACTTTTTCTTCGCATTGTCTGAATATTATTTTTCTGCAGCATAAGAAGTCATAGTGTGAATTATTTTATTGACTACCCTAAGGTTTTCGACAGAGTTCTGCATGGTAGGTAATGGGAGAATTGTTCGCAACTGAATGATAATAGAACATTATTGACTGTCATAAGTCATATGTACGCCAAGGACAAGCCATGCTTTTAACATATTGGAGAATTTTCTCAGGTGCCTATGCCAAATGTTGGCCCTCGTTAAGGCAATCAAGTGTCGTTAATTTCTTTTTTGTGTTGGCACTTTATGATTCAAAGCAATTGTTGAGTAGTATTGATACTGTTTAACAGTTGCTTTTGAAAGTCGTCCCAAAAAACTGGTCAAGATAAATCTAATGAATATCTGTTGTGTGTGTGTGTGAGTGAGTGTGTGTGTGTGTGTGTGTGTCTGTGTGTCTGTGTGTAATGTGTGTGTGTGTGTGTAACGAGTGTGTGTGAATAATGTTTTTAGTGATAATTGCGTGTTGGTGCTGTGTGAATACCTACTTAGTGTATCGGAGCTAGCTGTGTGTATTTTGTTTGTATTAAATCCGCTTGGGCCAAAAGCAACACACACATAATAAGCATAGTTTTGAAACATTTAGAATCGAGCCACGGAACCACCCCATTCCCATTTTAACATGGTTAACTAATATGCGGAAAAAATTCTGCCAAAATATGTTCACGACTCCGTAGCAATGAAGTAAAAGAAACTCTCTACGATTATTTGTAACAATTCTATTTAGAACTCTTCTTTTTCATTGACGTTCTTTTCAAGTTGGCACATTGCATTCAACTAAAATGTTTGAAAGTCTGCGGGCTATGCTTCTGTTGAGTGAAGGTGACTTCAATGACTTCATTTGTCCAGTCAATACAATGCACATTTATGTGAGACCTCGTCTAGTCAAATGATCAATCAGTTTGTACGAAGCAATATTATATTTCACTATTATTCAGCCAGCTATGACTCACAGTCACACATGTATGCATATCGCGGCACTGGTTCAGCTCTCTTTTACAACTTGATTTATTGGATAACCACAAAACCTCGAACTCCCAGAGTAACAACCCCAAAGTCGCGGGTTAACCCCGATCGTGTCTGAACATGGCTATAGAGTTTTGTGGGAAATTCCAACCCGGTGAACAGTTGTGGCGCCCTGTGCTGCAATTTTCTGAACTTCTGCCAGCTGTTGACTGCACGACGTCGTTCGAAAATCAAATTATGCCGGAGCTGATGAAAGGAAGTAAATTGTGGCGAGTTGGGCGTGCCAGTGTTTGTGTGTCACATGTTTAAAGGCTGTTGAATAAAGGCTAGTGGTGGTAGAGAGGGAGAAAAGGGGCGAACAGTGAGGAGGGTAACATGAACATTGTAAAGGCTGAATGACGCGGAAGACAAAGAAAACGTCTCGACGATGGAATACCATTGCCACGATGCACTATTGTTGCAGTTTTTGTTTTTGTTATTTTGTTACTATCGATTTACAGTTGTTAATTGTAACCGTTTATTCTTCCGTATCTTTAGTGAAGATTGCAGTAAATGTTTTTGCTCGGCACGGTTGGCCTAGTGTGGCTGCAACTCCCACGTACACTCGTGTTTTTGCACGAGTGGAATTTTACGTGTATGACCGTTTTTACCCCGCCATTTAGGCAGCCGCTTTCGGAGGAAGCATGCTGGGTATTTTCGTGTTTTTATAACCCACCGAACTCTGACATGGATTACAGGATCTTTTCCGTGCGCACTTGGTCTTGTGCTTGCGTGTACACACGAAGGGGGATAAGCCACTAGCAGGTCTGCACATAAGTTGACCTGGGAGATCAGAAAAATCTCCACACTTAACCCACCAGGCGGCCGCGGCCGGGATTCGAACCCTCGACCTTCCGATTAAGAGGCCGACGTCTTACCACCCCACCACAGCGCCCCTCCACAACACATCTGAACCGTACTACGTCTTGACATTGTTGCTCTGCGTTTTTACGATTCGCTGTTTGAGAAAGGAAGCGTCTTTTCCATTATGATAAGATTTTAGTAAAAGCTAAAATTACCACAATTCTTTGTCAGGATTTTAAAAGGATATAACCTCTTTTCTTTGAAATTCTATGACTGACTGGCACTACAACCAAGCTAGCACTTGACTCTAACAACAACAAATATGTGTCAGTGTCAATGTCACTTGAAGGTGACTCGACAGGCCTGTATAAAATATTAGAAAATGACTATCACTAACTCACTCAGTTTTGAAGCACAACTCTGCTTGGTTTGTGTCTCACTCTAACACGTTGGATCTTGTATCGTTTATTGCAAGCCTGGCACAGGATTTTCTTTGTAATCATTTCATTGCCAGATGTTATGCTTTCACGGCAACGTGTGACAATGGATGGTTGATTTTATCAGAACCAGCTATCAAGTTTGGACTATTTTGCATTTTTGTAAGATTAATGTGATCCTACTGACCCTAGCTATTCCCCGTTTTTGCATAATATTTGTTAACTTCCAGAGTAACAACCCCAAAGTCGCGGGTTAAACCCGATCGTGTCTGAACAGTGTCCGAACACGGCTTTCATGTTTTGTGGGAAATTCCAACCAGCTGAACAATTCTGCGTTCGTGAGATTCAGTTTTCTGAACTTCTGCCGGCTGCTGATTGCACGAGGTCGTTAGAAAAGCAAATGTTGTGTGATATGATGAAAGAATGTTGGTTTGAGCGAGTTGGGGTGTGCCAGTGTTTGTGTGTCACATGCTAGTAGTGGTGGAAAGGGAGGGAAGGGGTGAACAGTAGGGGGGGGGGGTAGTTTTTATACTGACATTAAAAGGAAGAAGTTTGTTCCAGTAGATCTCTGCTTCTTAGCTGCTCGTGTAAAGGCTGAATGACGCGGAAGACAAAGGCATTTGTTAACCCGTGATTTGTAAAAATGTAAAAATGTAAAAACATTTTACAAATCACGTCGAACCTAAAACCGTGATTTGTAAAAATGTAAAAATGTAAAAATATCGCATTCCACAAAGTAATGCATGCCTTTTATTATTATACATTTTTCTTGTTTAGAGCCTCTACGCTGAGTGGTGGGGGTGGTTTAAGTTCCACATCCCATTTTTGGTGCAATCCCATTTTGCCGCCGTCCCATTTTTTGTCCCATCCCATTTTCGCGACATTTCACAAGCCAAGCGTTATTTTACTAACATGTCACAACAATAGTGCGAAATCCCATTTTGACACCATATCCCATTTGGCCGCCATTCCGTTTCACCGCCATTTCATTTTGCCCCCATCCCATTGCCGCGACATTTCACAAGCCAAGCGTCATTTTACTACCGTGTCATAACAATAGCGCGACATCCCATTTTGACACCATCCCATTGGCCGCCATCCCATTTTTGATTTATTCTTCCTCACTATACTACTATACTGTGTTATTCAACTAGGAAGACATTCCGTTTACGCGAAATCCCATTTTTGCCACAATCCAAAATGTCGCGAAATAGGGATGGCGGCGAAATGGGATGACGGCAAAACGGCATGGCGACAATATGGAATGTGGCGCTCGTGGTATGACACGGTGGTACAATGACACTTGGCCTGTGAAATGTCGCAAAAATGGGATGGGGGCGAAATGGGCTAACGGCGAAACGGGATTGCGCCAAAATGGGATGTGGAGCTAATGGTACTTGGTATGGTGGTAAAATGACACTTGACCTGTGAAATGTCGCGAAAACGAATGGGGCCGGGGGTGAAATGGGATAACGGCGAAACGGGACTAATAGATCCCTTGACTTAGGGGTAGTGCGACCCTGTCACTGCTAGCTTTCCACTGGGAGGAAGCGACCCGAATTTTCCAACGATGGGACAATAAAGTAATAAAAAACAAGTCGCGTAAGGCGAAAATACAATATTTAGTCAAGTAGCTGTCGAACTCACAGAATGAAACTGAACGCAATGCCATTTTACTCGTAGCATCGTCAGGCCACCGCTCATGGCAAAGGCAGTGAAATTGACAAGAAGAGCGGGGTAGTAGTTGCGCTAAGAAGGATAGCACGCTTTTCTGTACCTCTCTTTGTTTTAACTTTCTGAGCGTGTTTTTAATCCAAACATATCATATCTATATGTTTTTGGAATCAGGAACCGACAAGGAATAAGATGAAAGTGTTTTTAAATTGATTTGGACAATTTAATTTTGATAATAATTTTTATATATTTAATTTTCAGAGCTTGTTTTTAATCCGAATATAACATATTTATATGTTTTTGGAATCAGCAAATGATGGAGAATAAGATAAACGTAAATTTGGATCGTTTTATAAATTTTTAATTTTTTTTACAATTTTCCGATTTTTAATGACCAAAGTCATTAATTAATTTTTAAGCCACCACGCTGAAATGCAATACCGAAGTCCAGGCTTCGTCGAAGATTACTTGACCAAAATTTGAACCAATTTGGTTGAAAAATGAGGGCGTGACAGTGCCGCCTCAACTTTCACGAAAAGCCGGATATGACGTCATCAAAGACATTTATCAAAAAAATGAAAAAAACGTTCGGGGATTTCATACCCAGGAACTCTCATGTCAAATTTCATAAAGATCGGTCCAGTAGTTTAGTCTGAATCGCTCTACACACACACACACACACGCACACACGCACACACGCACACACGCACATACACCACGACCCTCGTTTCGATTCCCCCTCGATGTTAAAATATTTAGTCAAAACTTGACTAAATATAAAAAAATTAAAAAACATATTTTAAAATTAACAGAGTCGCGCTACCCCAAAAGTCAAGGGATTTCGTTTTTACATTTAGTCAAGTTATGACTAAATGTTTTAACATCGAGGGGGGAATCGAGACGAGGGTCGTGGTGTATGTGTGTGTGTATATGTGTGTGTGTGTGTGTGTGTGTGTGTGTGTGTGTGTGTGTGTGTGTGTGTGTGTGTGTGTGTGTGTGTGTGTGTGTGTGTGCGTGCGTGTAGAGCGATTCAGACCAAACTACTGGACCGATCTTTATGAAATTTGACATGAAAGTTCCTGGGTATGATATCCCCATACGTTTTTTTCATTTTTTTTGATAAATGTCTCTGATGACGTCATATCCGGCTTTTCGTGAAAGTTGAGGCGGCACTGTCACGCCCTCATTTTTCAACCAAATTGGTTGAAATGTTGGTCAAGTATTGTTCGACAAAGCCCGGACTTCGGTATTGCATTTCAGCGTGGTGGCTTAAAAATTAATTAATGACTTTGGTCATTAAAAATCTGAAAATTGTAAAAAAAATATTTCTTTTATAAAACGATCCAAATTTACGTTCATTTTATTCTCCATCATTTGCTGATTCCAAAAACATATAAATATGTTATATTTGGATTAAAAACAAGCTCTGAAAATTAAATATATAAAAATTATTATCAAAATTAAATTGTCGAAATCAATTTAAAAACACTTTCATCTTATTCCTTGTCGGTTCCTGATTCCAAAAACATATAGATATGATATGTTTGGATTAAAAACACGCTCAGAAAGTTAAAACGAAGAGAGGTACAGAAAAGCGTGCTATCGTTCTCAGCGCAACTACTACCCCGCTCTTCTTGTCAATTTCACTGCCTTTGCCGTGAGCGGTGGACTGACGCTGTTTCGAGTTTCCGGTCTTGCTGCGTTGCATTGCGTTTAGTTTCATTCTGTGAGTTCGACAGCTACTTGACTAAATGTTGTATTTTCGCCTTACGCGACTTGTTCATGATTACGATCAGTCATTACCGAACATAAACTATTTCAGCCTGTCTGTCTGTCTGTATATATATGTGTTTGTCTCTATGTGTTTCTCTGTCTCTTGGTTTTGATTATTTTAAACTGCATTTTTTTCGGATATCTGCCCGCCATAACACAAATGAGCCGTACTAATCAGTTGTTTTAATCAGTCTGGTTTTCTCTTGTTTTCATCTTATGAACATTCTAAATGTTAGACTAACTTATTGTCTTGTACAGAATAACAACTGTGTGAATGGTGCTATACTGAATGAAAGAGTGTGACATGAAGTTCTTGTACATCATTGCAAAGAGTGTGAATGACGTTTTAGTTTAGATGTCAAGCGCTTAGAGCAAGCCTTTTTAACGAAAGTTTTTGATTTAGCGCTATATAAATGTTCTTATTATTATTATTATTATTACTACGTCTTGATATCGTTGCTCTGCGTTTTTACAAGTCGTTTTATGAGAGTGCACACGTCCTTTTAGCTAATTATATTTTTGTTAAGCTAAAATCACCATAAATCTTTTTCTTTGAGATTATATGACTGACTGGTACTATAAAGCCAAGCAAGCATTTGACTCCAACGACAAAAAATATGTGTGTGTGCAGTGTCAATGTCACTTGAAGGTGACTCGACAGGCCTGAATACAATATTTAAAAATCAAACTGTCCAGCTCAATCAGTTCTGAAGCACAACTCCGCTTGGTTTGTGTCTCGCTCTAACACGTTGAAACTCGTACCGTTTATTGCCAGGCTTACAGTATTATCTGAAGCGCTGTTGTGTAGGTGTCAAAGATCCTCTGAGCTTTCTTTGTAACCATTTCATTGCCAAATATCATGCTTTCACTAACATTGGCCTGTTGGCTGACTCTATTTATCCGATGAAGCTTTCAAGATTTAAAAGCATTTTGTAATGTGAACGTGATCCTATTCCCCCCCTTTTCGCACAATGCATGTTTACCCCAAGTCGCAGTGTGTGTGTGTGCATGTTTACCCCAAGTCGCAGCAAGTACGCCTGGAGGAACATCTCATGAAGATGAAAAGAAAATGGCAGTCTTCAGCAATGTGATAGGTATGCACACAGTGGCGCCAAACAACAAATCTCTCTGGTGATCTTTCTGTCGCGAGCTCATAAAGGTGTGCCTGTACCACTGTCAGGCATCGTAGATTTCCAATGACTTCCAGCCGAGTTTGAAACAGTTCTGTTCTTGCACACAATGATACCTCTATAATATGTGTATGTGTGTGTGTGTGTGTGTGTGTGTGTGTGTGTGTGTGTGTGTACGTGCGTGCGTGCGTGCGTGTGTGTGTGCATGTGTGTGTGTGTGGGTGTGTGTGTGTGCGTGAGTGTGTGTGTGCGTGTGTGCATGTGTGTGTGTGTGGGTGTGTGTGTGTGTGCGTGAGTGTGTGTGTGCGTGTGTGCATGTGTGTGTGCATGTGTGTGTGTGTGTTTATCATGGTGTGCAGTTATTGTTGTTGACCTGACAATGTTGTCTGCACGGTTAATTATTGGTTAGTCAGGATGGCAATTGTCGTGGCCTTTGCTTAGTTTTAGTGACGATTACTTGTTGTTGCTGCGTCAATTCTAAGTTAGTGTGTCTGAGTTAGATGTTATTATTATTATTATAGTGAGTATTTTTACGCACATACCCTCCCATAGGAGAGGCTCATGGCGTTTACAATATGCCGTGTGAGATGGAATTTTTTACACAATATATCACGCATTCACATCGGCCAGTAAATCTCAAGCGTGTTAGGCGAGTATATATGTAGTGTGTATTTGTTTATGATAAATCCGCAAGGACCAAAAGCAACACACACACACACACACACACACACACACACACACGCACGCACACACGCACGCACACATACACACCCCCGCACACACACACACACACACACACACACACACACACACACACACACACACAGTTTTCAAACATTTAGAGTCGAGCCACGGACCCGCCCCATTCCCGTTTCAACATGCTTAACCAATATGCGGACCAACATCCTGCAAAACATGATCACGAGTCTGTGGCAATGAAGTAAAAGAAGCTCTTTACCTATTTTGTAACAATTCTATTTAGAACTTCTTTTTACATTTAGTCAAGTTATGACTAACGATGCTACGATCGTGTATTCGGTCATGATAAAATAATTCAGTGCGTTCAGTTTCATTCTGTGAGTTCGACAGCTTGACTAAATGTTGTATTTTCGCCTTACGCGACTTTTCATTGACATTCTTTTCAAGCTGGCACTTTAAACTCAATGTTTGAATATCTGCGGGTTTCTCTTCTGTTGAGTGATAGTGACTTCAATGACATCATTTGTCCGGTGAATACAATGCACGTTTATGTGAGACCTCGTCGACGTCTAGTCCAATGATCGATCCGTTTGTACGAAGCAATATTATATTTCACTATTATTCAGCCAGCTACGACTCACAGTCACACATGAATGCATATCGCGGCATTGGTACAGCTCTCTTTTACAACTTGATTTATTGGATAACCACAAAACCTCGAACTCCCAGAGTAACAACCCCAAAGTCGCGGGTTAACCCCGATCGTGTCTGAACATGGCTATAGAGTTTTGTGGGAAATTCCAACCCGGTGAACAGTTCTGGCGCCCTGTGCTGCAATTTTCAACTTTTTGAAAATCAAATTATGCCGGAGCTGATGAAAGGAAGTAAATTGTAGCGAGTTGGGCGTGCCAGTGTTTGTGTGTCACATGGTTTAAAGGCTAGTAATGGTGGAGAGGGAGAAAAGGGGCGAACAGTAGAGGAGGGGGTAACTTTTATACTGACATTAGAATGAAGAAGTTTGGCCTAGCAGATATCTACTTCTTGGCAGCTCGTGTAAAAGTTGAATGACACGGAAGACAAAAGAAATGTCTCGAAGATGGAATACCATCCTCTCAAACCCATTGCCAACATGTTCGTGGGCATGCCGTTTTTGCAGTTATTTTATTACTATAATCTTGTCATCATTCATTGTTCTGTAGTGTTAAAGAAGATTGCAGTTATGCTTTTGCTTTTTTTCGTCTCTGTATTGTATTGAATTGTATTGCGTATATTACATGACATTGTTTCAATTTCTAAATATTGGTTGTAAAAACAAGGCAATATTGAATTGAACTTTTATTTTTTAGATAATTACAATCAGGCATTACCAAATATAAACAATGTCGGCCTCTCTGTCTGTCTGTGTGTATCTATGTCTGTCTCTGTGTCTCGTTTGTTTGTTTTGTTTGTTTTAAGCTGCGTTGTTTTCTTGGCTACCTGCCCGCCTCAACTCATCTGAACCGTATAACTTCTTGACATTGTTGCTTTGCGTTTCTACGAGTCGTTGAATTAGAGTGTAAACGTCTTTTCCTTTTCATTACGACAGTAATAAACGCAAAAATAACCACAATTCTATGTCAGGATTGCAAAAGGTTACAATCTCTTTTCTTTGAAATATAATGACTGACTGGGGCTACAGCCAAGCTAGCACTTCACTATAAAAAAAATTATATGTGTCAATGTCATTTGAAGGTGACTCGACGAGCCTGTATGCATAATGACTATCACTGACTCACTCAGTTCTGAAGAACAACTCCACTTGGTTTGTGTCTTGCTCTAACACGTTGGAAATCATACCGTTTTATTGCAAGCCTTGCACAGCATTTTCTGTAGCGCTGTTGTGTAGGTGCCCAAACCCCGTTGCGCTTCTTTGTAGTCATTCCATTGATAGATACCATGCTTTCACTAACACTGGTTCATGGCGTGGCTGTCTTTATCCGACCCAACTTTCAAGTTTTGAAACGGAAAACTTGTTGCCCATTTTGCATTTTCTAAGATGAAGGTGATCCTATTGACCCGATCCCCTTTTGGCACGATGAACGTTTAGCTCAAGTCGTGGCAAGCACGCCTGAAGTTACTTCTCAAGAAGAAGACGAAAAAAAAGTAGTTTTTGATATTGTGCTAAGTCTGCACAAAATGGCGCCAATAAAGTGTTTCTCTTTGTTTTGGCAGCTCACTAGGTGTGCCTGCACCCTTCGTTGTCACAGTCTTTAACACACATAGTGCCAAGTCAAATAATGATACACATCGAAGTAACCTAATACATTGTTTTATATCTTTAACAAAGATTGCAGTTAATGATTTTTCTTTTATGTGTGTGACTGTATTGTATTGTATCGTATTGCGTATATGGCATGTTTTTAATGTTTGAATCTTGGTCATAAAACAAGGCAATGTTCAGCTAACCTTGTCTTTTTATAAAAATGAAAATAAAAATCAGGCAGTAACGAATATAAACTCTGTGTGTCTATTTGGGTGTGTCTATTTGGGTGTGTGTGTGTGTGTGTGTGTGTGTGTGTGTGTGTGTGTGTGTGTGTGTGTGTGTGTGTCTCTCTCTCTCTCTCTATCTCTCTATTTCTCTCTCTCTCACACACTCTCTCTCTCTCTCTTTCTTTCTCTCTCTCTCTCTCTCTCTCTCTTTCTCTCTCTCTCTCACTTTCTCTCTCTCTCTCACACTCTCTCTCTCTTTCTTTCTCTCTCTCTCTTTCTCTTTCTCTCTCTTTCTCTCTCTCTCTCTCTCTCTTTGATTTTATGAATAACCACATATGTATGCTCTTCATGCCTCATCTTTATCATCATCATCATCATTATCATCATCATTATCGTCATCATCATCATCATCATCGTCATCTTTATTATCACGTTTTCCGACCTCCTGTTGTTGGTTAACTTTTTAACTTTTTAATTTTTTTAATTTTTTTTTTTTTTTTTTTTTTTTTTTAATTATATAATTGTGTGTCTATGCGTCCCAAGGACAGATTGTAAGAAAAGGCATAGCCTTAAATCTTAATCCTTGAAAAATAAAGTTCAATTCAATTCAATTCAATTCTCTCTTTCTCTCCCTCTCTCTCACACACTCTCTCTCTTTCTTTCTCTCTCTCTCGCTCTTTCTCTCTCTCTTTCTCGCTCTCTTTCTCGCTATCTCTCTCTCTCTCTCTCTCTCTCTCTCTCTCTCTCTCTCTCTCTCTCTCTCTCTCCCTCTCTCTCCCTCTTAACTAATGTGACCATTTTGCAGATGACACTACCATACATTCTAGTGACACCGCTTTGAACCGTTTATCAGAGTCACTGCAAGAAGGTTTAAACCAGCTGAGTGAATGGAATGAGCTAAACCATATGTCCCTAAACCCCCCAAAAACAAAATGCATGATAATAACAACTAGACAAAAACACCAGAACATTACCTCAACGTTTATTGATTTAATTGTTAATGATGAAATTGTTGAAAAAGAATCCCATTGATAACAACATGTCACGGTCACACCACATCGAACACATTTCTGAAGTCGTGTTCAAGAAATATATCTCTTTTCTACACTACATTTAGCTGTAGATCTTTGTGATGCGGCCAGTTATATTAAAACCAAGTAAATTGCTAGAAAGGTAATTCATTCCCATACCGAATAAAATAAAGAGTTTCATTTTTTCATTAATTAGTGTTTATGCAGTATACCGGAGACCTAGGACACCCCCCAAAATCAAATTCGCAAAAGCAAATTTGCATACACTAAAATACACAAACAATCAAAATAAGCAAGAGTGACCCCGTTTTTGATCTCAAATTGAAGAACAACTCATTTTCTACCCATACACATTGATTTGGTTCAGCTGTTGTGCCTAGCAGTGTTGTTTTGCCATTTTGAAGAAGACTGGTGTCAGCCTCGTCAGAAACAGTATAAGTCCTGTTTTGGCGTCATTTCTCGTGGGCTATGTGGGTAAAAACCTGTTGTTTTGTAATGGCTCATTGTATTGCTTTTAAATTTGACATGAGTATTGATAACACAATTGCCAAAAAGTGTGTAAAATATCATGGCGTTTTGATGAGTTTGTTGGACGAACTGGAACTTTTCAGAAAAGTTTTATTAAATTGTAATATAACTGCACACCGCATTTTGCACACTTCAACGCAAGTGAATATTACAATTGGAAATGAATGTTAGTACAAAAGCAACAACGCGCTTGTGTGATAGGAAAATGTGAACGCGAAACAACAATTACGAAAAACAGGTCTTCCACAGCAAAACCAAGTCCAGCGCAGCAGACTGAACTGGCACGTCACTCACAGCGATAATAAGGGTGCCAGTTCAGCCTCCTGCGCTGGACTTGGTATTGCTGTTGGACTGGACATTTTTGCAATCCTCCAAAAACATTTGATCGTGTTTACAGGACTAGCAAACGTAAACTAGTGATTGTACTCAAACGAAACTTTGGCAATAATTGTAACACTCATTTTTCTGTATGCATGCAAAGTCATGATGTTTTTGTGATGTAAGCCTTCAAACCTATGACACGTTTTAAAACATTTTCCGGAAGATTGTTTATCGTCTCAACAAATATCTGTAACGATGCAAAAATTTACCGGACGTACGTCTCGTATTTAGACTTAGGATCCTGAAAGTTTTGAATCAATCCAATGCTGAAATACAGCGCTCTTTGTCATGGTACCCCTTAAAATGGCCACAAAAACCTCTCGTTATCTACTGCTCATGTTCTCCACACCTGCATCAGTAGAAATTACATAACACACGAGATACTCAAAGATAGCAAAACAAAACAACCTGTTCTGAATAGATAATTAATTTGGCTTTCTCCTCGTATGTACACGTTGCCAAGTGAAGCCTAGTCTGAATTTTTTTCGATTTTGTAATTGGTACCTGACGTTTTTGTCAGGGGGTACCCTTACTTCGGCGGCGGTCACGTGATACCTACAACCGATATCTTTGATCCGAAAAGTGTGCCATGTGAAGGGCCTTGAATGGCATAGAAAGACACGGGAATAAATGTTTTAGTTGGGGTACGAAAATGGGTGCAATAATGTTTGTGCTCAGTTTATGAGATTATAACACTCTTATTCCTCGAAATGACTTGTTTTGCTTTATTGAGGTACCAGTCTCTGGAACTCTCTTCCGACCTCCCTGAGGCAAACTACCAGCACAAATGTTTTTAAGAGCAGATATTTTTGCTTATTCAATGAAGTCAAAATGAATGTTATTTGTCTTAAAAGGTACGTATTTAACATGCCCCTCCCCTATGTTTGGCTATAATGTACACAGAACCTTTTTGGGACGAAGGGATTTAAAAACACACAACCATTTAGATGTGTGATGATTTATGCAATGTATTGCTTGTTTGGTTGATTTCCTGTTAAATGCAATGAATGACGAAGAGCATAGTGTTGTAACCAAAGCTAAATAGGCTTCAAAGAAAGAAGCAATATATGCTAGTAAATGTAATTAGTAAATTAGTGTGCGTTAGTATGAGTGTGCTGTTGTTTTATTACAATATAAAAGATAAATGTAATTTTGTGTGGTTTGTTTATTTATACATATATTTATAATTTTAAGGTGAAAAGTAATAATTGACAAAAAGTGTAGATAATTGACTACTGTGTAAAACAAAGAAATGTATACCTATTAACCTGGTTCTATTAGTAAGATCAGTTTTAAAGTGTTGGCAGGAAAACCACACTGCAGCGGTACCTAGTGACCTCAAGACCGAATTCCGGAGTAGTCGGCTTTCACGGCTGACGTCACAAAACTTTCCCCATTCACAACACTGGAGTCTGCTACGGCAATGCACCGCTCGTGCGCGCACGGGGCCAAAGAAGCAAGGCCAGAGAGAGAGAACCATCGCCGCTCAACAGACACCGACTGAAGAGAATAGTGACTAGTCTGAGTTTAACTGTACTCAAAGTAAAGGAAGAATGGAACCTTGAAATGATTGTTAGAAACTGTAGTAACAAAAGTGTTAGTCAGTATACTTACTTCTAGAGTAACGACTGCACCTGAACCCCACCCCATTTTTGGTAAGGACCCTCGATCAGTGAGTGGTTCTAGACTTAGAATATTGCTGAAGTTGCAGTAATCATTAGGTAACGTCCCAAACAAAAAAGGAAAGGAATTTTAGATCCGCAAGTACTGCATTGCGGTAGTTATGTAAAAGTAAAGGTATAAAAGCCCTACCTCAGTTTGCCGGGTGTCTTTGTGCCCTGCCATTACCGACAATGTACATCATGGTTAAGGTAACTATGCTTTGTAATGTTTCATGACTTTTATCTTTAGTAAACTAATGTGGAACTTTTATCAAGTCTGTGATAACTTGTAAGATTGTGCGGAAGTTTGTCGTCTTCTATCTGTCTATCACCTTTATTATAAACGTGAGCTCATTCCTAGTTGATCGGCTGGGTTGTCGTGAACATGTTATGAAAGTAGTTGTAGACTAAAGTAGAAAGAGGAAGAAAGCGAGTGCTCAGAGAAAAAGAGAGAAGAAAGATGACAACCTAGCTTCGGTCATACATGGTGGATTTCAAAACGATCCTCCTCTCAATAGTGTGATATTACAATTTTTTTTCTTTCAAAACTACAATTTTTTTTCCCTCAAAATTTATAAAGTGTGAATTGAGTAAAAATGTCTCAAATACCAGTTACACGGTCACAAACTGTACAAATCAGAAATAAAATAGAATACGAATGTTACGTTTCAAAGGAGGAACAAAAACCATCTGATTTTAAAAACAGTAAATATGTTACCTTGTGTATGAAATGCATTCAATTATTTCCGGGACGTCAGGCTTTCGCCAATCACTTGAGACCGATTACCACAGACACAAAAACTGTAGGGAAATAAATATGTGGGTTAAATTGATCCAAATTCTCCAAGGATAGAACAGATTTAGTATTGTACATTTGTGGTATAGAGTGGGGAATGAAGACCCGTGTACATTTTGGCAGTGCACGTAAAAGAACCTGAGGCAGGTAAAAGGACTGGTTCCCCTGCCTTAGTGCAAACCGAACGGTGTGACGAACGGCTGGGACGGCAGCCAGAGAAAAAAAAAAAAAAAAAAAAAAAAAAAAAAAAAAAAAAAAAAGGGGTTAAAATCCCAGAGGAACATTAAAAAGGAAATGTTCAACCTTGGAGTATTTCGTCTGTGTGTGATTGTGCATTTCAAGATCTTCACGATGAGTTCCCTGATTCTGCAATTCCGGTAAGAGTGACATTTTTTTTTTAACTTTGTCCTCTTTCCCCATATGTTGCACCACAGATCGTTTTCTTTTCTTAACACACCTTGCCAACTTAGCTGAAGTAATAAATACATTTGTTCAGAGACATGTTTTTACAATGTCGTGAGAGTTAGTGTTGATTATTGGGTTGCTTTGAAAAACAATGCAAAAATGTACAAATTTCCACTCAAAGGACCTAGAAATGCAGATACATCTCCAACTTTAGAACTCACACATTCGGTGAATCCAGTCGTTACACGAGCACAAACACGTCAATTAGAGTTAAACGAATCTAAACTACCACTCCTACATTCTACTCCGCACAATCCACACGCCACTGCATTTCAAGTCACAACTCATGAACCTCAACGTTCGTCTGAACCTATTCTCGAAGAAAATTCATTTACAATTGAAAATGACTTTTTACCACTCACAATTGACGAAGATCATTCTAGTATCCAACTTGAGGAAGACAGTTTACATTCAGATCAAGAGTTTCACACACCACCACAACTGACAGATAATGTCCTAGATCATTCCTTTGTTCAGTTACCACGATTCAACATTTCTCCATCACGAAACGTCACAAATACATTGTTGAACAATACTAACAGAAGTCACACAATGTCTGAACATATCAATGTGCCCAATTCTCTTTGTCCTGAACCTTTCACGGGCTCAGCTCGGGACGATGCACCGATTTGGCTTCGTCGTTTCGAAATTTATAAGGACTTGAAAGGTTGGGGTCCGATGCAGTCCTTACGGACATTTCCCTTGCTTCTAAGAGACGCGGCATCGGTATGGTATGATAGCCTCCGTCCCGAACAAAAACTAACCTTCACGACATTGAAGGTTGCTTTTCAAGAACGGTATTTTCCTCATCCAACAATGCGATGGGTACACCTTGATAATTTCACGAATCGTCACCAGAAAACAGGGGAATCAGTTGACGATTACTTCCAAGTCATGATGAAGCAAGGCAAAGACTTGCAGAAGTCAGACACAGAAGTGATGGAAACTGTTGTCAGAGGATTGAGACGCCCCATAGCTCAGTATGTTATGGAAAAAGGACCCGCCAATGTGGAGGAAGCATTAAAATATGCGCGTCTGGGGCAGGCCTTTAAATCCGATGAAACACTCAGTACGGACAACGTCAATGAATTGACGAAACAAATTAAAGAGCTCAGGACAACTGTGACGTCGGAGTTAGCGTCATTGCGCGTAGCTTCTGTCACAAATCAACAGGCTCACTTAAACCCGCGCGATCGTCCTTCGCAAGGTCCTTACCGACCTCAAAACACATTTCCGAACAACATACAAACACGTCAGTCAAATCAACAGTCGAACACTTCACAACCAAATCGCGTCCACCACGGACCGGCTACCCAACCGTCCTATGGACAGCGAACCAGAAGATGCTATCGATGCGGCTCATCACGGCACATGGCCTCATCCTGCAATTATCACCAAGCACAATGCCACCAATGCGGCAAAATAGGACACTTACGACGTGTCTGTCTACAAAATCAACAGTATTCAGCATAGGACAAGTCACAGTCTGTATCTTCTCTAGCCGGGGAGGGTAAGGGCAGACTGTCACTTCAAAATAAGGCCAATATACCGCAAAACAAAGTTCAAGTGGAAATTCAAAATACCAACGTCACAGCACTAATCGATACTGGGGCAGCCATATCATGTATTAGTCCGGCTGTCTATTTAAGTTCGGGACTACAGCACGATTTTCCGTTACAAAAATCAGATCTAGCACAAGTAAATGGTGTGGGAAATAACAACATAAAAGTTGTAGGAAAAATCTCCATTCCTATTATTATCGCAGAAGTGGAGATTACTCACACATTTTTTGTGTTAGAAGGCATGACCATTCCTTTAATTTTGGGCATGGATTTTATCACACAACATCGGGTGATCCTTGATTTCATTCGAAAAGAACTCCTCTTGTATGATGGACTCTCAAAAGTTTCATTTTCCGATGTTGAACAAGGAATTCGCATGAATATACTCAAAACGGCCACAACGATCGACCTAAATCCTCGATCCGAGACTGTTTTTTCTTTAGGCGTAGAAGATAGAGATAACACCGAATGGGGACTTTTAGAGCCGGATTCTTCTTTTGTGGACACATGGAATGTTTTGCCTGCCCGTGTCCTTACACACATTTTCCAAAATCAGGTCGTGTGCAGAGTTATGAATCCAACTAACATGACTGTCACATTACCAGCATCCACAATAGTCGGCCACTTAGTACAGGTCGAAGAGGTTTTCCCACAACCACAACAACCAGAAATCACAGTTGCAACTGTTCACACCACAACTAAGGAATTCACCTCCGCTGATGAGACAAAACTTCTCCAGCTAGGTATAGATGTGTCACAATCACATGTTACACCGGAACAAAGACAGAAACTAAGTTCATTCCTAGCCTCTCATAGGGACATTTTCGCAGCAGACATGTCCGAATTAGGCCATACCCACCTGCAGCAAATGCAAATAGACACAGGTGATCACTCGCCAATCAAGCAGCATGCGTATCGAGTTTCACCGCACATGAAGAAGGAAATCGACAGACAAATACAGGACATGCTACAACACGGTATTATTACACCAAGCATTAGTCCGTATGCATCTCCTGTTGTCATGGTCAAAAAGAAGTCAGGAGAATACCGATTTGCGGTTGATTATCGCAAGTTAAACAGCATCACAAAAGTCATGAACTATCCATTGCCGCAATTTGAGGATGTTACAGATATCTTAGGAAAAGCGACAATTTTTTCTGTCATGGACTTGATGTCAGGGTTTTGGCAAATTCCTGTACATGAAAACTCAAAGGAGAAAACTGCCTTTATTTGTCATTCTGGTCTGTATCAGTTTGAACGAGTTCCATTTGGGTTACGTAACAGTCCTACTGTCTTTCAAAATGTGATGGAAGCTGCTCTTCGTGGTCTTAACCACAAGACAGCCCTAGTCTATGTTGATGACATTGTCGCTTTTAGCCCTGACTTTGACACTCACCTCCAGCACTTAACGGACATTTTTGATCACTTAAAAGCCGCAGGTCTGAGATTAAAACCAAGCAAATGTCGGTTTGCAGTCACAGAGGTTGTCTATTTGGGTCATGTCATTTCCGCTGAAGGTGTTAAAGCTGATCCACAAAAAGTACAACTGGTACGGGACTTCCCAGTTCCTAAAAACCAGCATGAAGTTCGTTCCTTTCTTGGCCTTGCCAACTATTACAGGAAATTTGTCAAAGGTTTCTCTGGCATTGCTGCTCCTCTGAACTTACTTTTACAAAAAGATGTCAAATTTCAGTGGACAGATGATTGTCAAGAGTCATTCAACTCATTAAAAGAGGCACTAACCAGTCCTCCAGTTCTGGCATATCCCAATTTTGACAGAGAGTTCATACTCTATACTGATGCATCTGCCACCGCTATCAGTTACATTCTTGGTCAGAAAGACGAGCACGGCAGAGAACGAGTTATTTCCTACAATGGCCGTAGTTTAAGAGCAACTGAAAAACAATGGGGTATATCTGAGCGAGAAACCCTAGCACTTGTAGAGGGGATCAAGACATTCCGAGTGTACCTTGCCAATAAGAAGTTCCTTGTCAAAACGGATCACTCAGCTATTCAGTTTCTCAAAAAGACAAAAGATCCAACGGGTCGTTTGGGCCGCTGGGCAATTTTTTTGCAAGCTTACGATTTTGACGTGGAGCATAAACCTGGCAGGATACATGGTAATGCGGATTCCCTATCACGACGGCCGTACTCTAGTATTACACCTGAGGCAGAAGAAGAAGTTGGTGAAATACCTCAAATGTTTCCACCAACAGCCAGTGTAGTACATGATCACGAAAATTCTGCTTGGGCCACTGAACGGGCTTACACAATCAGCACAATTGAACCTGAGACTATTGCACAGATTCAAAGAGAGGATTCACAACTGCTTCAAATGATACAGTACCTCGAAAATGGTACTCTTCCCGACAACAGTAAAACAGCACGGAAACTTGTCAGTGAGTCGCACGATCATGTGTTAGACCAAGGAGTACTTTATCACATGTGGTACCCTCGTACAACAGGCCATAAAAGTGATAGGATCGCTAAACAATTGGTTGTTCCCCATTCTTTACGCAACGAAGTTCTTCTTTCCTTTCACGACTCGCTCTTGGCGGGTGCACACCAAGGCGTAGAACGAACTTATCACTCAATTCGCCTTCGATACTACTGGCCGGGTATGTACGCTGACATCACTCAGTACGTAAAAAGTTGCATCCAATGTCAACAAAGCAAAAGATCATATCATGCCAATACACCACCTCTCTGTCCTTTACCGGTACCTCAACTCTTTGAAAGGCTTCATATCGATTTCCTGGGACCATTGGAAAAAAGTCCTGAAGGCTATCAGTACATCTTACTGATTGTTGATGCCTATTCCAAATGGCCAGAAGCATTTCCATTGGTCACTAGTGAAGCGACAGAGGTAGCTCACGTTTTATACCGCGAAATCTTTTGCAGGTATGGCGCGCCAGACACCTTATTATCAGATAGAGGCCAGAACTTTCTCTCTAAACTGATTACGGAGCTTTGTGCTATCTTTCAAGTTACTCGCCTCAAAACAAGTTCATACCATGCGCAAACCAACGCTCAATGCGAGCGATTCAATAGCTACCTAGCTGCAGCTCTCAGATGTCACTGTGCAGACAACACAAAACAATGGCCAAAGGTATTACCGTCAGTACTGTCAGCTTATCGTGTTACACCATGCAGTCAGTCTACACAATACTCTCCGTATTTTCTTCTTTTTAAGAAAGAATGTAGACTTCCATTAGACGTTGCATTGATTCCACCATCAAACATACCTACTTCTGCATCACAGTGTATGGATGATATTCTGTCGGGTTTTGAACTCACACAGCAAATCGTAAAGGAAAACACTCTCAAAGCACAGACTAAGTATAAGACTCAATATGACAAGACTGCCTCAAATTACACTTTCGTAGTTGGTCAAAAAGTATGGGTATACTTCCCTAAACTTAAGCAAGGAGTATCAGCAAAACTACAGCGACGTTGGCAAGGTCCGTATTATATCTGTTCCGCTTTGGCAGGGAATGTTTTTCTGTTACGGAAAAGTTCCGACAACCAACAGTTACGTTCACCCATTCACGCTATGCGGTTAAAACCATATTTTGACCCAAATGAGAGACCAACTAACTTTATACCTGAAATTGATAATGATCAAAGTTCAGATACGGATGAGGAGAGCCAGGTTCATGGCGGTGCTGACGAACTTCACGTCAGCTCTGACAAAGAAACTCGAACGGGAACTCAAACACTTGATTCCTCCGATGACGCGCATACTAAGACACAGTTATTGGATGATGCTTCTTCGGAGGAAATCTATTATGTGGAAAAGATCGTACGATGCAGACGGAATGCTCAGGGTAGCAAGGAATATTTGATCAAGTGGCAAGGTTACTCAGAAACGACCTGGGAGCCTGCCGAAAATCTACCAGATTACTTGATAGAGGCCTTCCATATTAACAAAACGAACAAAGGCTGCCGTCGCAAGAACCGTCCAACCACGTAATCGGGTATGTTACGTTGCTGTGTACCCGGGCACAGTAACGCCAGCGTGTTATGTATATATTTGTATGTTTTGTGTGATGTTTATTTTTAAAGCGCTAGACTTTTAATAATATTGTTTTGGATGATCCTTCACATGGGATGAAGATGCCTTCACAGAGGATGAAGAGGAAAATATTTTTTTTAATGATACCTTCACAGAGGATGAAGAGGAAAATATTTTTTTTAATGTTACCTTCACATGGGATGGAGAGGATTACCTTCACATGGGATGAAGATGCCTTCACATGGGATGAAGAGGATTACCTTCACATGGGATGAAGATGCCTTCACATGGGATGAAGAGGATTACCTTCACATGGGATGAAGATGCCTTCACAAGGGATGAAGAGGATAATATGTATACATTTTTTTTTATGATGTTTTTATATTGGATGAAGAGGACAATATTCTTTGTTGTTGTTGTTGTTGATATTTTTACCATGGATGCAGATGATGATATTGTTTTGTTTTGTTTTAAAAATGTTTTACACCGATGAAGAGAGAATTTTTTTTTACCTTTATAGAGATGGAGTGTGTCGCGTGGCCGTGCTGGGCTAGACGTTTTGTGTTCCTAGTATAGTTGTATTATTCTTCCCTGATTGCAGGCTGCTATTTTTCTCCTACTGCTGGTGTCCACAACACACGGCCAACAGACTTATGCACGTTTAAACCATGGGGTGGTCTTTAGACAGCAAGACAAGCTGTCCTCCTCGTCCGAGACATGGAAACATACCTTCCAACTGTCCCTGCCGGAACAACCTGCAACGCCCCTACCACTACTAACTTGCTCGGCGAATTCTCATGTCAATTGTGAAATCCATAATATCATAGCAACGACTTACAATAATCTCTCCACAGCCACAGAGCAATATGTACAAAATGCTAAAGTTAAGGCTCAAGCTATTTTAGGCACTGAGTTAGACGTTCAACGACCATCTGAAAATCAACGAAACTCTCGTTCAGCACCACAAGAGATGTTGTTGTTCCCTACTAATGTCACGATCTCCATAAACACACCAAGTCAATTTAGATCCCGTAGTCGTCGAGGCCTCTTTGATTTCGTGGGTGACTTAGCATCGGGACTTTTCGGGGTGGCAACACAAGGCGAAATTAATGCTTTAAAGGCACATATAAATAAAATCTACCGGTACGAATCTAAATTAGAAAGGGGACAAGAAGCACAACTACAGCTCATGCACAGTTATGTTCAGAAAACTAACGAAAAAGTACAACAACTATTGCAATCAGTTAGCGACAACCATAAATACATCACAGACCTTAATACTTACTTCCAACAACGTATGGGCTCTCTCAGTAAACTGGAATTAGAAATAACACGAGCTTTAATTTCATTATTACACAAGTCACGTTATCTTTCGGACTTAGAACGCCAATTAGACCTCTTTCTTCAAGGGATTCACCATTTAGTGCAACGTAGGCTCTCTCCCTTATTAGTTCCTGAGCAGATGTTGAAGAGAGCCGTTTCCCACATTGAAAACACCCTTCGACGACGTCATCCGGACTTTCATGTCATTAACCATCATCCGGCGTATTACTATCAACAACAGTCCGTGATGTACTCTTACCACACCCATAAATTCTACGTCACCATCCAAGTCCCCATCTCTTCTAGAACTGCTCTCTTTGATCTGTTGCAAATCATAACAATGCCCGTTCCCTTAAATCACTCCACCACACATGCGACTCAATTAGCCAACGTACCGAATTATTTAGCCATAACAACTGACAGGACATCGTTTATGGAAATGTCAGTAACTGACATGCAAAATTGTGTAGGCAATCCCATTAAGACATGCCCTTTAATGCAAGGCCAACGTTCTACAGATACACCCACATGTGCTACAGCCTTGTTTTTACAAACAGATGAAACACAATTATGTCAATATAGGCTAAAGGAACATGCTGTGACTCCCAGTCTTCTTGAGGTAAAGTCAGGACTAGCTCTTTTGTCGAACATTACGGAAGTTATCCTCACATGTAGAAATCAAGTTTATAAAAAGCCAGGGTGTATGTTCTGTCTTTTTAAAATTCCTTGTGAATGTGCACTTATGGCCGATATTTTCCAAATTCCCCCTCGACTAACTGCATGCGACGACGGACAGGATTCGGACGATACAATCATCTATCCTGTTAATGTCGCATTATTACAGCAATTCTTTAATTCAACTACCCTTAGTACACTGTTATCATCTCCTGTTTTTACTAAACCGGTTCAGTATGCTCTTCCTCAATTACAGATTGATGAGCATAATTTTCAAACTGATCTAGAGAAGGCGTCTAAGCTGGATGCCGAATTGGGCTCGATTTCTAACAAAATGAAAAAGAACGAAAAAGTCTATCGACAAATGTCAAGTTATTCACTGGACGACTTTCCTCTGGATGATGATTTTGATTATACTTCTCCAACTAACCTGCTTGCCTGCATCGCTTTACTTCTCTCTGCTCTACTATTGGTGTGTGTTCTGATCCTTTATAAACGGGTGAGAACGTTGTGTTTGGTTATTAGTGTTTTAACTGCAGGTAAACCTATAGTACCTGCCACGGCCCAAGCAACTTCTCCCCAACCTCCTCTTCGATGGAACCCAGCCCCGACAGGACAGTCTAATCCCAGTGATCGCCCACCCCAATCTGATTTGGTGTATACCAACATGAACCCTAATTCCCCAAATAACCCTTCTCATGAGTCTCCCCCAACCAGCCCCCTCCCGCTCTGTGAACCCCCAGTTGCCGATCATTTGTTGCTGACCATTGAACTTTTCAGTCTCATGTTACTGCTCATATTTGTGACTCGTTCAGCCGGTTTACTCTTAAAAACGTCCGTTTATAGGACCGTAGCAGTCCTCGAAATTAGTGATGGCCAGTCCTTTACGGATTTGCCGTTATTAACTTTAACCTATTGTCCAACTGAATACTATCTTATTATGAAATCCTGGGTTCGGTCTCTGAGTTTACTTAAACATACCTACACTACTGATGATCTCGAAATTACGTGGACGTCTTTTCACATCATTGCTAAGCTGACAAAAGAGTCATTATCTTTACCTAAAGTTCTTAAACTCTCCCTTTGGCAAAATTACAAAATGAAAAAAATTATTCAGAAGGGCGACTATGTTGTTAATCTGAAACTGGTACACGGCGGAAGAGTCATGTATATGCGCAAAGCGAAACCTGGTCAATTTGAAAAAGAGGTCGGTGTGACGGCACAGCATCAAAATGACTTTCCTACCATATATGGTCCAAAACACATACAGGATTCAAAGTTCAAAAACAGCCCCTCTGCCCCAACTCTATATCCAAGTCCCAACCATCAGGACTCTCTTAATGGAGTCGAATAGGTCCTCGCCAACCTGACGTACTTGCAACCCTAACTCCAGAATTGCTCTTGAATGTTTTTTTTTTTTTACTCCTTTTGTTTTACGTTGTAGCTGTGTTGTTTTGTTTACTTTTTTTTTTTATTCTGATATATAATTGAATTAATTAATTTTAAATTTGGGTTGTTAATGATTTGAATATGATATAATTTGATAATGACGTAAGTTTAATACGACTTACAAAGATGTGTTATATACTGCAAGAGTATAAAGGAAACTTGAAGTCAGTAAGATCTATAGTACCTGTCGAAGCAAAACCAACATGTTTTATTTAATTCTGCCCTTTATTTCGAATCCATTTTAGTACCTCCTTTCGTGAAAACACCTATAAACATCGTTCCAAACGATTAGCTACCAGCTGTGTTGGGACCTAACAGTCGACTATCTCAGCACAGTTCGGCGTGGCCAGTGGGTGATGGTGTATAATGGGGTAGCTTCCCATTTGGAGACTTTCCAGTGTCTGCGTTTTCAACAACCTACGTACAGTGACCTGGGCGACGATCCTGCCATCATCCACTCTTGCCCCTTTTCTGGAACTTCCACCTCATCTGGTCATTTCTACTGGACACACCTCATTGGCCATGTGGTGTGACGGTGGCAGTGACATCAACTCTAACCAAGCAGCTACCACCTCAAATTCTATCGCCTCTTCTTCACACATCAACAATGGCAGTCTGGATGACTCAACAGCGTAGTGTGGTGACTTAAATAAACACTCAATTTGTGTTATTTCTATTCCTACTACGAAGTCAACGCCCAGATTATTTTTCACAAACACTCACCATGGACGAATAATCGCTGTGTATATACTACAATACAGTGACAATGAATGAACTTAAGGCTACCGTTATACCTCA
>NC_090260.1:37010003-37060003 GCF_037325665.1 Littorina saxatilis | reverse complement strand
ACACACACATAGTTTAAGATTTGGCAATTTGAATTATTTTGTGTTTGTGCTTGAAAGACGGGGAAAAACATTGCTAAAATGTAACAACTACAGTCCAAGATGTCTTTCATTGCAATTTTTTTATGTTATCACTTATGCCTGTGGACAGAAACTATATACAAAATTGTAAAAAAAAAGCCTGGCGGTTTGGCGGTCTGTGCGTCCGCAACTGTTTTGACATACGCAAGTTATCCAGAGAGGGTAAATGTTGCACATTAAACTAGTTCTGAGCGCTCTTACATCGTTACTTTTTCAGAACAGGAGGTGGTCATATTAGAAACCGGTCCGTATTAAGGGCCCTTCCCTTATATTTTACAGGTTCCAGAACCTGAGGAAATCATGCCTATGTCAGAATGTACACACACGTGCTCAGTGGAAGAAAACATGTTACATTGTTTCGTCGTCACCATCTTACTAGGAGGGGGTGCTGAATTGGCCTATATGGTCCGCTGGACGCAAAAAGCAACAACTAACTAACTAACTGTCTTACTTGGTACTGTCAATCAAGAATAAGGGCGGTACATGCGTCACTGTCACGTTTTATCGTCAAATGAATGACCTAAAACGGTCAATTACTGCAAACTGACTAACCACACCACGATCCATTCTCGCAGTAAAAAAAAAATTAGAATCAACAAAAGTATAAGTTCTAGACGTCTGTTTATATACACTAACTCTCCACCTCCCTCTTCGTTTTCTCTCACTCCCTCCTTCTGTCTTTCTCTGTCTCTGTCGCTCTCATTCAGTTTCGTTTTTTCTCTCTTCCTCCTTCTGTCTTTCTCTGTCGCTGTCGCTCTCATTCAGTTTCGTTTTCTCTCGCTCCCTCCCCAGACTCTCCAATCACTCAGAACGAAGCAAAAATCTGTGTGCAGCATTAGACAATTACTATCACACTCTCTATCAGGTCTGAAACACAAACCCGCGTGGCTGATGTCTAGCTGAGACCTGTTGGAATTCCTACCATTAGTTAAACAATATTACCAGCCTGGCACAGCTTTTTTTCATGGCGCTGTTGAATGGGTGTCAAAAAGTCTTTGAACTGCTTTGCAACCATTTCATTGCCAAGCTTATATGTCAAGCTTTCACTGACATTGATTTATTATGGTGACTTTCTTTATCCGACCCAGATTTTAACATTTTGAAACGAAATATATTGTCCACATTTTGCATGTTGTAAGGTGGGTGTGGCAGCATTTGTCCGGTGAATACAATACACGTTTATGTGAGACCTCGTCCAGTCCAATGATCAATCAGTTTGTACGAAGCAATATCATAGTTCATAATTATTCAGCCAGCTACGACTCACAGTCACACATGAATGCATATCGCGGCATTGGTACAGCTCTCTTTAACATTTTGATTTATTGGATAACCACAAAACCTCGAACTCCCGGAGTAACACCCCCAAAGTCGCGGGTTAACCCCGATCGTGTCTGAACAGTGTCTCAACACGGCTATCGTGTTTTGTGGGAAATTCCAACCCGCTGGGACCCCGTGCTTCAATTTTCTGAACTTCTGCCAACTATCGACTGCACGAGGTCGTTCAGTCGTGAATCAAATGTTGCGTGATCTGATGAACAAAGTTGTTTGAGCGGGTTGGGGCGTGCCAGTGTTTACAAGTGTGTTTGTGTCACATGGTTTAAAGGCTAGTAGTGGTGGAGAGGGAGAAAAGGGACGAACAGTGGGGGGGGGGGGGGGGGGGGGGGGGGGGGGGGGAGAGAGGGGAGGGAGAAGGAGGGGTTGGTAACTTTTATACTGACATTAGATGTAAGAAGGTTGGCCCAGCAGATTTCTGCTTCTTGGCATCTCGTGTAAAGGTTGAATGAAACGTAAGACAACAGGAATGCCTGGAATATTTAAATACCATCCTCTCATAGCAATTACCACCATGCTCTGACATGCTATAGTTGCAGTTATTTTGTTACTATCAATTTAAAGTAGTTGTAACCGTTCATTGTTCTGTATTTTTAATGACGATTGCAGTTTAGTTTTGTGTGTGTGTGTGTGTGTGTGTGTGTGTGTGTGTGTGTGTGTGTGTGTGTTACTGTAATTGGTATTGTATTGTATTGCGTAATTTACATGTCTTGATGTCTAAATATTCATCGTAAAACAAGGCAATGTTGAATTAACCTTTTATGTTAAGAGAATAAAGATCAGGCATTAACGAACATAAACTCTGTCTCTCTGGCTTGGCTGTCTGGCTGGCTGGCTGGCTGGCTATCTGGCTGTCTGTCTGTTTCAGTGTCTCTCTGTCTGTATGTGTGTATGTCTGTCTGTGAGTTTAAACGACTTTTCCCTTTCGCTGATATTTTTATAAAAGCTTAGATTACCACAATTCTGTGTCAGGATTCCAAAAGGATATAACCTCTTTTCTTTGACATTAGGCCAAAAAAAAAAATAGGTCTGTTTACGGTAACATAGGCCAAAAAAATAGGGTCGGTAGGTCGGGATTGTTTTTGTTTTTTGTTTTTTTTTCCCCCAAAAAACCCATATTTTTACGTTATTTTGCCAAAAAAACAAGATTTTTTTTTTTTTTTTCCAAATGCCAAAAAAAAGTCTAGGGTCGCGCGAAAAAACTAGGGTCGGTCGGGTTACCGTAAACAGACCTATTTTTTTTTTTTGCCTTATATGACTGACTGGCACTACAGCCAAGCCTAGCGCTTTACGCCCAAAACTATTAAATAAAATATATATGTGCGTGCACATTGTCAATGTCACTTGAAGGTGACTCGACGGGCCTGTATGCAGTATTAGAAAATGACTATCACTGACTCACAAAGTTCTGAAAAACAACTCCACTTGGCTTGTGTCTCGTTCTGACATATTGGTTCTCGTACCGTTTTATTGCCTGCCTGGCACATTATTTTCTGAAGCGCTTTTGTGTGGGTGTCAAACACCATTTGCGCTTCTTTGTAGCTATTCCATTTGCCGGATGTCATGCTTTCACTAACATTGGTCCATGGGGTGGCTGTCTTTATCCGACCAAGCTTTCAAGATTTGAAACGGAAAACGTTTTGCCCATTTTGCATTTTCTCAGGTGAAGGTGATCCTACTGACCCTATCCCCCCCCACCCCCCCCCCCCCCCCCCCCCCCTTCGCACATTGCATGTTCACCTCAAGTCGCAGCAAGCACACTGGAGGAACATCTCAAGAAGAAGAAACTAAAAATGGTAGTGTGTGATATTGTGCTAAGTCTGCACAAAATGGCGCCAATGAAAGTTTTTCTCTTTGTTTTGCAAGCTCGCTAGATGTCGCTACCTCTCTCTCTGTGTAACCCCTCGTTGTCACGGTTTTGCCAAGACAAATAATTATACACATCGAAGTAAACTAATAAATTGTTTTATATCTTTAACAAAGATTGCAGTTAATGTTCAGTTTTGCTTTTATGTGTATGACTGTATTGTATTGTATTGTATAGTTTGTATTGTATTGTATTGTATAGTTTGTATTGTATTGTATTGTATTGCGTATGGCATGTTTTTAATGTTTAAGTAGTGGTCGTAAAACAAGGCAATGTTGAGCTAACCTTAAAACATACAAATCAGGCAGTAACGAACATAAACTCTGTCTATCTATTTAAGTGTCTGTCTGTTTTCCTCTCTGTCTGTCTGTTTCAATCTCTGTCTGTCTAACTCTCTCTCTCCTCTCTCTCTCTCTCTCTCTATTTCTCTCTCTCTCTCTCTCTCTCTCTCTCTCTCTCTCTCTCTCGCTCTCCCTCACACTCTCTATCTCTCTTTCTCTCCCCTCCTCTCACTCTCTCTGTTTGTCTCTGTCTCTGTCTGTCTCTCTCTCTCTATCTCTTGTTTGTTTGTATTTATTACTTTCTTGATTGATATTCTAACATTTTTAAAACGTATTATCATTAGATTAGTCCCTCTCATAGGCGAGTGCTGGATGTAAAAAAACAAGTCGCGTAAGGCGAAATTACTACATTTAGTCAAGCTGTGGAACTCACAGAATGAAACTGAACGCAATGCAACGCAGCAAGACCGTATACTCGTGGTCCACCGCTCACGGCATATAGGCAGTGAAATTGACAAGAAGAGCGGGGTAGTGGTTACGCTATGCTGCATAGCACGCTTTTCTGTACCTCTCTTCGTTTTAACTTTCTGAGCGTGTTTTTAATCCAAACATATCATATCTATATATTTTTGGAATCAGGAACCGACAAGGAATAAGATGAAAGTGTTTTTAAATTGATTTCGAAAAAAAAATTTTGATAATAATTTTTATATATTTAATTTTCAGAGCTTGTTTTTAATCCGAATATAACATATTTATATGTTTTTGGAATCAGCAAATGATGGAGAATAAGATAAACGTAAATTTGGATCGTTTTATAAATTTTTATTTTTTTTTACAATTTTCAGATTTTTAATGACCAAAGTCATTAATTAATTTTTAAGCCACCAAGCTGAAATGCAATACCGAACCCCGGGCTTCGTCGAAGAGTACTTGACCAAAATTTCAACCAATTTGGTTGAAAAATGAGGGCGTGACAGTGCCGCCTCAACTTTCACGAAAAGCCGGATATGACGTCATCAAAGACATTTATCAAAAAAATGAAAAAAACGTATGGGGATATCATACCCAGGAACTCTCATGTCAAATTTCATAAAGATCGGTCCAGTAGTTTGGTCTGAATTGCTCTACACGCACGCACGCACGCACGCACACACACACACACACACACACATACACCACGACCCTCGTTTCGATTCCCCCTCGATGTTAAAATATTTAGTCAAAACTTGACTAAATATAACAAGTCGCGTAAGGCGAAAATACAATATTTAGTCAAGTAGCTGTCGAACTCACAGAATGAAACTGAACGCAATGCCATTTTTCAGCAAGACCGTATACTCGTAGCGTCGTCAGTCCACCGCTCATGGCAAAGGCAGTGAAATTGACAAGAAGAGCGGGGTAGTAGTTGCGCTAAGAAGGATAGCACGCTTTTCTGTACCTCTCTTTGTTTTAACTTTCTGAGCGTGTTTTTAATCCAAACATATCATATCTATATGTTTTTGGAATCAGGAACCGACAAGGAATAAGATGGAAGTGTTTTTAAATTGATTTGGACAATTTAATTTTGATAATAATTTTTATATATTTAATTTTCAGAGCTTGTTTTTAATCCGAATATAACACATTTATATGTTTTTGGAATCAGGAAATGATGGAGAATAAGATAAACGTAAATTTGGATCGTTTTATTAATTTTTATTTTTTTTTTTACAGTTTTCAGATTTGTAATGACCAAAGTCATTAATTAATTTTTAAGCCACCAAGCTGAAATGCAATACCGAAGTCCGGGCTTCGTCGAAGATTACTTGACCAAAATTTGAACCAATTTGGTTGAAAAATGAGGGCGTGACAGTGCCGCCTCAACTTTCACGAAAAGCCGGATATGACGTCATCAGACATTTATCAAAAAAATGAAAAAAACGTTCGGGGATTTCATACCCAGGAACTCTCATGTCAAATTTCATAAAGATCGGTCCAGTAGTTTAGTCTGAATCGCTCTACACACACACACAGACAGACAGACAGACACACGCACATACACCACGACCCTCGTTTCGATTCCCCCTCGATGTTAAAATATTTAGTCAAAACTTGACTAAATATAAAAAGCACCTGTTTGATGATGCCATTATCCTCGTTAATAAAGAATTGGTCTGGTCTGGTCTGGTCTGGTCTAGCCTCTCTCTCTCTCTCTCTCTCTCTCTGTCTCTCTCTCTCTCCCTGTCTCTCTCTCTCTCTCTCTCTCTCTCTCTCTCTCTCTCTCTCTCTCTCTCGGCACTTCAACCGTTTCGGACAACCTATCAACTACCCTCCACCACCACATGACGCCGCCCACCTTGCTCCACCCCATATGCACCCAGCCATGGTTCTTCCGCCACATGACACAGCTCATCTGGCTCCACCTCCTGTGCACCCAGCCATGGTGCATGCTTTCTTATCATATCTACACAATTTTAATGAGATGCGCCCATCAATGGCCTACTAAAAGTGCCATCTTTTAAGCGTATGTGTATGAGTGTGTGTATGTGTGGTGTGTGTGTGTATGTATGTGTGTATATGTGTGTGTGTGTATGTGTGTGTGTGAGTGTGTGTGTGTGTGAGTGTGTGTGTGTGTGAGTGTGTGTGTGTGTGTGTGTGTGTGTGTGTGTGTGTGTGTGTGTGTGTGTGTGCATGTGTATGTGGTTATGTGCTGGTAGTCTTAGCTTTTAGATATTTGAATCCCTATTGCCAAACTTTTAAAGTGATTGCTTTTTGTGTCATTGTGACTGAAATTTAATCTGTGTTGTATTTTTATAATACATCCTCAGACTCAACGGTACATTTCTCTCTACGCTACGCTAAGACTATATATAATATAACAGAGCTTTGAAAGAAGAAAAAGGACTTCACCTGCGATTCAAAGCTTTCGCATATTTCAAAATTGTTTTTATAAACAATAATATTAACATTGATTAATCTGTTAAAATAGTTCTTCTATAATTACATTATTAACTGTAATTATTGAAATTCCTTTTGTGAACAATTTTGCTTAATCGGTATCTTATCATCGTGGGGTTTTGTGTGTGAGGTGTTTGCTTTTGTATTTTTTTATCCTTGAAATTTTGTTGTATGTCTTCTTCAACTCATAATTGTCAAAATAATTGGCTTGTAAAACAAGGGCTTCATATTGGCCATTTAAACATAAACCATGCATATAACAAAATGACAGACATATTATCCTTACTTTCTAACAATGGTAGAAACTTTCATATTTTTGGATTTTCAGAATCTAGATTATCTAACAACATACTTGATTCGGATATTTTCGTTTCAGGTTATAAAACATTACGAAAAGATTCTTCCAAAAACTTAGAAACTGGTTTGTTAGTTTATATTAATGAATCACTAACCTACAAGCGTCTTGAAAAACTTGAATCTCATGGAATAGAATCCATTTGGGTGGAAATATGCTTACAAAAATCAGCATCAATTATTGTTGGATTCTGTTACAGAAACCCAGCAGAGAAGGTAAACTGGTGTGATAAATTCATGGACATGATGGATGCAGTTTTAAATGAATCAAAAGAAATCATTCTTCTTGGAGACTTTAATATCGATCTTCTGAAGCAAAATAAGAATTGGTTGGAAACACTAAATCTATTAAATTTACATCAAATGATTCAAAAACCTACTCGTATTACTTCCACCTCTAAAACACTTATTGATCATATCTATGTTTCTGAAAAACGTCATATTAAAGAAACATGTGTACCATGTTTTGCTGTGAGTGACCATTTTCCCATTTGTACCACATGGTCTCGTAAAGGGGTAAAAATTCCAAAAACAGGTCACAGAACAATTACATATCGTTCATTCTCTCATTTCAATGAAAGTGCATTTCTTTCTGATCTAAAAAATAGTCCACTTTCAAATACTTACAATTTTACAAACCCTGACCAAGCTTTGGATTTTTGGATATCTATATTCATTAATATTTATAACAAACACGCACCCCTTAAAACACATCGAATCAAGCAGATTGAAAAACCTAAATGGATCGACAAAGACATAGAAAATGCAGCAAATTACCGTGATTTTTTAAAAGAACATGGTACACATGAAGAGTACAAACAACAAAGAAATAAAGTGAACTCCCTGAAACGAAAACGTAAACAACAATATTTTCAAAACCTCATTACATCTAAACAAGATTCAAAATCTATTTGGAAAGCAATTAACCAACTCACAAACAAAGACATTGCAAATAAATCCTCACAAGTTATTAATATTTCTGTAGATACACTTAATGAACATTTCTCAAAAATTGCCGATAAAGTGATTTCTTATGATCGGACAGAATCAAATGATTTAAAACTTTTGAAAGAATACTGCAATTCCAAACATATCCATGTCCATCATGCATTGCAACCAATGACTATATTGGATGTTTACTCTCAGCTACAGCATCTTAAACAAAGCGGAACACGTGACATAGATGGGCTTGATGCAAAAATTATAAAAATGGCAGCTCCAATAATCACGGATACATTAACTTTCATTTATAACATATGTATCGACCAATGCTGTTTTCCAAGTAAATTCAAACAGGCTAAAGTGATTCCTCTTTTTAAATCGGGGGATACTACAAATCCTTCAAATTACAGACCAATATCAATTCTATCAATCCTTTCAAAGCCTCTTGAAAAACATATCAATAAGCATATTCTTTTGCACTTTGAGGACAACAAATTGATACATGATAAGCAATCAGGTTTTAGGAAAAAACACTCATGTCAAACAGCGCTGATTAGCTTAGTTGACCAATGGCTAAACAACATTAATAGTAACCAGTTCTGTGCTGCTCTATTTGTTGACTTTGCTAAAGCTTTTGACCTAATTGACCATAAACTCCTTATCAAAAAGCTTGAGATTTATGGATTGACAACTGATTCTGTTAACATTTTAAAATCTTTCCTGTCAGACAGACAGCAAAGTACTTATCTGAATCAATCATACTCTTGTAAACAAACAGTAAGGTTTGGAGTTCCACAAGGTTCTATTCTTGGTCCTTTACTATTTTCTATCTATATTAATGACCTACCATTATTTGTTAAATGTATGTGTGAACTATTTGCAGATGATACTACAATTCATTCTAGTCACAAAGATCTAAGTGAGCTAGCAAGAGTCCTCCAAGAAAACATTGATCGATTGCTGGAATGGTCAGAACTAAACCATATGTCACTGAACCCAAATAAAACTAAATGCATGCTTCTAACCACTAGACAAAAACGACAAAATCTATCATCAAAATTTCCTAAACTACAAATACAAAATCAAGATGTAACTGAAGTTGATAACCATAAGGTTTTGGGAATAACCATTGATAATAATCTGTCTTGGTCAAAACATTTAGATACACTTTGTAAAAATACTTCTAAAAAAATATATCAGTTATCAAAAATTAAACACTTTCTAGACCTACGCACACGGAAACTGTTTTTTCAGGCATATATTCAATCAACTATTGATTATGCGTCCACAGTGTGGGACTCTGCAAGTGCAAACACTTTGAAACACTTGTGCTCTTTACATAGACGAGCTGTAAAATTAATTCTTTTAAAAAATGCATCTCTCTCTATGTCTGATTATAAAAAATTAAAGATTCTTCCTATCAAATCACGATTCATCTATAACAAAGGTGTAATGATGCATAGAATTATGTCAGGGAATGCACCTACATTTATTGCCTCAAATTTCAAACTGAATAATTCAATAAAACTAAACAAATTAATTACCCCAACCCCTAGAATTGACCTTTACAAATCAAGTCTTTCTTATTCTGGCGCCTTATTGTGGAACTCCATTCCTGATTTAATTAAAATGCAATTCAGTGAAACTTCCTTCAAAGAAATGTATATGCTGTTTCTCTTGGAAACAAGTAAATAATTATGTGATAATAATACATCATTGCTTGATATTCATAATGCATTTTGAATGTCTTTTTAACTGTTTGACATGTCAATTATATACATTGTATTGTAATTAACTTAACTTCTATTTCTTCTTGTTATTAATAGAGTTACCCTCAATGGGCGAGGGCCGGACGAAAAAAAGCATGTATATTTTGCTTATTCTGTTACCCTCGATAAATAAATAAAGTTCAAATAAATAAAATAAAGTTCTCTCTCTCTCTCTCTCTCTCTCTCTCTCTCTCTCCTCTCTCTCTCCTCTCTTTCTCTCTCTCTCTCTTCCCCCCCCCCCCCCCCCACCTCCTAGCTATAATTCACCTTTGCTCATATCCCGCGCCGCGTGATCCTGTACTGCTTGTTGATATCGTACGTTGCACAGCGTTTCTGTCAAACTATTATGGCATTTCTTTGCCGCGGTTCAATGGGAGCTGCCCCGCTTTCTCCTAGATTATTTGCTCACCTTGAAAAAGAAAATCCGGTTGCAAACATGTTGTCAATGTCATGCGAAGGTGACTGATTATCGGTCTACGCAGGCCGTTTACTTGCCGCTGTCACGATTTCATCTTTCGCCTGTGTACATATTTCCCCCTCGATATATACTCAAGACTGAAATGTTGTTTCCTGGTAAAATTAAGAAGTGAAATTATTTATGGACGAAAAGCATGTCAGTTTCTTGCATGTGAAGAAAATTGGTGGTGAAATTTAATAGATTTCACCCCCGAAATCTATTTTTTCGAAAACGTGTACCGAGTGGTTACGTCCCTTGAGTAAGAAGGGAAACATTTGAGGATGAATCAAATTTCAAGTTAAATAAAAAAAAAATTGGTCGGACAAATTTGGCCCCATGAATGTAACTTACACAAGGTCGCTCATCAGTACTATCGAAGGGTGTTTTTTTGTTCAGTGTAGAGTTTATACTAGATCAACGAGGCCGAGAATCGAAATAGCAACACGGCGAAAGATGAAAACGTCACACCCGGGACAGAACGGAGAGGGGTGCAGCACATGGTGTAGATTGTCAGGTCAACACCACGTGTCATCATCGCGAGGGGGGGGGGGGGGGGGGTGCAGGACCGTGAGAGAGCGGCTTCATTTGGTGCAGGTCGAAGTTGTAAGTGAACATTACCTAGCGTAACAAATATTTCTCCGAGTAAAGAAGAAATGTAATCATACATCATTACAAAAAAAACCTTTACCACCCATTCCTCACGATGACACGGCGTATTACCAAATCTCCGACACAACGAATTCACATGAGACGCGTGAGGCGCAGAATATCTATGACATGCTTCACCCCTACTCCAACGATGATGCAGACAGACAACCGTACTCGCAAGTATCCTTTCACGCGTCTGACGTCACCAACTCATCAGGAATTAAACAGTGCCTTTGTCAACACTGCATGTTGATTGTTGAAGAAGGGGAAAAGACTCTGAACTATTACCAAAGAAGCGTTATTTCGTGCAACTGTTGGGGCTTGGAATTAATTGTGTGACGGGAATGCCGTCAACACGATAAAGTTTGCAGCAGCAAAGGCAATCCAGAATAGAATCTGGATTGTCATTGCAAATGCCAGCTTTTCCCCGTATGTCATAATGCATGAGAATGATGTAGTTAGGATTTCCGTAAGGAATGAGTTGTAGTTTCGATATGGGCGATGGCCGCCATGTTGTTTTACTCAGCAAGTTAGATGCTGGGAATAAGACGAAAAGTTAACAAACCTGTTATTGTAGCGTTAGTTGAATAGTTGAACGTTTTAAGCAGTAGGAGAAGTTATAATAAATATGTTCCCGGGTCATTAGAGCCCGTTTTAATGCTCGGTAGGAGACACGATCGGCTTAGCGACCGACGTAAGTTGTGTTCTATCGAACAACGGTCTGACGACCGGAGCAGACGAAATGTTGATATAATGGGCGATTGAAGCTCTTTTGAATAGAATAAAATTGTAGAGCAAGCAAGTGTGTTGAAATGTTAATGAAACGATGTCTGCGGACATCGTAATTGTAGGGAAAGTAGGGATAATGAGGGATTATATTTTACTGCGGATGAGTTCGCGAGAGAGTCGGCCATTGTTGCTAATTTAGCCAATGCGAAACATTAGGACATTATTTTAGAGTTGCTAGGAAAGAAGAGGTATAAAAGACCGGAGCGAAGAAAGGACGTTAGGTTTTGCAGGATAAATTTGACAGAGTAGGGTAAATTGCTAGCAGTAAAGAATCTTGAGATTCTCTTTCATCCAAATAGGCAGAGTAGGAGTACGATTAGCTACAAAGGAAGATCTTCACCACTCGGGCCAGTCGAATTGTCTGGTTCCGAGCGATCCAAAAGATAGACTAGGAGAAAAGTCGTCGTAGACAGATAGAAACTAAACCAAATCGGACCGGGTAGGTCCGACAAACTTAGATAGATAGGCGACAGTAAAACTACTGGACGTACGCGTGCGTTTGTTAAACCCATTGCAGTCGGGTTAGACAGCGTACAGTACGTTCATAAATAGGAGTAGAACTTTGAGCATAGGGACTAAAATATCGTTGACGAGATAAGGGCCGAGGCCTGGGTCTCTCGATGATCAAACTTTAGCAATAAGAAGTCTCAGACTATCCACTTAATAAGCCAGTAGCCTGGTGAGGAAGAACTGTTCTTCCGTTTGTAGCCAGGAAAAATAAGTAGCATCCCTGTTGAAATTCTAGACACCCAACTTTAGCTAGTTAGGGAATAAATATATCCTGTATGGGATCAAAGATTAGTTAGTTAGGCGCCAGACTGCAGAACCTCATCTTAGATAGATTCGGGGGTTGGGAGAATAGGTATTTTAGATAACATCTTACTTGAGCGAAAGCGTGTGCCTGGAAGGCGAATTTTGTATCATGTAATTTGTATTTGACTTACCATTTTATGCTGGTCGTTTGACCGTTTTGATAAATAAACTTGCTCGAAATATTACGACCCATGTGTGGACTCCCTTAATGTTTGATCGATGTTCAAGTTGATTGAGTTCCTGTTCAGTTCATAGAATTAATTGTTGACCAGTCAAGCCGGAATCTTAGGAAAAGCAAAGAGTTAGCAATAGACTAGGGTTAGATTTGCATTGCACTAGGAGATAGGGAAAAACACAACGCGAGGTAACATCATAAAAGAAAAATAACATCAACTGCATGCACTAGTCTGCAACGCTGGGCAGAGAGAAACAAATAGGCAAATTTATCTCTCTCTGTTCCTCTTTACAACTTTTACTAGTTCTCGCCGGCAATTAGCTTAGAAACAATAACATAGAGTAAGCTGAAGAATTAGGAGAACTGCCACACTTGTAAAGTTGGGAAATTTGTGCTGAAACAAAACAGTGGTTCTAAGTTCTTACAAAAAGCCGACCTGTCATGACGATTGGCTATAGTGCTTTCCTAAAGAAATTAATGAAACATTAGTTAGAAGTGCAATGCCTTTTGCACAGTCAACCAGCCAAGGCACTGCATACCCCCGGCGAAGGACATATCGACCATCTCTCACACACACACAAATCGTGCGCGCACACACGCACGCATGCATGGATGCACACACACACTCTCTCTCTCACAACAAACACACACTCTCCACAATACTGTATCAGCATTTGACCTGTCTATACCCTCTATGTACAGTATGGTCTCTTTTTCAATGGTATGGCTGTGTGTGTGTGTGTGTGTGTGGTTGTGGTGTGTGTGTGTGTGTGGGTGTATGTGTGTGTGTGGGTGTGTGTGTGTGTGTGGGTGTATGTGTGTGTGTGCATGTGTGTGTGTGTGTGTGGTTGTGTATCTTTGGTCATGTCAGCCAAGTTTGCTTTGTGTTGTTGTTGTTTCGTTATGTGTAAGCTTGGTATGAACCTTACATTGTGCTCCTTTGTTTTAGACAGAAATTGTAGAGTGCCTGGAGCCAACTGATGAGACTTGCGGTTTAGAACATTATTATATTTATCATTATTATATTGCTGTCCTCTTTGGAGCGGCTAGGTCGCCTTAAAGCTTCTCGTGCAGGTGGAGTCTCATCCGGGTCATGCTTTGTGTCTTGAATCCTCCTGCAGGTGGGGTCTCATCTGGGTCATGCTTTGTGTCTTTTTTTTTTTTTTTTTTTTTTTTTTTTTTTTTTTTTTTTAGGAGATCAGACATTGTTAATCGCACATGTGCGTGCGTTTTTTTTTTCGGAATTTTTATTTTTTTTTTTTATAATCATTGTTTTCCTTCAGTCTCACTCTTTCTCTCAGCTTCACACTCAATGGACAGTAAACAGATCATGGACAATTGTTTTTAATTTTTTTTTTATTTACATTTACCCTCTCTCTCTCTCCTCTCTCTCTCTCTTTCTCACACTTGTCCACACAACATCTCTCTCTCTCTCTCTCTTACTCTCTCTCTCTCTCTTACTCTCTCTCTCTCTCTCTCTTACTCTCTCTCTCTCTCTCTCTCTAGTCTCTCTCACTCACTCCCTAGTCTGTCTTTCTCTGCATCCACTTTCTTTCTCTTCGACTTGTCTGTTTTTTTCTGAATTTTGTTCTTCGGATTTTTCTGTCTTCTTCTTTGTTCTTCTTTTTTGCTTCGTCTCTCTCTCTCTCTCTCTCTCTCTCTCTCTCTCTCTCTCTCTCTCTCTCTCTCTCTCTCTCTCTCTCTCCTCTCCCCCATACTCTGTCGGTCTCTCTCTCCCCCTCTATCCCATAGTCTGCCAATCTCTCTCTCTCTCTCTCTCTCTCTCTCTCTCTCTCTCTCTCTCTCTCTCTCTCTCTCTCTCTCTCTCTCTTTCTCTCTCTCTCACTGTCTCCTCTCGTTCTATCTTCTCTCTCTCCACCTATTTTTTTAAAGGTTTTTTTTTATACATTTTGTCCTATATTTTCTTCCGTCATCATTTCTCCTTTTGTTACCTAACGTTTCTTTATTTCAATTTCACAGATAGCAACATATATGCGAGTCACAAGTCAATTATTTTTCTTAAACTTAACTCTTTTTCAAAAATACATCCGATCTCTAAAGGGGTACCGTATCTATAAATACCTATGCACATTTTTGCAATCAAGATCAGCAAATTGACATAGTTTGCTTCAGCGGATGAAATAGAATTCCTTTTAACTAGGCCAAATAGGGCATCCCGCACATCAACATGAATTCTTTTTGAACAAGCGGTGAAGAAGGCTTCTTCAACAAGATTCCACACTTTGCTTATTTTTTTACAATAATAAAAGAAATGTTCGATATAATCTGTCTCTTCTGTACAATGTGTACAACTAATACTCTCAGTAATGCCCATTTTATACAATATAATGTTCGTTGGATAAATGTTATGAGTTATTTTCCAGTGTAGCAGTCTCAATCTTACTTCTTTTGATGCGTTGCTTGCTATCTGCCAAATGTCCTTGTTTATTTCAATTCCCATCTTTCTTTTCCAGAAACTGACTGCAATAGTCTCAGTTTGATAAGCGTCTACCATTAATTTACGAAACTGCCTGGGTTTAAATGTACTTATTTTTTGATAATCCATTACCTTCATAGCTTGAATTCCATTATCATTCATCTTCAAAAAAAGGGATGCTATTGCTGTGCGAATTGCCCCATATTCAAATAGTCTTGTTGGTTTATGCCCAACTCTTTCACAAATCCTGTGAAATGGTAAAAACATATTATTCTCGTATAAATCCTTCACATAGCATATATCAGATGTAACCCAATCACGTAGAAACATTGTCTTGCCACGATAAGCAATTAGAGAGTTATTCCATAGGCATACATTCTCCAGCTGGGTCATTTTTTTCACGCATGGTAATATCTTTTCATGGTTGTCAAGCCAACATTCTAAAACGCTTTTCCAGAACTTGTTTGTAATCAACCCCAACCCTTTAAATAAGGCTGGTTTGACGTTTGCTTGAAAGCAGCATAGATTTTTTCCGAGTTTGGAGAACATACTGAGTGGAATACTTTTCCAAGCTTCTTCGTTTGGTTGCAGTAATTTCGAAAACCATCCAAGTACAAAGGATTTTTGAAAGTCACCCAAGTCAATCATATTTAGGCCACCTTTACTTGTTTCCTGGCACATAACTTTTCGTTTTACCTTTTCATAGGCTTTTGTGTTTGAAAATCTTTTTTTCCAAATGAATCTGAAAAACATTGAGTTCAGTTTACATATGATCTTTTCGGGTATAATCAAAGCTTGCAACGCATGTGTTAATTGAGGGATCAAAAGTGATTTTACAAGGCAAATCTTTCCCATTATACTGCAGTTTCTCTTAGACCACTTAATCATTGTGCTCTGAATATGATTAATTTTTTCTGTCCAATTTTCTTCGATTTCCGAGGCTTCTAAATTATTACTAAAATATATACCAAGAATTTTGACTTTTGATTTCCATCTGAAGCCACATGGCTGCTCCTCAGAGTACTTCTGTGAGCCCAACCACATGGCCTCCGATTTCAATCTGTTCACAGCCAGTCCTGAGAACTTGGAGAAATATGACACCAATGTCAGAGCATTTTGCACATCATCAGTGCCTTTCAGAAAAAGCGTAATATCATCAGCGTACAAGATCATTTTCAATAGTTTTTCTTGATTAGTACTATTGGCTGATGGCAAGAATACCCCTTTAACTGACTGATCTGCCCTCATCTTGACTGCCAGCAGCTCTAAGGCGAGCACGAAGGCCATTGGTGAGAATGAGCAGCCTTGTCGAATTCCAGCGTTCATTTCTATAGGCTCTGACAACCACCCCATATAATTTACACAACTTACTGTTTCGTTCATGAGCGTAGTGACCCATCTAACAAAAGTGTTACCAAAATTGAAGCGTTTAAAGGCATACATTATGTATTCTTTTGATATTGTGTCGAAAGCAGCTTTGTAGTCTAGAGCTAGGAGTAGCCCTGGTTTGTTCGTTTGTTTGAGATGTGTAATTATATCATCAATCATTCTAACTGCTGTGCTACTATTTCTGCCTTTCATAAAACCAAACTGATTTTCATGAATTATTGTTCCAAGCACACTTTTTAGGCGTACTGCTAGACACTTTGCCAGTAACTTATAATCTGAGTTTAGTAAAGATATTGGTCGCCAGTTATTCAGATCATCCCTTGACAGTTGCTTCCCTTTGTGTATTAATGTTATAACTGCTCTCTTTTGGGTCGGAGACATTTGACCATTATCAAAAGCGTCGTTTAAGGAACATATAACCATTGTCTTTATCTGACACCAGAAAAATTTCATAAAACAAGTTGTTAGACCATCTCCGCCTGGTGCTGAGCCATTTTTCATTATTTTTAAAGCCTTTGTGATTTCATCTTCAGTTAAAATGCCCTCAATGCTATTTTTCTGTTCTTCGGTCAATTGTGGAACTTCTACGTCTTGTAAAAACATTTCAACATATTGTTCATCAAAGTTAATTCTTTTTTTGTATCTATTTGAATAAAAACGAGTTTGCTCTTTTACAATATCTTGTCTTTTTTCAATACTTGTCCCTCCTCATTAGTTAGTCTATCCATTACTTTACTATTTGCTCGAGCTTTTTCTAGGTTGAGAAAATATTTAGTGTTTTTTTCCCCGTCTTCAATAAATTTTACACGTGCCCGTGCATGGGCACCTTTTGCTTCTCTAATCGCATACAATTCCATTTCTGTTTTATACTTCTCCCGTTGATCAACCAATTCTTTGTCTGTCGGGTTAAGAGCCAAATTCTTCTCTATCTCATCTAATTCAGACTGTAACTCTGCTTTCCTTCTGTTTGATAATTTGTTCTTAGTTTTACAGTATGCCATGCACCATTCCCTTATTTTAATTTTGCAGAGTTCCCATTTTAGTTGATCATCTATTTCGGTGTTTTCATTAGCATAGTCTGTTAATAGTTTATTCATTGAGTCTACAAAAGTTTTATCGTGTAACAAACTGTCATTAAATTTCCAATATGAGGGTCCCCTCTTGATTTGAGACATGTTATAGGAGAGGGAAACGAGTCTGTGGTCAGATTGTGCAACCGAGTGAATTTCACATTCTGTTACCCTATTTAATACTGATTCTGTGGCAAAAATATAATCCAGTCTGCGGGCGATAAAAGGATTTTTCCTTGACCATGTATATTCTTTTTCTCCATGGTGAAATAATCGCCACAATTGCTTTGTGTCTTGAATCCTCCTGCAGGTGGGGTCTCATCTGGGCCATGCTTTGTGTCTTGAATCCTCGTGCAGTGGGTAGTCCTGGAGTAGGTGTGCGGTGTTCGTGTGTGTGTGTGTGTGTGTGTGTGTGTCACTGTGTGTGTGTGTGTGTATGTGTGTGTGTGTGTGGTTGTGTGTGTGGGTGGTTGTGTGTGTGGGTGTGTGTGTGTGTGTGACAGAGAGAGACATACACAGATAAAAAGCACAGAACACACACTGTTATTCATACCTTTTTTTTAATGATCATTGTATTTGTAGCACAAGTTGTATTTGACATAGTTGATAATTATCATTATAACAATACACTATAGTCATTATTATAGAGCAGGTATCTATACGAATGATATGCCAAGATTGTTCTTTACAATGAGTCGTGTGTGAAACACTGTAGCACACTGGTAGACGCAAGCACGAGAAGTGTGTATAATAATGTCTATAATAATGTCTATAATAAGCCCTCCATCGTCATAACAGATAGTTGGGTGTTTACACACACCATACATTGTTTGATTGACAATAAGCCAGTCAGGGGTGCTTTATATTTCATAAGCAATAGCATGTTAAAAGTTACAATAGGAACAAGCATCATCTTACACTCTCCAATTAGAAGGACTCACTTCAGTCAATGTCATTTGAAATGATTAAGAAATCTGTTTTACCACAAATTCAGAGAGGTTGAAGTTTGTGTGAAAGTGTAAAGCAGTGTAATTTCATGCGTCAACCTGATTTGCAGAAATTCCACGCAGCAGATTCATGATTCTACCAGTGAAAAACAAGATAATTTACACAAGAAATATACACACCTTTGGGCAACCTTTCTGTCACTCTTTGCCATCTAAACAAACACCATCAAACAATGTACACATTTGGCCACAACTTTTAAAATAACAAAATTACCGCTTACAAAATGGAAGTAACAACAACTAAATCGTACTTCCTACTTTCATAGAACTTACAAGATTTAAGTAATAAACTGGTGTTGTACCTAAAAGAAAGTCAAAATGAATACAAATTCTGCTCATTAGCCCCAGTACCGACGTTTTCAAGAAAGTTGAAAGCAAAGGAAAAACTTCTGGAGCAAGAAAAAATAAAAATAAAATTTTTTTTGGTGAAGTGAAAAAAAATACGAACAATAAAAACATCTCTAATTTTCCAACATATGTCACCCACTGAAGTGCTTTCAACTGTCCACAGTGGACAAAACCTGCTGCATTCTATCCTTCACATTTTTGAAATCGACAAGCATCTGTCGGATATATTGCAAGCCTGGTAACAGCTAAACAATCCTAGCATATAGCCACGTCATGTCAGGTAACAGCTAAACAATCCTAGCATATAGCCACGTCATGTTCCAAACAGACACTAGTTCTGGGGACACAAAACACCAAGTTAGCATAGCAGCCAAACAAGCTGCACCCTGGTGATTCTCTCCCTTAGCTGCACCCTGGTGATTCTCTCCCTTAGCTGCACCCTGGTGATTCTCTCCTTCATCTACCACAGCCTTGCTCCAAACCTAGGTGATCAAGAATCAGGGTATAACAAGCAGCAGTTGACACCTTGTCCCACTCAATAACAAAACTCGACAGCTTTATACATCATATTTCACATACTACCAATCAGCCCGTGAAAACTCCTGTCCATTCCATTTACAACAGATACAAGGCTACCCCCTTTTTTTTAACCTGTTATCTTGATGCTAAGTGAAAAAGCTGAAGAGAGTTATTTAGCAAGTAAAAAGTATGACAATATCAATATTTCTTTCTTTATATGTATAATCAGTTTAATTTATGGTGTACATGGTTTGATATTTTATAAAAATCGTTTTACAATTAGTAAGGTAGGTGATATTATTATTAACTCTTCAAAACTCGTTAAAAAAATCACTGGTATAACCAGAATATTTTTTGCTACTTAATCATATTAGCGGTATCTTATAGGAAAGGTATCTGAATTGCAGTACCATTGGTGTTTGTCGTACCAACAAGCGTACCAAAATCATTGTGGAAAAAAGCCAGGTATAAACACTGTCATCCATCAATAAAACGTAAGGAACAAAACAAATCAGTGAGCAAAACAACCTGAAGCAAGTAACATTATAGTTGACTGACTTTCCACTGATAATTGTGAAAGAAGCTATCATTTTGTCAGCAAAAACATACTGCTCTGAAAGTAGGTCAGCATTAAGGATTGCCCCTAATCCTGACAAAACCCTCTCATCATATGTTAACCTCCTCACTTCATTGGTCAAAAAAGGAAAGAAAGAATCTGCAATAGTTGCCGTTAGTGGCCCATTATCTCCCTTTCAGATGGTACAATGCAGACACTAATTCTTTTTCTTATCTTTCACCTAAAAAATTTTATTAAAAAAAGGTCCGTTTTTCACCCTACATAATCTTTATTCGGGGGGGGGGGGGGGGGGGGGGGGGGGGCCTTTGCCAGAGGGGCACAAAATATTCACAGGTTACAGCTGAGAAGAGTCTTTGTCAAAGGAATATGTGATAATAACTACAAGGATTAAACAGGCCAATCATGAGATAACAATAGTACGATTTGACACAGCCATCTTAAAACTATGGCGTCATTTTTTCAATATCAATCAAGTCATGTTATTCCACACAAACGTCAGAATTGATTGGCTACTTGACCGACTCGTCACCAAAATGATAGGTCGTGTCAAACTTTCATTTGTTAATAAGTGATGATTAATGCGGGGCCTACTCCCTGCCACAAGCAGCCACACCACACACACCATGCTGGAAGATATATAAGGCAAGACCCTGGAGAATCACACTCTGTGCCTACATGTACACAATGCTATCAAGACCTTTGTGTTGCACTCACACAAAACACACACCACCATTCATAGAACGTGTAGCGCCATTTAGCTACACAGTGTTCATCTTCAAACATAATATTGTGTGACGTTAGCTCGCCTCAAATATGATATCGTGTGACGTTATCTCGTCTTCAAACATGATATCGTGTGTCGTTATCTCGTCTTCAAACATGATATCGTGTGACGTTATTTCATCTTCAACCATGATATCGTGTGACGTTATCTCATCTTCAACCATGATATCGTGTGACGTTATCTCATCTTCAACCATGATATCGTGTGTCGTTATCTCATCTTCAAACATGATATCGTGTGACGTCATCTCATCTTCAAACATGATATCGTGTGACGTCATCTCGTCTTCAAACATGATATCGTGTGACGTTATCTCGTCTTCAAACATGATATCGTGTGACGTTATCTCGTCTTCAAACATGATATCGTGTGACGTCATCTCGTCTTCAAACATGATATCGTGTGACGTTATCTCGTCTTCAAACATGATATCGTGTGACGTTATCTCGTCTTCAAACATGATATCGTGTGACGTTATCTCGTCTTCAAACATGATATCGTGTGACGATATCTCGTCTTCAAACATGATATCGTGTGACGATATCTCGTCTTCAACCATGATATCGTGTGACGTCATCTCGTCTTCAAACATGATATCGTGTGACGTTATCTCGTCTTCAAACATGATATCGTGTGACGTTATCTCGTCTTCAAACATGATATCGTGTGACGTCATCTCGTCTTCAAACATGATATCGTGTGACGTTATCTCGTCTTCAAACATGATATCGTGTGACGTTATCTCGTCTTCAAACATGATATCGTGTGACGTTATCTCGTCTTCAAACATGATATCGTGTGACGTTATCTCGTCTTCAAACATGATATCGTGTGACGTTATCTCGTCTTCAAACATGATATCGTGTGACGTTATCTCGTCTTCAAACATGATATCGTGTGACGTCATCTCGTCTTCAAACATGATATCGTGTGACGTTATCTCGTCTTCAAACATGATATCGTGTGACGTCATCTCGTCTTCAAACATGATATCGTGTGACGTTATCTCGTCTTCAAACATGATATCGTGTGACGTTATCTCGTCTTCAAACATGATATCGTGTGACGATATCTCGTCTTCAAACATGATATCGTGTGACGTCATCTCATCTTCAAACATGATATCGTGTGACGTTATCTCGTCTTCAAACATGATATCGTGTGACGTTATCTCGTCTTCAAACATGATATCGTGTGACGTTATCTCGTCTTCAAACATGATATCGTGTGACGTTATCTCGTCTTCAAACATGATATCGTGTGACGTCATCTCGTCTTCAAACATGATATCGTGTGACGTTATCTCGTCTTCAAACATGATATCGTGTGACGTCATCTCGTCTTCAAACATGATATCGTGTGACGTTATCTCGTCTTCAAACATGATATCGTGTGACGTTATCTCGTCTTCAAACATGATATCGTGTGACGTCATCTCGTCTTCAAACATGATATCGTGTGACGTTATCTCGTCTTCAAACATGATATCGTGTGACGTTATCTCGTCTTCAAACATGATATCGTGTGACGTTATCTCGTCTTCAAACATGATATCGTGTGACGTTATCTCGTCTTCAAACATGATATCGTGTGACGTTATCTCGTCTTCAAACATGATATCGTGTGACGTCATCTCGTCTTCAAACATGATATCGTGTGACGTTATCTCGTCTTCAAACATGATATCGTGTGACGTTATCTCGTCTTCAAACATGATATCGTGTGACGTCATCTCGTCTTCAAACATGATATCGTGTGACGTTATCTCGTCTTCAAACATGATATCGTGTGACGTTATCTCGTCTTCAAACATGATATCGTGTGACGTTATCTCGTCTTCAAACATGATATCGTGTGACGTTATCTCGTCTTCAAACATGATATCGTGTGACGTCATCTCGTCTTCAAACATGATATCGTGTGACGTTATCTCGTCTTCAAACATGATATCGTGTGACGTTATCTCGTCTTCAAACATGATATCGTGTGACGTTATCTCGTCTTCAAACATGATATCGTGTGACGTTATCTCGTCTTCAAACATGATATCGTGTGACGTTATCTCGTCTTCAAACATGATATCGTGTGACGTTATCTCGTCTTCAAACATGATATCGTGTGACGTTATCTCGTCTTCAAACATGATATCGTGTGACGTTATCTCGTCTTCAAACATGATATCGTGTGACGTTATCTCGTCTTCAAACATGATATCGTGTGACGTTATCTCGTCTTCAAACATGATATCGTGTGACGTTATCTCGTCTTCAAACATGATATCGTGTGACGTTATCTCGTCTTCAAACATGATATCGTGTGACGTTATCTCGTCTTCAAACATGATATCGTGTGACGTCATCTCGTCTTCAAACATGATATCGTGTGACGTCATCTCGTCTTCAAACATGATATCGTGTGACGTCATCTCGTCTTCAAACATGATATCGTGTGACGTCATCTCGTCTTCAAACATGATATCGTGTGACGTCATCTCGTCTTCAAACATGATATCGTGTGACGTCATCTCGTCTTCAAACATGATATCGTGTGACGTTATCTCGTCTTCAAACATGATATCGTGTGACGTTATCTCGTCTTCAAACATGATATCGTGTGACGATATCTCGTCTTCAAACATGATATCGTGTGACGTCATCTCATCTTCAAACATGATATCGTGTGACGTTATCTCGTCTTCAAACATGATATCGTGTGACGTTATCTCGTCTTCAAACATGATATCGTGTGACGTTATCTCGTCTTCAAACATGATATCGTGTGACGTTATCTCGTCTTCAAACATGATATCGTGTGACGTCATCTCGTCTTCAAACATGATATCGTGTGACGTTATCTCGTCTTCAAACATGATATCGTGTGACGTCATCTCGTCTTCAAACATGATATCGTGTGACGTTATCTCGTCTTCAAACATGATATCGTGTGACGTTATCTCGTCTTCAAACATGATATCGTGTGACGTCATCTCGTCTTCAAACATGATATCGTGTGACGTTATCTCGTCTTCAAACATGATATCGTGTGACGTTATCTCGTCTTCAAACATGATATCGTGTGACGTTATCTCGTCTTCAAACATGATATCGTGTGACGTTATCTCGTCTTCAAACATGATATCGTGTGACGATATCTCGTCTTCAAACATGATATCGTGTGACGTCATCTCGTCTTGAAACATGATATCGTGTGACGTTATCTCGTCTTCAAACATGATATCGTGTGACGTTATCTCGTCTTCAAACATGATATCGTGTGACGTTATCTCGTCTTCAAACATGATATCGTGTGACGTTATCTCGTCTTCAAACATGATATCGTGTGACGTTATCTCGTCTTCAAACATGATATCGTGTGACGTTATCTCGTCTTCAAACATGATATCGTGTGACGTTATCTCGTCTTCAAACATGATATCGTGTGACGTCATCTCGTCTTCAAACATGATATCGTGTGACGTTATCTCGTCTTCAAACATGATATCGTGTGACGTCATCTCGTCTTCAAACATGATATCGTGTGACGTTATCTCGTCTTCAAACATGATATCGTGTGACGTTATCTCGTCTTCAAACATGATATCGTGTGACGTCATCTCGTCTTCAAACATGATATCGTGTGACGTTATCTCGTCTTCAAACATGATATCGTGTGACGTTATCTCGTCTTCAAACATGATATCGTGTGACGTTATCTCGTCTTCAAACATGATATCGTGTGACGTTATCTCGTCTTCAAACATGATATCGTGTGACGTTATCTCGTCTTCAAACATGATATCGTGTGACGTCATCTCGTCTTCAAACATGATATCGTGTGACGTTATCTCGTCTTCAAACATGATATCGTGTGACGTTATCTCGTCTTCAAACATGATATCGTGTGACGTCATCTCGTCTTCAAACATGATATCGTGTGACGTTATCTCGTCTTCAAACATGATATCGTGTGACGTCATCTCGTCTTCAAACATGATATCGTGTGACGTCATCTCGTCTTCAAACATGATATCGTGTGACGTTATCTCGTCTTCAAACATGATATCGTGTGACGTCATCTCGTCTTCAAACATGATATCGTGTGACGTTATCTCGTCTTCAAACATGATATCGTGTGACGTTATCTCGTCTTCAAACATGATATCGTGTGACGTTATCTCGTCTTCAAACATGATATCGTGTGACGTTATCTCGTCTTCAAACATGATATCGTGTGACGTCATCTCGTCTTCAAACATGATATCGTGTGACGTCATCTCGTCTTCAAACATGATATCGTGTGTCGTTATCTCGTCTTCAAACATGATATCGTGTGACGTCATCTCGTCTTCAAACATGATATCGTGTGACGTTATCTCGTCTTCAAACATGATATCGTGTGACGTCATCTCGTCTTCAAACATGATATCGTGTGACGTTATCTCGTCTTCAAACATGATATCGTGTGACGTCATCTCGTCTTCAAACATGATATCGTGTGACGTCATCTCGTCTTCAAACATGATATCGTGTGACGTTATCTCGTCTTCAAACATGATATCGTGTGACGTCATCTCGTCTTCAAACATGATATCGTGTGACGTCATCTCGTCTTCAAACATGATATCGTGTGACGTCATCTCGTCTTCAAACATGATATCGTGTGACGTTATCTCGTCTTCAAACATGATATCGTGTGACGTCATCTCGTCTTCAAACATGATATCGTGTGACGTCATCTCGTCTTCAAACATGATATCGTGTGACGTCATCTCGTCTTCAAACATGATATCGTGTGACGTTATCTCGTCTTCAAACATGATATCGTGTGACGTTATCTCGTCTTCAAACATGATATCGTGTGACGTTATCTCGTCTTCAAACATGATATCGTGTGACGTCATCTCGTCTTCAAACATGATATCGTGTGACGTTATCTCGTCTTCAAACATGATATCGTGTGACGTCATCTCGTCTTCAAACATGATATCGTGTGACGTCATCTCGTCTTCAAACATGATATCGTGTGACGTCATCTCGTCTTCAAACATGATATCGTGTGACGTCATCTCGTCTTCAAACATGATATCGTGTGACGTTATCTCGTCTTCAAACATGATATCGTGTGACGTCATCTCGTCTTCAAACATGATATCGTGTGACGTCATCTCGTCTTCAAACATGATATCGTGTGACGTCATCTCGTCTTCAAACATGATATCGTGTGACGTCATCTCGTCTTCAAACATGATATCGTGTGACGTCATCTCGTCTTCAAACATGATATCGTGTGACGTTATCTCGTCTTCAAACATGATATCGTGTGACGTCATCTCGTCTTCAAACATGATATCGTGTGACGTCATCTCGTCTTCAAACATGATATCGTGTGACGTTATCTCGTCTTCAAACATGATATCGTGTGACGTCATCTCGTCTTCAAACATGATATCGTGTGACGTCATCTCGTCTTCAAACATGATATCGTGTGACGTCATCTCGTCTTCAAACATGATATCGTGTGACGTTATCTCGTCTTCAAACATGATATCGTGTGACGTCATCTCGTCTTCAAACATGATATCGTGTGACGTCATCTCGTCTTCAAACATGATATCGTGTGACGTTATCTCGTCTTCAAACATGATATCGTGTGACGTCATCTCGTCTTCAAACATGATATCGTGTGACGTCATCTCGTCTTCAAACATGATATCGTGTGACGTTATCTCGTCTTCAAACATGATATCGTGTGACGTCATCTCGTCTTCAAACATGATATCGTGTGACGTCATCTCGTCTTCAAACATGATATCGTGTGACGTCATCTCGTCTTCAAACATGATATCGTGTGACGTTATCTCGTCTTCAAACATGATATCGTGTGACGTCATCTCGTCTTCAAACATGATATCGTGTGACGTCATCTCGTCTTCAAACATGATATCGTGTGACGTCATCTCGTCTTCAAACATGATATCGTGTGACGTTATCTCGTCTTCAAACATGATATCGTGTGACGTCATCTCGTCTTCAAACATGATATCGTGTGACGTCATCTCGTCTTCAAACATGATATCGTGTGACGTCATCTCGTCTTCAAACATGATATCGTGTGACGTCATCTCGTCTTCAAACATGATATCGTGTGACGTTATCTCGTCTTCAAACATGATATCGTGTGACGTCATCTCGTCTTCAAACATGATATCGTGTGACGTCATCTCGTCTTCAAACATGATATCGTGTGACGTCATCTCGTCTTCAAACATGATATCGTGTGACGTCATCTCGTCTTCAAACATGATATCGTGTGACGTTATCTCGTCTTCAAACATGATATCGTGTGACGTTATCTCGTCTTCAAACATGATATCGTGTGACGTCATCTCGTCTTCAAACATGATATCGTGTGACGTTATCTCGTCTTCAAACATGATATCGTGTGACGTCATCTCGTCTTCAAACATGATATCGTGTGACGTCATCTCGTCTTCAAACATGATATCGTGTGACGTTATCTCGTCTTCAAACATGATATCGTGTGACGTCATCTCGTCTTCAAACATGATATCGTGTGACGTTATCTCGTCTTCAAACATGATATCGTGTGTCGTTATCTCGTCTTCAAACATGATATCGTGTGACGTTATCTCGTCTTCAACCATGATATCGTGTGACGTTATCTCGTCTTCAAACATGATATCGTGTGACGTCATCTCGTCTTCAACCATGATATCGTGTGACGTTATCTCATCTTCAAACATGATATCGTGTGACGTCATCTCATCTTCAAACATGATATCGTGTGACGTCATCTCGTCTTCAAACATGATATCGTGTGACGTTATCTCGTCTTCAAACATGATATCGTGTGACGTTATCTCGTCTTCAAACATGATATCGTGTGACGTTATCTCGTCTTCAAACATGATATCGTGTGACGTCATCTCGTCTTCAAACATGATATCGTGTGACGTCATCTCGTCTTCAAACATGATATCGTGTGACGTCATCTCGTCTTCAAACATGATATCGTGTGACGTTATCTCGTCTTCAAACATGATATCGTGTGACGTCATCTCGTCTTCAAACATGATATCGTGTGACGTCATCTCGTCTTCAAACATGATATCGTGTGACGTCATCTCGTCTTCAAACATGATATCGTGTGACGTTATCTCGTCTTCAAACATGATATCGTGTGACGTCATCTCGTCTTCAAACATGATATCGTGTGACGTCATCTCGTCTTCAAACATGATATCGTGTGACGTCATCTCGTCTTCAAACATGATATCGTGTGACGTCATCTCGTCTTCAAACATGATATCGTGTGACGTCATCTCGTCTTCAAACATGATATCGTGTGACGTTATCTCGTCTTCAAACATGATATCGTGTGACGTCATCTCGTCTTCAAACATGATATCGTGTGACGTCATCTCGTCTTCAAACATGATATCGTGTGACGTCATCTCGTCTTCAAACATGATATCGTGTGACGTCATCTCGTCTTCAAACATGATATCGTGTGACGTCATCTCGTCTTCAAACATGATATCGTGTGACGTCATCTCGTCTTCAAACATGATATCGTGTGACGTCATCTCGTCTTCAAACATGATATCGTGTGACGTCATCTCGTCTTCAAACATGATATCGTGTGACGTCATCTCGTCTTCAAACATGATATCGTGTGTCGTTATCTCGTCTTCAAACATGATATCGTGTGACGTTATCTCGTCTTCAAACATGATATCGTGTGACGTTATCTCGTCTTCAAACATGATATCGTGTGACGTCATCTCGTCTTCAAACATGATATCGTGTGACGTCATCTCGTCTTCAAACATGATATCGTGTGACGTTATCTCGTCTTCAAACATGATATCGTGTGACGTTATCTCGTCTTCAAACATGATATCGTGTGACGTTATCTCGTCTTCAAACATGATATCGTGTGACGATATCTCATCTTCAAACATGATATCGTGTGACGATATCTCGTCTTCAAACAAGCAGCAATGAAATGATGCTCTTTGTACCTTAACTCCCACAACAAAAACTTACACCCACATAAAATCAAATAATAACCTTAGCAAACTTACACCCACATAAAATCAAATAATAACCTTAGCAGAAAGCTAGCACAGAAGCAATCCAACAAGTAAGTTCTAAAAAGAGCTAAGGCCAATTCTGTGAATATCTTTAAAACGAATTACAACCTCTCTTCCAATTCATACACACAAGCTTGCTTGCTTTGTCACAGAACTCTACAAAATATCTAAACGTTCTATGGACTAGAAAGCACAGGAAAAAGTAGCAGCATAGAGCTATGAAGTGGGAACTGTACAGGTACACCGTAATATAGCATAGAATAGTGCAGAAATAGAAAGCGTCTTGGTGAAGGCATCGGTTAGTAGTTCTAGAGACTGGACGTACTTAGGTATTGCTGTGAATGCATACACAGGATTGCACGCACACACACACATCACATACACACCCACACACATCACATACACACCCACACACGAATAAATATGATCTCCAATACAAGCTATCTCCGACGAGTTTCTTCTTCTTTGAAACAGTGCAGTTCTACACACCGATTCCACTGCAACTCAAAACAACGGCAGTTGCACTCTTCCTGCTCTGAACAAAACTCTCTCTCCCTTTCCGTCAAAACACAAGGCAGAAAAACAATCCACAGACAGTCTGTAGTATCACACACAACAGCAAAAACTGAGAAACCCCAAGTCCAAGCATCACCCTTGCACTAGGCGGTGATGGGAAATAACTCTGTCCGTCTTTCTTTGAACAATGCGACCGACTAGCTGAGCCAAACCATCTCGGCATCTCAGTAAAAAAAAACAAGAAGGGCAAAGCCCATACGACTCACATGCTTGACCTTGACCTTTACAGCAATGACATCATACACTAAGAACTGCTTTACACATTTTCCTACCAAAATACATGTGACCTTGACCCAAAGTCAAGGTCATCCAAGGTCATGCAACACAAAGCTGTTAATTCAAGACATAGGAAGTACAATGGTGCTCATTGGCTCTTTCTACCATGAGATATGGTCACTTTTAGTGGTTCACTACCTTATTTTGGTCACATTTCATAAGGGTCAAAGTGACCTTGACCTTGATCATATGTGACCAAATGTGTCTCATGATGAAAGCATAACATGTGCCCCACATAATTTTTAAGTTTGAAACAGTTATCTTCCATAGTTCAGGGTCAAGGTCACTTCAAAATATGTATACAATCCAACTTTGAAGAGCTCCTGTGACCTTGACCTTGAAGCAAGGTAAACCAAACTGGTATCAAAAGATGGGGCTTACTTTGCCCTATATATCATATATATGTGAGGTATTGAATCTCAAAAACTTCAGAGAAAATGGGAAAAATGTGAAAAATAGCTGTTTTTTAGGCAACATTTATGGCCCCTGCGACCTTGACCTTGAAGCAAGGTCAAGATGCTATGTATGTTTTTTGGGGCCTTGTCATCATACACCATCTTGCCAAATTTGGTACTGATAGACTGAATAGTGTCCAAGAAATATCCAACGTTAAAGTTTTCCGGACGGACGGACGGACGACTCGGGTGAGTACATAGACTCACTTTTGCTTCGCATGTGAGTCAAAAAGTGTTCACTGCATTTTTGTGCAGCGTCCAATCAAGCTCCTTTTTCCCCTGTGATCGCTTGGCTGATCTCATAATCAGTCATACTGTTTCCCCTCACTGTCTTAACAGACACAACTGTTCCACAGCTATATTTAAAAAAAATTTGTTTGTTTAAACCGACAGTTATTTCCAGAGAAAAGCCTTGCACCGTACACAGATAATCAAACAGGAGAAATCAACTCACTTTCCCCATCACAGTCACCGAATTGAACTACGTCATTCAAAGAACTTTGCATCGTTGACAGACACCTTCAACAGAGATAAGCGCACTTGCAGAAACACTCACACCCATCCGTCGCATTCACACAACACGCCACGCACGCATCTACGAAAGCAGACTTTGCCATGTACAACTGTCAAACAGACCATGAAAACTCCAGAGAAAGAGAAACAACAGAAGTAATTAGCACCTGTCAATGTTACGTGATAGGAGATTGGTACACAGCATGAAAACGTCAGGATGTACACGGCTACAATACTGTAGATACTTGATGGACCGTGTGTATGACTGCGCACAAGGCAAATACATGATTAACAATTTAATATGGTATAACCGTATGAAGCAGCAATATCTAAATCATCATTTGATCAAAGTTAGATACGGTAACACTGTAACTGACAATGCCATCATGGTATGATACGCTAACATTTCAATGTTATTACCCTACGATGCAGCAATGTTTCAACTGACCATTTGATCAAGTTAGATAGAGTAACACTGTACCTCACAATGCCATCATGGTATGACGCACTAACATTTCAACTTAAGGTACAAACAGCACGTCACACAAACCCAACGCAAAAAGAGCAGCAGACTGTTGGTTGTCACCGCCCTGAACTTAGGACCCCGCTCGCCAGTTATACCTGTGATGAACTCTGCCCTCTCCTGAGTCATCCTGCTTTAAGTGCAGGGCGCAGGACTCGGGGAGAGCTACTCACAAGTGTCAGCATTCTGAGTCATCCTGCTTTAAGTGCAGGGCGCAGGACTCGGGGAGAGCTACTCACAAGTGTCAGCATTCTGAGTCATCCTGCTTTAAGTGCAGGGCGCAGGACTCAGGGAGAGCTACTCACAAGTGTCAGCATTCTGCGCTGCTCAAAGCACTCACTCCCCCTACACTTGTTAACACCATCTTAAACACTCATCACAACTGTTTGCAAAAGGCCATCAAGCACAAAGTGAAGCCAGGTGAATATATTATGCACTATTCTTGCCACATAACGCATAGTCAAACAAGCAAGCGCATTCGAAATACATTAAAAAAACAACAACAACGTTAAGCTTTACAAAATAATGCTTTGGGACCATTGGACTGGACTTTAACACATCAGCATACTATTAATTGAGTTCTAATAGAAAACCGGATGATGTTTTGGACAGTTTTTTCACGTCTAATGATCAAAGCATCTCTTTCGTGATTCTTACATCATTCAAATTTGATTTTCCTACTTGCTTCACATGACAGCAATTTTGTTCTAGCAACAAACTACCGCGTTTCTCACTGATAAAATCAACTAGCCAGAAAAAATTCAACAAGAAGCAAAGGACAAGAAAACGTGTTGAGAGCTGTGGCAAGGTCACAGAGTTTCTGTGTGAAGCTGACAAGCCTTCAAGAGGCATACACTGTACTTCATTTTTTTCATTTTTTCATTTTCATTACTTTATTGTCCCATCGCTGGGAAATTCGGGTCGCTTCCTCCCAGTGGAAAGCTAGCAGCAACGGAGTCGCGCTACCCAAGTGTCTGCGTGTTTAGGTGTATTCAGCCACCTGCACTTATGGCAGAATGACCAAGGTCTTTTACGTGCCATTGTGATGACACGGGGGTGGGACATGGCTTCCGTCTCTGGGTCTGCACATACAGTTGACCCGTGTCCGTCCCGGCCCGAATTCCAACCTGCGACCTTTCGATCACAAGTCCAGTGCTCTACCAACTGAGCTACCGGGCCCCCTGCAGTAACGACCTTGACAATGACGACATTGGTGAGTCCCCAACCCCATCACACTGACAAACACAAGACTGTCCACTGTCCACAGCTACAGAGGTCCGTTTCACTTTCTGGGTTCCGGGACGACATTCACATTTGAACATCCCCAGTGCTAGCAGTGTGCAGTTAGGGACATGCTTTGTCAGCACCCTACCAGTTCTCTTTTCCTCCACACACTTTCATCCTATTTTTTCTCTGTGATGTTTCGCTGTCAGTTCCACACAGAGAGAAGACGTGTATGTTGTAGCAGGCAAGAAAAAGTAGGTCTAAGGCGTTACTGGCTGTGGGGTCTGTGTGCAGATAGCAGCCGGGGCTGGCAACCAGGGACAGGTCTCGCCTTTCTCACCACTTTGTAACGTAAAGCACTGCAGTGTATGGATGTGAATTTCTGTTCAGCTGGCTATGCACGTCATGTGAATGTCATAATGCGGTGACTTGTACCCAGCTCGTGACGGGGCTGTGTTCATGCAATGGGTGTAAATGTGTGTCCATCCAGCTAAGTGATTTGATCTGATGTGTGTTTAAAGTAACAGTGTGACTTGTACATGGGGTGTATTGATGCAACAAGTCGTTCTGTCCTGCTGGCAGCATGATGTGTGTGAACGTAACAGTGTAACTTGTACATGGGGTGTATTGATGCAACAAGTCGTTCTGTCCTGCTGGCAGCATGATGTGTGTGAACGTAACAGTGGAACTTGTACCAGGCTACTTATTAAGTTGTGGGAACATACCAATATCCACTCAGTTCTGATGACTCTTTTGAGGTGTGTCAATGTAACAGTGTAAATTCAATGTCCAGCTGATGACATGAAACGAACGGAACTCAGACGGAAGATGAAGAATCGTAATCCTCCGGGGGACGATCCTTGTATTTTTCTTTCCTGATTTTCTCCAGCTTTCGTCGAGCATCCTGCAGCTCTCTCTCCTTTCGCAGGATTTCTTCCTGCGCCATAATTTCCTGGAAAAAGATTTGTTAAAAATCAAGATCATTCATAAAAATTTTTTTAATAAAATACAACTTGTAAGCCACAGCAATTCGAACATGTTGATTGTAGCTCAGCATGTCCATCTAAGATTTTCTGTATGGAAACAGAACACTCACCCACACAAACATGCATGCATATGCGAGCTCACACACACACACACACACACACACACACACACACACACACACACACACACACACACACACACACACACACACACACACACACACACACACACACACACACACACACACACACTTACACACACACACACACACACACACACCCTCTCTTTCAGAGGGCGTATTACTGTAGAAACGTACCTGCGCGATGCCGCCCACCATACGCTTGTTGACAGTCAGACTCTCCTCCTCCTCGGTTAGCTCCCTTTCTTGCTGTGCGGCTCTGACCAACGCCTCCGACGCGCGCTTCACCGCATTGCCTGCAGCCTGGGGGAGACACAGTCAAGGCATCAGACACACTGCTAGCAGTCTGTTAATACAAGTATAAAGCCACAGGTATTGTCTGACAAGCTACCGATTTCACCTCTTTCAAACACGCAGCCATCTAAAAACTCATGTTCAGCTTAAACTAAGCTTCTTATAACTTGATTGAAAGTCACAGTATGGGGGTGGGGTGGGTGTGGTCAGTTTTGTTGGGGAGGGGCCAAGGTGTCTTTTGGTCCCCCTAAAATCCTCATTACAGAAAAAAGGACATCTGGCTAGGCCTTAGCACTGTAGGGGTAATACTCTCAGGGAAACTCCAAGAAAAACATTCAGGGTGATACGTTAGACATGCACCATCAATCTCTGTCAGTGTCTCTCTCTCTCTGTCTGTCTGTGTCTCTCTCTCTCTCTCTCTCTGTCAGCGTCTCTCTCTCTCTCTCTCTCTCTCTCTCTCTGTCTGTCTGTCTGTCTGTCTGTCTCTCTCTCTAGTGTTAGATGACGGGGAAAGGCTGGCCAGACCGGCTCTAAAGCAAGATATCTTCCAGCATGCATGTGAAGTCAGTTTCAGGTGACCCCCCCTCCCCAGAAAATTCCATCTTCTGCTGTTACTCAAATTATCATTTAACTTTGACAGTGTCAACAGAGACAGACAGAAAAGTGAAGACACATAAACAGGCTGAAGAGGACAGACAAAGCCACAGTAGGGACAAAGAAAGAAGACAACCGATATGTTGTCAACAGACAAAGCCACAGTAGGGACAAAGACAGAAGACAACCGATATGTTGTCAACAGACAAAGCCACAGTCGGGACAAAGACAACCCATATGTTGTCAACAGACAAAGCCACAGAGGGACAAAGACAGAAGACAACCGATATGTTGTCAACAGACAAAGCCACAGAGGGACAAAGAAAAAAGACAACCGATATGTTGTCAACAGACAAAGCCACAGAGGGACAAAGAAAAAAGACAACCGATATGTTGTCAACAGACAAAGCCACAGAGGGACAAAGACAGAAGACAACCGATATGTTGTCAACAGACAAAGCCACAGAGGGACAAAGACAGAAGACAACCGATATGTTGTCAACAGACAAAGCCACAGTAGGGACAAAGAAGACAACCGATATGTTGTCAACAGACAAAGCCACAGTAGGGACAAAGAAAGGAGACAACCGATATGTTGTCAACAGACAAAGCCACAGTAGGGACAAAGAAAGAAGACAACCGATATGTTGTCAACAGACAAAGCCACAGTAGGGACAAAGACAGGAGACAACCGATATGTTGTCAACAGACAAAGCCACAGTAGGGACAAAGACAGGAGACAACCGATATGTTGTCAACAGACAAAGCCACAGTAGGGACAAAGACAGGAGACAACCGATATGTTGTCAACAGACAAAGCCACAGTAGGGACAAAGAAAGAAGACAACCGATATGTTGTCAACAGACAAAGCCACAGTAGGGACAAAGAAGACAACCGATATGTTGTCAACAGACAAAGCCACAGTAGGGACAAAGAAAGAAGACAACCGATATGTTGTCAACAGACAAGTAATTGTTGTATTTGACTGGCACCCATTTCCTGTGACTATCCAGCAACGCATGCACTGACCTGTAACCTCTGCATGGCCACGGAGCCTGGGTCAGCCTTGACCTTGCACGCCATCAGCAGCTGGGCGGTGGAGCCGGCCACTTCCTTGGCGGAGGCGATGAGCTTCTCCTCGCTGGCGTGACCTTGAACCATAGCGTTGGCCGCCTCGCACAGGCTGTGGGTCGCTGCCGCCACCATGCGTGCCTAGGGTAGAGCAAAACACGCGTCACACAATAAAGGCCTGGAAAGTGAAAGGATGACCAGTCGCAGCAAGTGCTGCCTTCCCGCCTTTCAACCAACCCACCTCTTTAAACACATGTCACACAATAAAGGCCTGGAAAGTGAAAGGATGACCAGTCGCAGCAAGTGCTGCCCTCCCGCCTTTCAACCAACCCACCTCTTTAAACACATGCACATTCTTACCGTCAGCACCGACACACACCAACAACAACGCTGAAGCATGATTAACTATTCAGTCACAGTTCAAACAATTGTTCATGATTTCTATATTCCCGGAAAGAGTAGAATGAAATAACATCCAAGATGATTACAAACTTGCAGACAAACAATCGTCTTTCAATATTAGGAAGTCAAGTGATTCCCTTTCAAACGGTTTTCTTCATGTTTGTGTCTGTATCCCCTTTTCTCTCTTTCTCCTTGTTGCTTTCCATCTTGCACGCACGCACACACACACACACACACACACACACACACACTCACACACGCACGCACGCACGTACGCACACACACACACAAACGTAGCACACACACACAAACGCAGCACACACACACACAAACTCAGGCACGCACGCACGCACACACTGTAAAACACAGTGATAAGAACACAACTCACGGCAGAGATGAGCCCCTGTGACCACTGTCCGTCCTCATCCACCGCATGTCTGTGGAATGTAGAGCTCACCTGGACATAACAACATGACAATCATGGTTACCATGACAGCACCTTGCCTTCACAACACACTGAAAATAACGCCATGACAATCATGGTTACCATGACAGCACCTTGCCTTCACAACACACTGAAAATAACGCCACGACAATCATGGTTACCGTGACAACACCTTGCCTTCACAACACACTCATCAGCTGCCCAACAGAGACACAAACACGCATCACACTACACCATTGTCCAGACACAAGCTTACTCAATTTGCCAAGTTCATTGCAATGTGAGCTTTCAAAAACGGCCATACAGTTAGCATTTCACTTGGCAAGTCGAGTAAACTTGTATCTGGAACAAACATTCCGGAAGATTCAAACACAGCGGTCTTCAAGAGGCGAGGAATAATGAAAACCTTGGTCTGTGGAGAAAACATGTGAGAGAGAAAGACTGTGAGCAAAATGAAAAAGTTCCCACAACAAGAGTAAAACAAGAACGATCATTTACGGGATTTTCATCCCTTTTTGTGTTTGATATCTCCTGTGGAAACTGAGTTATTGCTAGATCTAATTTTACCACAGTCATCTTTGCATCATGCAGCAAAAATAAGACCCAAGCAAACTGACTTTAATTGTAAAGCGCTGACACCCGTTTGACAAGCAGAGCACTCACCTTTCCCTGTGCCACCAGTTCTCGCTGAGCTGCAGACGCAGACTTGACCAGAGCTGCCGTCGCCGCGGCAATGGACTTGGCTGCTTCCAGAATTTGTTCGTCAAAGTTGAGGCTCTCATCCGCTTTCTGTTGACAGGCAAAGCAAGACTGTCAGTCATAATGATTTGATAGTCACACAAGGACGCCTTGCCTTGAGGAACCCTTATAATGAAAACAAAGACCGCATTCAACAACACTTTAGCCACTTCATACGTGTCACAAACTAATAAAGACAGTCTGACAAATCAGCTACAGAGCCTGTTAAAGTAACGGAGTTCATGTAATGCCCCTTAAGTAATTATCCACTTTCTCTTTTCATGGGATGAGAGCACGTGTGTTTCATCGATTGTTGAGCTTTTCTTAATCTCAAATGTTCAACAGCACTGTTTCCACAAAGTAGGCTTAATTTACATTCACACAATAGATATTTGCTTTGAAAAATAATCAATTTTGATTCAAGTCACACAGCCCATTTTACAAAATTGTATGCAGGTCAATTGTTATAATCCTTTTAAAGACTTCAAATAAGGGGAGTATTTGAAAAAAAAAACCAGTTTAAGACCGTGCGAAGCTTGTTTAATCCTCTAGCACAACAAGACAACTCTTACAGCCCGACTGCTGGCGCTGTTGCAGGAGGAACACCACACCTGTGCTCCCTGGGCTGCGAAAACATGTGTGGTCACTGGGGCGTGCAGAAGCTGTTACCATGCCGCTGCTGTGACATGTCTGACTACTTGGTTGTCGTGACAACAGCACCAAATATATCAAACATATCTAGCAGAGACCGGCGGTCTGGCGTAGGGAAACACTACGAGCACACTACACCAACACACAGCTGTTCTAACAGAGACAGCACTGCAGTCAGGGCACGGAGTCCACACTCTCAATCCAGGGCACGGAGTCCACACTCTCAATCCATCAAGAAATACAACAAACATCTGCGACATACAATTCAGTGTCAACTAGCATATTCCGTCCAGTGCTGGGCAGTGCTTCAAGGCTCAATACTATAAAAAAAAATGTTAAAAAGCATGGCGTCGGATTGGTTGAAATCACAAACACATCTCAATGGACGAATTCCGGAAATAACTGCAGGGTTTGGGTTGGTTGTGTAAGAGTGAATGCCCTTGCTTTTAGAGAAACAGGATAATCCACAGGCCTGACATTCTCTACAGTGTGAGGTTTGCTCAGGATTGCCCCAATGTGATACATAGTCTGTGGGGGTGGATTGTGGGGACACAACACTGGGATGACGAGGGAGGGGGAGGGGGGGGGGGTGGAAGAGGACTGGCTTCTGCCCGACAGAGCACGCCACACGGGCAACCAACAGCAAAGCAAGCAAGCAAGCAACCAACCCGCTGCCGGGCCCTCACACCAGAGTGGGAACCTCGCTTGTCTTTAAAGTGCCGGCCAATGCCAGAAAACAGGTCCACAAAGCCCTGCATAAAGCGCTGAAAGCAGAGCGGATAGTTTGGCCAGAGTCACCTAACCACACCCCATCATCACACTGTCAACACACTGTCAATTAACACACTGTCCTCAACAATCAACACATTGTCAACAGCTGTCCTCAACACACTGTCCTCAACACACTGTCCTCAACACACTGTCCTCAACACACTGTCCTCAACAGTCTTACGTACATGTCACATCATAACTGATGCGTGTGCCAGGGAGTACGAGGCTCAAGCTCAATTTTGCCCAAAAACATGATAGCCAGAAGCTGCTACCTGATCCTGTTCCCCTCCGTTTAGATATGCAGCACTAACTTTCTGCTTTCCGGTGTGCAAGTGGAGGAGAGACTTGGTTTCCTGGAGACGGAATTGTCGGCTTCAGTCTCCACCAGACCAAGCCGTGTTACTGTAGAAGCCCACAGAGCTAAATTTAGCGTTGCCAGCACAAGAAACTAGAGCTACATCTGCCCATGTTAGCCTTGAAAGCCTGGCCAGACCTCGGATGGTGAGTTAACCTTCTTCTTCTTCTGCGTTCATGGGCTGAAACTCCCACGTACACTCGTGCACGAGTGGATTTTTATGTGTATGACCGTTTTTACCCCGCCATTTAGGCAGCCATACGCCGCTTTCGGGGGAGGCATGTTGGGTATTTTCGTGTTTCTATAACCCACCGAACTCTGACATGGATTACAGGATCTTTTCCGTGCGCACTTGGTCTTGTGCTTGCGTCTAGACACGAAGGGGGATAAGGCACTTGCAGGTCTGCACATAAGTTGACCTGGGAGATCGGAAAAATCTCCACCTTAACCCACCATGCGCGGCCGGGATTCAAACCCACGACCTTCCGCTTTAGAGGCCGGCGTCTTACCACCAAGCCATTGCGCCCGTCAGGTGAGTTAACCCATAAAGGACTGTGCCTTTCCACAACAGATGGCACAGGCCAAAGACGCAAGTTGACACACTCACCTTGGCTGCCTGTCGAGGTTTGAGCTGTGACAGTTTCTTGGCCGCCGCCTCGATGGAGCTGGCCGCGTTCAGCAGTTCGTTCTCCGCGATGACAGTGGGGTCATCAGGGTCAACCCAGTCTGTACCTGCAAAGGTCAAGGTCAAAACTATATTCTCTGGGACGAAGGGCAGCCTTGATTGGACTGTCCACACAGTGGCTGTGCTTATAGGTGCATATAAGGAAGACAATTGTAAAGCCAACACGTCAATGATCTTTATTCTCGTCTTCCTTTTAAAGATTCACAATTTCCCTTTGTTCCCACATCACCAAAACTTTCAATTCCTCACAGGCTATTAATGTCAGTATCACTGGTACACCCCTCTAGTAAATCCTGCCTCACACATGTGTAAGAATGATCGATGTTACTCTGCTGGAAGTCTCATCCTACTCCATGTCTGCTGCGTTTCACACGTCCCTCACAGAAAACCTACCTTTGCCCGTCGCCCTAATGTTCTACTGTACTCCTCCTGATAAGCCACCAACACAACGTACTTTACCATTATTCTCTCACACACCCACATGTCCTGCATTGTTCTCCTGGTCCATACAGTTCAACCTCTATTTCAAAACCCTCAGATTTGAAGCCCCCCCTGTTTTCTCTTCATATAGTCTGTAAATTTACCTCTATTTTAAGACTCCGTCTTGTACAAGCCTCCATTAAATTTCTCACATTTTTTGAGAGGTTTCAATGTAATATAGCATCTAAATAGTCAATTTTGTAAGCGTTTCATCTTTAGTATACTATCCTATAAATTCACAGAGCAATGACCAATTTTAAAATTCAGCAGCACTAACCCTCTATCGTCTATGTCAAAGTTATTCAGTCAAATCTATCTCTGGAAAGCAGATTAAAAAGTGTGCTCACACAGAGTGTGTAAGTCACTTTCACACACGGTTATAGAAAACAACATTGAAAGCCGTGAACATGATTCACTACAACTATGACAGCAGCACACTTAAACTACCCAGCAACAACTGAAAAATTGCAATTTTTTCTCCTACAAAAATAGATCACACTCATCTTTTTCTACACCGACTTATTGACATCTTGACATTTCATCCCATAAGCTAACTCATCCTGACTGTCACATTTAATACTTACGTAATATATAAACAAATAACTCTCCCCCCCCCCCCCCCCACACACACACACTGATACTACTACCAGAACTAACATCATGGTGACAAAGGGGTTATAGGTCAAAGTTGAGGGGTCAAAGGGCTGCATGTCATCATCAAAGGGGAGACCATTCTAGGTATGGGGTGAGGATTGTGGAGAAGGAATAAGGGGTCAGGTGACTTGTATGACAAGTGTGGGTGTCCAGCTGACCACACACACAATGTACACGTGTAGACGGTGTACCACACAGGATCTGTGACGACATTCCATGCAGTGCAACACACTGGGCGTGCTACACACGCAACACACTTTGCAATAATTATCTGTCTTTTTTTCAAATAAATAATAACTAAAAAAAAGTCTCCAAATTTAACGGATGTTAAAACAAATGTCCAAACAATTGTTTACATTTTCCATCTAAAATCAAATCAAAGCAATCCCCCCCCCCCCCCCCCACACACACACACAAAAAAGTTTAGTGAAAAGAATTTAAATACATGTACCCCATACCCCAAAAAAATGTCTTAGGGTTTAGTTTCAGAATGTATCACTCTGATACTGCATTCAACACCTGCATAAAACCCTATATTTGCACTCACTCACACTCACACACACACATCACTCTGATACTGCATTCAACAACTGCATAAAACCCTATATTTGCACTCACTCACTCACACACACACATCACTCTGATACTGCATTCAACACCTGCATAAAACCCTATATTTGCACTCACTCACTCACACACACAAATCACTCTGATACTGCATTCAACACCTGCATAAAACCCTATATTTGCACTCACTCACTTACTCACACACACACATCACTCTGATACTGCATTCAACACCTGCATAAAACCCTATATTTGCACTAACACACACTCTCTCTCAAAACTAAGTTACAACATCATAACAAACACATCACAAACATCTCCAACTGAAACACATGCAACGTTTGACACACGGGCACAATCCGTCAAGCACACCGGGAACACCCAACAACACAGTCTGACAACAGCCACACACACACTCAACTGAAAATGATCACATGACAGTTAGAAACAAAGTAAATCATCTGCACTATTTCTCAACCATTTCTATCAACATCTTTGTTAATTAAGCTCAATACAACCATCAGCATCATGACAACATCTGCTACAGCGCTGCAATGATAAACACCTACAAACAAAATCTTTCCCGCAAAAGAACTGAAGAAAAACAAAACCAGCCAGCTCGTCACTGGGGTGTCAGTCGTGACAAAAATAATAATACAGTAATGCAAAAGAATGTTTGTGAACAAAATGATAAAATACTGAAGTTGTGAGACTCGGGGTAGTGTGCATGAAACAGGGTCCAACAGGTTGCGTACCAAGCACTAGGTCCGATTGGTTGAAATTCAGATTTGTTTGAGATTTCAACCCCCAAAACAATGCAAATTGAAGAATAATAATTAAAGCTCTGGATAAGATCGATTGACATTCAAATTAGCTTGAGATTTCAACTAATGAGACCCAGTGAGCGCTTGGGTCACACACGGTTGGGCACTTTGTCATGCACACCACCTCTAGGGTTGGATCTACAAAGAGTTAAGGCTAGCACACAGACTAGAACAGCGATCATGGTAACCAATGGCTACGGGACACGTCTGTACCACTAGGGCATTCAGGAATCAACGGCTAACTGCTAACGACAATCAGGACGGCGTCATTCTTGGTGGTGATGTCACAGTCTATAATTAGTGATGACATCATGGTCTATATGTAGTTACCTGGGTTGTACCCGGACCAACGAAAACTGTGAGAATCTGAATGAGAGAGATGAAAGCATGGGCTGATCAATGTAGGAACCTGTAGGACTGCAAAACGTGTCTTCTCAGTCGTACACACATCCACACACACATTAAATGATAACACTCAACGCCAAAAGCTGACGACGACGAACAAGAATTAATAATGAATGAGATGATAATATTAACAAAGCTTTCAGGAGGACAGAATGAAGTGAAAGGTACTTCCACCGGTCAGTTACCATATGTAAACCATCAATTCTCTCTTAACCATTCCATTAACACCCCCCCCCCCCCCCCTTCAATATAGCAACAACCCCCCCTCCAATCTCTTTATCTCCAAGTTCTCCCACTCGCATGAGGTCTAGTTGAACATTAAATGAAATTGATGTGAAATTAACATATATTCTCGTAACTTGGAACAACTATAATCCATACACACACAATGTGACGAACAAGGTGTCCGCATCACATCAAACTGTGGTAACACTGTAAAGCTCAGAAAACATCCTCATGTCTCGGTCGTTCGCGCACACACATGCACACACACACATGCACGCACGCACGCACGCACACACACACACACAACCCAAAAGATGTCAAGGGGTGCACTTGTGAACAGCAGCAATAATGCCTGAATTGACTGATATTTGATTGACCGAATGACTGACTGCTGATAAGATGAAACATCTGTCAACCTTTCTGTTCAGTCTATATACATTCAAACTCAGTTGCATTTCACAAAATCTGCCCCCAATGCAATTTATCCTGATCAACTGCTTTCTGCAATTCAAAAAGAGACAACCTAAATCGTATGATACAATTCAGGCTTATAGTTTCAAGTGCATCCGTTGAAACACAAAAAAAAAGAGCCATCACAGACACTGGTACAGGTACAGATGTGAACGCATGCATGCACACTCACAAACACTCACAAACACACATACAAGACGTGTATCAAAGTGACGCCACACACACAATAAAGTGGTGACTGTAACACACTGTGTAAATGTCTGACTATAGCTGATGCATGCAGGGCGATTTCCATGGCAACCATTAGCTGCTGTTTCCTTGATACCAGTGTCACTTCTTGAACTTTTTCCTTCTCTTTTCACCAATTACCTGTGTTTGAAAGGGCGCTTTTATTTATTTTTTTCTGTCTTGAAACTATACCTAAGTGTTAAAGAAAAACTATAAACAAATAAAAAATAAAATCACCTAAAACTGTTCTAGAATTTAAAAAAAAAGCCTTGATGAAAGTGAAAATCCCTGGCAAAGCAATGTTGCATCAAAACTATATCAACAGATTGCTAGCGCATCAAAAAAGAAAAAGAAAAAAAGCTTTACCCCTGTTATCAAGGGTGGGTACATGTTATTTCAAAGGCCGCTTTTTCTCTTTGGTTGATAGTTGTTGTTACAGGGCACGCTGATGTTTTGAGCATTATAGGAGGAAATAAATCTCTCTAGAAACTGGTTCTAAAAAACTGTGGCATCAAGATCATACCATTCTAATTCCTTAAACGCAAGTTTTACCAAGGAAAAATCAGCAGGTAATAGATAAACAAGACGTATACATATCTGATGAGTTTAAAAAAAAAGTACAAGACGACAAATGAGAGTGAAGGGGGTTAAACTTAAAGCAATGTACAGTGGGTTACGGCTACGGCACACGCTGAATCTTGCACCTACCACCATCTATCCCCATGGCAACGCACAGCCGCCATGTTGGTTTGACACACAGGACAGAAAGACACACAACACATTAGTCATTATGATAAGATATGCACATATCATTAGTCATGGCAGCAACAAGATGGGGAGGATGAAGGACAGCCAGACGAATTAACCAGACTCATTAATCAAACTAGAAATCAATATCCACTTCATAAACCAAGATGATACGCACAATTATTAAAAAGTAATTCTCTTCAACCAAAAAAATACATCAAATAAATACAACACAAAAAAATGCAAACACGAAAGACCTTTCACTTTATCTAATTCAATATTAAACTAATTGCGGAGGGGATGATTAAAGTACTTGTTTATAAATAAAATTTAAAAGGACAGGCACATTTTTCACTGCCTTAAAGAATATCACAAGGCTGAGAATGATGACACATCCACAAAAAGACAATGTAGAATCAGATTATTGCCGATGATCCCAGTACATGTACACGAGATCATCTCACAGGTAAAAGGAAGTATGACCACCAGAAGGAAGGGAAAACCCACAACAGAATCAAGAAACAGAGAAATGGTTCAATTCGTAGAAATTCCATCATTGACGAAACTTGACTTTCACTACAACTGTGACCTGGTTGTCTTCAAGTGGGGACAGCCTGCAGAGATAACAATGTGTACAATTTCCACTTGCTCAGAGCAAACGGTATTGAAGAAAACCAGTGGTGTAACAAGTGTTTCAACAGTACAATCACAGAGTTTACAATACAAATGAACGTGCAAAACATTCTGGGACTACCATGTTTAATGTTACAGTGCACAGTGAGGCAACGAGGTGTGCCGAAGAAAGATCCACAAGTGAGAGACAACACCTGGTTACTCCTGGCAACAACAGCGCAACAATCAAACCACCACAACCACCACAAGCGATGGCAGACATACAATCTGAAATTGAACCTCAAATTTTGCTTTCCAAAGTTGAAAGCATCCCACATTCAGGCAAACTCATTGGCGTGAACAGTTGCCAAATCGACTATTGACTTCTTCAAATCATCAAATTTCTTGCTGTTATTTCGGCACAATTGCCAAACTTTTTCACGGTAGGATAAAAATAGAGGACACCAAAGACTGCCAAACACTTCCAAAAATTACTGAATATATTATGGCCAAATTTGGCCAAGAAAGTAAATCCTAGCACTGCATCCCTGCTCACTTATCCTCCGTTTGACCTGTTCAAGACAATTCATAAACTTGAGAGTCCCTCCTCAAAGAATGTGAACATACAACACACAGGTATTGAATGACATCATTGCACAAGAGATTCAACTGTCACAAATAACAACTGAAAGTTTAAGTCAACCTCTTAAAATCCTCAACTCCTGGAAATAAGTTCTCCAGCAAAATACATTTCACAAGCGATCACAACTACCACAACAAGAAGCAACAATGACCGAGTGATAATGTTTATAAGAAGTGAAGTGAACAGCGAACTGGAATAACTAACAATTTCCACACAACTTGAAGGAAAAGCAAATGATTTATCGGGGAAACAATCTCAGTTGGAAACGAGCTAAGTGCAGTAGATGATAAAGGTACAATAACCTGCAACTCTCTTTCTTTATTTGGTGTTTAACGTCGTTTTCAACCGTTCAAGGTTATATCGCGACGGGGAAAGGGGGGAGATGGGATAGAGCCACTTGTTAATTGTTTCTTGTTCACAAAAGCACTAATCAAAAAATTGCTCCAGGGGCTGGCAACGTAGTACAATAACCTGCAGCTCAAATTACGCCACACGCCCAAAACTGAAACATTTTGTCTTTGCATTTCAGTTTTCTTGGAAAGCAAATATAATTAAATTAATCTACAAGGTTAAATAAAACCGTCTCGTCTAAATAATAGTCTCCTCAAAATATATACACACACAACTGACAGAGACGGAAAATAAAAAAAGATTACCGGTATACCACAAGAAAATTCTTAGAAAATGCACAACTGAAACAGGAAATACGCCATAGAATGAAAATCAACAAGACTACCACAGAACATTTTTTCTCAGAAACCAAACAAAACTGATAACAGAAAATCTGCCAACGTGAACAAAAACCGCTGACACAGTGGAAGAATTAAAAGTAGAACAAAACAAAAACTGATGCAGGCCGGACAAAAATCCCTGAAGCAAGCTGAACAAAAAACTGACACCGAAGGAAGTCAACAAAACCGGAACAAAACAAAATACCATGAGTGTGAAAGCAGACTTGACAGAACAAAAGCCACGAATTTTAGAGTCCGACCAAAAGAAGAAATTCACTGGTGCATGGAGAGAGAGAAAGCTGTCACTCACAAGACACACACACAGTTGAGAGAACAGGGTGAGTCGGTGACCACACAAAGACACACGGTGACCACACAAAGACACAGTGACAACACATTAAGAGAGACACAGACGGTGACATCAAACTCAGAGAGAAAGGGTGACGAGAGAGAAAAAGACAGAGACAAAGAGAGATGAACTGAAACCACACCTGTGTAAAACGGCGGGCTCGCAAACCCTCTGGGAAACAGAAGCGAATGGGTTCTGGGTTGGCACTCTGTGACGGCGACCACAGTACAGGTCAGTTTGTGTCATCAGCAAAACATCAATAAACTCTCGCTTTACACTCGCTACCACCAGCATTCTGCCTAATGGTCTGTGCCGATCATGGTTTGTGTCAGTGTATACCCAGTGTTAGTAACGACAATGAAGTGACATACAGTGGAACCTCTTCTGCTGACCACAGCCCACAGGATCTCAGAACAACTTGTTGTGTGCTGTACAGCGGAACCCCCTGTAAAGACCTACACCAATCTGAGAAAATCGGGTCTTAAAAAGGGAGGTAACTTTACAGAGCTTATGAACAGAAAATCTGTAAAAAAAAAAAACAAGATCTTAAAAAGGAGGAAGTCACTGGGGGTTCTTAAAGGGGGGTTCCACTGTACAATTCCCCTTCCCCTTACCAACACCTGTCCACAATGACAGAGGAACCCCATTTTAACACCTTAAACAATTTGAGATGATCAGGTCTTAAAAAGGAAGGGAGTCTTAAGATGGAGATTAGTTTAGAGGCAGGACATCTGAAAACGGAGGGTCTTAAAAACCAGGAAGTCTTGCATTGAGGGGTCTTAACAGGGGGGTTGCACTGTACAACATTTGGTCAGTCCCTTAGTGGTCATGATGAACAGGTTTGACTGTATTGACAGGTGACACAGACAAGAACATGGTTCACGAATTATGATGGTGTCTTGCTGAAAATGATTATGATACCAACAACACTTTGCACCTCCCCCCCCCCCCCCCCTTTCACATTCTTTCACAAACGGTATGTTTATGACGTAAGGACATCATCTAGTTGTGTTTTTTTTAACAAGATCTGAAATTCTTTTCTATATTACTTCCCCCCTTGACTTTTTGAATGTTGCACAATGAGATACAACATACCATGTTTTAGCATTGCTCCAAACACATCTAGAGAGTATGAATACACAGTCATGTTCTGAGCACTGCTTTCAACAACATACATCAGTTTTGATTGTCCAAATGGGTCAGCCCCATGGACTGGGGGGGGGGGGGGGGGGGGGGGGGGGGGGGGTGAGGGTGGGGTGTTGTTGAGCTGACCAAGCTTTATGTAAGAAATGAAAGGATGATGAATGATTGCAAATGGATGGGATGAGAAACTAGTGACGATGATGTCCCAGGCATGGTACTGAAGGAATGTGGGGGTCAGGGGGCAACGCCCCGTGAAGCTGACGACTTTTTACTAATTCAAATGTGTTTAGTGCCCTCTCCTTGAAGCTGAGAGGGATATAAGTGAAAGAGGGATATAAGTGAAAGATAACAAGGCTTGAGTAAAAAAAAATAATAATCTCAAGTCAATCAGCAGATTTTTTTTTTTTTTTTTTTTTTTTTTTAATTTATTTATTTATTTTTTTTTTTTTGGATTTTCGTTTTTGGCGGATTTCCGCCGATCGGCGGAAGAGTACCATGCCTGATTGTCCAAACATCACTCAGGTACACATTTCACTGGTTAAATATCAAGTGTACATGTGGAATACATCTGTGTTAGAACAACAAAGTATTAACCAGTACACAATCATCACATCGTATGTCAGTATTGTATGCATGGCTATACAAACTTTCATCTGTACAAAAACAGACAAAGAAAAAGTTTTGTTTTGAGTAATCCTCATCAAAATTACTTAAAGAAAAAAAAAAGCATTGTAAACCAACAAACAAGTAACTGGTCAAAGTATAGACATAACTAAATGAACCACCGTAGTACAACCATAATCATCACCCAGGTAGGGGGGAATGGGGGAGGGAGGAACACCACTCTTCACACCACTTTTGAAAAACCAGGGATCAGGAAAAATGGAGAAGGAGAAGAATGAAAAGGGAACAAAACATCTCCAATCTTTCAAGCCATGTAAATACAGAAAAACTAGTACGCAAACATGTCTGTTCCTCTTTTTGCAGTCTTTACTTTGACATTTTTATTATTCGTATTATCACGTTACTCAACATGTTAATTAGGTCATAACCTTGACCTAAATCCTGCTTTTTCAAGCAGCACAGGTGTTTCCTTGTTCTTCTTTCACTCACTGCTATTTTCACACACACAAAACCTCATCTATAGAGAGACAGACATTTCCTACACGCACACCCTTCCCTCTCTCCTACACTTAATTACTCCCCCTTACCCTCTCCCCTCCCCTCTTCATGCAAGGAGGAAAGAAAAGATACTGACCTTTGATGACCTCTGCCGACTGCACCAGCTCCGAAACGGCGTTGGCCACCTTCCGCGACACCAAGGCAAGATTCTGTCGACCTTCCTGGGTCGGTCTCAGCACCACCTGGTAAACAAAAAACAAGGTCAAGGTTGAAGCAAGGTCAAGGTCTCCAGGATGAAGTTCAGCAAATGGAACACCAAAGAGTCGGGGATGGTAGGGGGAGCAGGAAAGTGATACTAGCTAGACTTGTTTATCATCATCAGAAAAACAATACCAAACAAGCAGAGAAGTGTGAGACACACACATTTAAAAAACACTTCACAAAGCTGACACTGTGATATGGGAACTGATCATCATCAAAACACACACACAAACACACAAAGAGTAGAGAGAGAGAGCAAGAGAGAGACACACACACACAGAGACACAGACACAGACAGAAACACACACACACACATGCTCACACACACACAAACACACAAAGAGTACACACTGTATCACACACCTGATGCACACACTGTATCACACACCTGATGCACACACTCCAGAAGCTCCCTATAAGAGATGGCAGCGTTCCTGCCGGCGTTGAGCGCCCTCTTCTTGATCTCAGCTGTCTCCGCAGTGGCTGCTGCACCCTGCACACACACACACACAGCACGTTGAATCGAAGACAAAACTTCAGCGGATTTGAATATAATATTAATGAAACATTATAGCCCTTCCCTACAGCTCAAAGTGCTTTACCAGTTCAATCTCACAACACGATATATGGAACTAATACAATTTGCATTAATAATGTCTCAAATAAATCTTAGTTTGAAACAAGAAGTTAAGAGAGAGACAAACAACTGCACTTATTGCAAAAAAACGGTCTGGTCCAAGACTTAAAATGGGCAGGGGGGTTGGGGGGGTCACAGTGTTACATCAAGAACACCACCACTTCTTCTTCTTTGTTCATGGGCTGAAACTCCCACGTTCACTCATGTTTTAGCATGAGTGGGTTTTTACGTGTATGACCGTTTTTACCCCGTCATTCAGGCAGAATACGCCGATTTCGAGGGAAGCATGCTGGGTATTTTTGTATTTCTATATCCCACTGAACTCTGACATGCATTACAGAATCTTTTCCGTGTGCACTTGGTCTTGTGGTTGCGTGTACACAGGGGGATAAGGTACCAGGAGGTCTGCACATAAGTTGACCGGGGAGATCTGAAAAATCTCCACCCTTAACCCACCAGGCAGCAGCGGCCGAGATTTGAACTCAAGACCTTCCTATTTGGAGGCT